>NC_039360.1:95237370-95552579 GCF_003573695.1 Papaver somniferum
TGCCCGGCCTGATACCCGACCTGGTGCCCGGCCTGAAAGCCTTCTGTTTGCCATTAATCATTTAATATCCTCTTAAAAAGACTTAAAAGTTACCATTTTATATATGTCAATTTTTGTCAAGAAAAATAAAATATATAGTTGTTTTTACTTATAATTAACCTTTTCAAAACATTAATGGTAATATATTTTCTTATTGGAAAGTTTATTGTACTCTAATTTATTAATTATTATAGGTTAAAATTAAAAGTTTGTCATTGTAATTTAAATATAAAATAATACTATCATTTACGGTATGCAATGTTAGAAAGGAAAGGATATTTTTTTAATACCATTCATTTTAAAATTTAAACTTAAAAAAAAAAAGAAAAAAATTCAAAATAGTGGCATGTCCAGCCCGATCTGGCCTGGCTGTATAAAAAGCGGGCTTTGGGCGGTCTTTGGGTAGCAAATTATCTACTTTTGCCCGGCCTGCCCGGCCTGAATTTGTTTACGGGCTCACAAATATTAAGTCTGGCCTGCCCGGTCTGTCTTAGTTTTTGGGTCGGGCGGCCTGGCCTGCCCGAATTTACACTCCTAGCAGACCCTATATGAAATATAAGTTAATAATTTATTACATACATATTCAACAAATTAATATTTAATGAAGATTTCCTAAAAAATGATTCAATTGTCTTATATTTTTTTTTATTAAAATCAATATCACACTAAATTTCATTTCAATTTTTTCTTATCATCGTAAGAATTTTTAGTGTTGTTTCTCATATCACCGCGAGAAATTATTCAATGTGATTGTCGCTTTAACAACATCGTTTCGTGAAGGGGATTTATTGTAGAATTTTCATTACCCATAGCGCTTTCAATTATTTCTTCATCAGTCAACGATTATGTAATTCACTTTCTACCAGATATTCAGGATATCTTGACATTCACTGAGTTACGATGACCCAACTTTTTTATCAAATTTTGCAAGTCTTGAATGATATGATCGCCTAACTGTTCAACCGAACTATCTAAATTTGTGTTATCTGTTGATCGAAGTTAAATTAAATATTAATTAATATATAAATTAATAATTATTAATCTATCAGTTAAATAATATATCACTTAATTAATAAAATCTGCTGATCCCAATAATAGTAATTTATAGAGTTTCTATTGTTGATGACTTTTCAGGTCAAACACACCCTCCTATAATTGATAGTCAGATTTGGGAAAAATACGGTTTAGTCCAAAAATGCGTCAAAAAGGACGGGTTAGTCCATCCCGAGTTAACTAGGTACAGTTTAGTCCAAAAGTCATTTAAAATATGAAAAATACACATATAACCTTCCTAATTTACAATTTAGTTCAAATATTTACATTTTAGTACAAAGTGACTCATGATGATGTCAACAATTTTAAAAAATATAAAAATAATTAAAAAACAATTTATCTTTCGAACCGTTTGTCCAAAATTCACAAACTTCATATATTCGAAAAGCCCTTTTCAGGAGATACAAAAAGAGTACTCATATGACCATATAATTTTCATTTTTTATAAATTTTATTTTACATTGGTGTACAAACATGTACACATCAACAAAAATCCAGAAATGTATACATCTACAGAAATCCAGAAAATCCAAAGACAAGACAAGGTGCACCAGTTGTACACCACATACGACCTTTCCATTATTCTTCTCCACGTTCTTAAGCTCCCTCGAAAAGTACCTAAACATATAGCAAGCATGTTATTAAGATCATCTCATGATATCGAAAAACAACAACTTAAAGTTTCATCAAGAATTAGGCTTTCATCCTGGTTACAACATGGAAAACAAACACTAAATCAGATGAAGAGAATTTCAAACCTACACACCGAAAGTGAAGTTACCAAGGGCAAGAAGAATAAAAAAGGTTCGCTTAGTGCTAAATCTCATTTTTAAAATATGGGAAGAATTACTTGATCAACATAATTCCTTACGTTGATCAACATAGAATCAATATAACATGTGTACAACTATGTACACGTTAATTACCCCTGACAATATGTGTCTAATTTTTCAAATTAGTTTTGGATCCAATAAATTCAGACTTTTCTTTTTAAGATATTTACCTCATTATGGTCATGAAGCAGAGTGGTGTTGATCATTGGAGAGAAGCTAACTGCTAGTAATCCTCGTTTCCTAAAATAACGAGCATCAGTTGAGGCTGGGAGGTTCTCAAAATTACCTAGCTTTCCATTAGCTTTTTTTCCCGCCCCCTACAGCCACTTCCACCATGGGTTAGACTTATCGATAACAATGATAAACTTCTTTTCAAAATTGTATCCCTACTGCTTAAACTGACAAAGATTAAAAGCATAGTTAGTATACACCATATAATGCAAGTACTATTCCAACTTCTCGAAACGCATTCTCATGATAAGCTAAAAAAAATCCTTATTATCGTAATTCTTAAGAACTCTAATAATTATAGTATTTCCACGGTGTAGGCCACTTAGAGGGAGGAAGGATGGAGCAGCAGGGCAGGGTGAGATCAACGACGAGCAAGCCAAACAAAATAGCACGTCTGGGAAGACTACAAAGAAGAAGGGTTTTCAGGCTTAAGTAGAGCTTGAAGAAATAGATAATACATAAAGAAATACTGATTCGGTTGTATATCAAAGGATAGAGGTAAAAAGCTCATTTTTAAAGGATGCAACAGCCGCAGTTAGGAAATAAAAGACAAAGGTACATACAGCTTAAACTATACGCAAATGTAAAATTGTTCAAGTCTCTACAAGGAAAGTACAAGTGCATTTTTCTCTGAATTCTTAAACGATTAAAATGTCCACCTTACAAAGGCAGATTACAATAGGAGATTCTATAGAAACAAAACTACATATTTGCATTTACTCATCTAAGGAATTATTTGTCAAATTGATCAACAGGTGTACAATTACATGCACATTGAAAATCAACATGTGCACAATTATGTACACATTAAGAATCATGTGTACAACTATTTACACCTAAATAATAAACATGTGTACAGATTTGTACACATTAATTACCCCTGGCAATATGTGTCTAATTTCTCCAATTATTTTTGGATCCAAGAAATTCAGACTTTTCTTTTTAAGATATTTACCTCATTATGGTCATGAAGCAGAGTGGGAGTGTTGATCATTGGAGAGAAACCAACTTCTAGTAATCCTCGTTTCCTGAAATAGCAAGCATCAGTTGAGGCTGGGAGGAGATCGTTGAGGTGAGATCAACGAAGAGCAAGCCAAACAAACAACCACTAAAATAAAACAACACGTTTGGGAATACTTCAAAGAAGAAGGTTTCTAGGCTTAAGTAGAGCTTGAAGAAATAGATAACACATAAATAAATCCTGATTTGGTTGTATATCAAAGGATAAAGGTGAATAAGCTCATTTTTAAAGGATGTAACAGCCGCAGTTATGAAATAAAAGAACAAAGATACATACAACTTAAATTATACGCAATGTAAAATTATTCAAGTCTCTACAAGGAAAGTACAAGTGCATTTTTTCTCTGAATTCTTAAAACATTAAAATGTCCACCTTACAAAGGCAGACTACAATATGAGCTTCTATAGAAACAAAACTACATATTTGCATTTACTCATTTAAGGAATTATTTTTCAACTGATCAACAATGTACAATTACATGCACGTTGAAAATCAACATGTGTACAATTATGTACACATTAAGAATCATGTGTACAATTGTGTACACATTAACAAATCAAGATTAACTCATAATATTCCATGACTTTTGGTTCTTATCAGGCTTACCAAAATCCAAAGTCATTATGTCCACACTACAAAGAAACATGATTACCAAAATCCAAAAGAAAGCTTCATTGCATTTATTGCTATTGAACCTTACTTTTGCAGCCGACACTTACATATTCCAAGTATACGAAAATTATGTGAGGGAATTCTCTAAAAAAATCAAAAAGAGAGTATGTACCTCAGGAGTTGAGCATTCCTACATATCAATCACAATCAAACTTTGCTCGTATATGAAACACCGAAAGTATCTTTTACATTTGTACAAAATGTTCTATCAAGATAAATCTACAAAATGAGTACTATCAAGCACAATGGACACATCCAGTATGTACAGCCTTGATATGCCAAGCCGACATTGCACAAAACAAAGGCAACAAAATAAATAAATTATAATGCACATTAATCAAACTACAGAATCATTGTATATTTAAGTCATGATTATCAACACGGAAAAATGATACAAAGCCTATACATTCGTATGCACCGACCACATTCATCATATTTTCTATCCAGCCGTTAAACGTATACCTTATGTATGCACCGACCACACTCATTCCAGAGTTTAGATCATGCCCATTGGCCTCTTAACTTTTCACAAAACTTATCCTTACGGTCTTATCTATTGCGATACCCAGTAGAACAAAATGAAAAACGCCAGTAACTATACATGCCCAGGTTTGACACGCAACATCAGCTTGAATATTTTGCACCAATAAGTTCGCCTGCAAAGAAGAAAATTTCTGTTAGCATTCAATCAAAATGAATATTAAAAACCACTCACAAATCCATTTCACTCGGTACTTGCTCACAAATCCATTTCACTCGGTACTTACTCACAAATCCATTTCACTCTGACATTCCACAGAGAGAGATATATTCATATGAGATCAAATTTGAAAGTAAATGATATTCAAATTTGTTTGATGGGTAATAGAGACTAAGATGCATCGATCTCGAATCTGAAGTCCAATTTAGGTCTTACTAGAAATTTTGTTAAATTGTTGTCAAAATTTATCAATTTTTTATCCCAAAACAAAAATTAAAATGAGTTGATTATAAATCTAAGCTCCAATGATAAATCAGATACGAAGTTCTAACTGAAATCCAAGTAATTTGGTCTTTGAAACCATAATATTTTTCTAAAATCAATTTCAAAATCAACAAATTAACATTTTCATCAAATTAAATAACAAGAATAGACTGAACTTATCTTTCACGTCGCTTTGATTGACGAAATCTTCGAATTAATTTGCATCTCATAAACTTTTTCCCTCAAATTAATCTTCATGAAAATGTACTAATGATGACGATTTAGGTTATTTAAATGGAATCGAAATAAAAAAGGTTCTCGGATTTATGTTTCAACATTGAATTTTCATACAGTTGTCGTCGAGAAGATTAGGTCGTAAGATTTTTCTTCTTCTGAGAGTTGTTTTGACAATGAAAATAAAGAAGAAAAACTGAATGAACCATGAACTTCATACCTTACGGATTTATTACGATGGGTGTTTTTATCATCAGAAAAAAGTGATTTGGACTGAACCGTTCATAAACGGACTAACTCGTCCCAATTTGTGTGTATTTGGATCTCTTAGTACTAGGCCCGAGAGTAGAGGACTAACCCGTACAAAGCCCAGCATATTTGAGATTAATCGTTAATTTCTAACTTTAATAATTTTGTGCTTTAGAACAAAACAAAAACAAAAAATTCTTCAAAGACATAGAAAGTAAAATAAGATCAAAATTCGGATATTCCATTAAAAAGGAAAAAAACCACCCGAACTAATACAAAGTCAAAAAGAAATTATGAGCCGGCAACACTTGGTTAACAGGTGAATTAAAGGACAAAAAGTCCACTCCTTGAGCCAGGCATTTTCTACTTTCTCAAACCGGCAAATTCTTTACCAATTGTCAACAACACGCATCTTTTCCAAGAACCCACGGCGAGAGCTGCCATCCTGGAGTCAATGTCCTCCAGATCTCCAACTCTTCGAAGTCTGAAAGTGTACATCGATGGACGGTGGGAGTGGTTGGTCAGACTTACGGCTAATTGATAATCTTAGTGAAAGAAATTGAGTCGTGTGATTTACATATTTTTGTTTTGTTTGATATTAATTATGAATTTCAATTATTAAGCACTGTACAGCAATACAGTTGATACGATATGATCTCATGTATCATGACAGCCGAATGGTGGGTATGGTCCCTATAAGATAATGAGGTACGACTTTTAACATTTTGGGGAAGTTTGACTGGTCAATGACACTTTCACGATGCTATTTATTTCTGAAAACAAAGGAAGATGGAAGGAAAGAGTTGGATCTTATGGAAACTATGTAGATTTGATAAGAAAGCAACACCGTCCATTCAGTGATCATCAAACTTGGTCCCGCTTTTTCTCCAACTCCCACAAACAAATGCGGTTGTTGTGGTCCATTTGATCAGTACCCTAACTCCCATGATTATGACTTCCATATTCTTTTTAGATGGGAAGCTAGTGGTTGCTAAGAGCAACCGCAGTGGTGCGAGTAAAATCAAAAACTAAAAACAAAAAAAAGACCAAAATTTAATTTTAATAAAACCAAAGACTAAAAACAAAAAAGAAAAAAACCAAAATTTAGTTTTAGTACGTGGTGGAGAATAATAGGAAATGACCAAGATTTGGTCAAGCATTGATTTTATGTCCGCCCCAAATGAAACGGATTTTATATGTTGGCCTGGTGTTGAGGCGGACTTTATATGTTGGTCCGGTGTTGATTCACCACATGTGCCACAAGTGTGTGTGGTTTAATAAATTGGGTTATATTAATAGGCAGACTTTATAACTTCGCCTCACATTGGGGCGTGAACTTTACAACCGCTTCATGTGAAGCGTACTTTATATGCACGCCCGGTAACAAACGAACATTATATGTCCGCTCGACTATATATAGTTTTGGTCTTAGTGGCCGACCAAATATGATCTGAAATTTGATCTTGGTCCAGATTTTAGTCTTTACTCCGCCCCGCTGTGTCTCGTCGCTGGACCATAATTATAGGTATGATCGTCCATTGTGGTTGCTCTAACCAAGTAGTCCTTAAACCCAAATGGCCAGATGGAATCAAACTAAGACGAATGTTTTTACATGACAAATGGTTTGCCAACACCACCGGATGCTTTGAATAATCCTCCTTATATCCTATCAAAGGTAGGTGGTTATGAGGTGATTTCGTGGTTGGCCTAAATACAATTTTACACTTGGGTCTTCATAGATTTACATTTATACTTTTGTTTCCGTTAAGTAAATTAAATTTGAGATAGTTTACATAATCTTTTATTTGAAGATAGTTCATAGGTGAATTAGTAGAGTTCACACCAATAGGGTATGATGTTAAGTCTGTTATCAAGATGGTGAATTGAATTAGAAAGATTTAAAGCTAGGGCATTGGTAACATAGTGATGATAATACTTCTTAACTGGTCAAGGTAAAATATCAAAAACATGAAAAACAATTGACAAAATAAAAAATTATTTTTCTTGGATAAAAGTATGATGAACACCTCGGTAACAATTATTTATAATTAGAATATCTAGGTTTGAACTATTTCGATGAATACAAAATCCGAACCCGCGTATTGTTTATTGTTAGAATACGGGCATCCAAGGAGAGGCCAAAAAGATTGTAAACCGCAGGATCTTAGATTGTCCAGACAATATGGGACTAATAATATTCTCAACACGCCCCCTCACGTGTAGTCTCGTTGGGTCTAACATGTGGTCAATTAAATCGGATGACGCGGAGTAAAGACACGTTCAAATGACTCGTCGCAAATAGCCTGCTCTGATACCATGTTAAAATACGGGCATCCAACTCAAAACCAATTGGCGATGAGTGGAGAGGCCCAAAGAATTATAAACCGCAGGATCTTAGATTGCCCAGACAATATGGGACTAATAATATTCTCAACATTTATGGTTCGAATTTTAATTAACAGAGTCTATATGTTTAAATTTTAAATCAATAGAGTCCATATGGATAGGAATTGAGAAGCTAATGATGTTAGGTATTTTATCAAGATGAAATAAATACGAGAGACTCATTGCTAGGGTGATGGTGAGACAGTGATGATAATACCTCTTATAGAGCATTGTAAAACATCAAAAACACCTAGGGAAAAAAATAATCTTTATTACGCCAAGAACACAGAAAATACTTCAAGAGTATATTTTAGTTCCAAATTTTGTGTCAATTGCGTATAGGTCCCAAAAAATTTAATATTAGAGTTCGGTACCCAGGATCGTAATTGGCACTCTTTGAGTGTCGCTAAAATAATTTTAATTTTGAATATTTTATATTATTTAACAGAGTACAACGACATTCTTGCACACCGAATGTAAATGGTATAAAGTTGAAGTAGGTAGCCATGAATGTACTTTCTTTAGAATCTTGATTCAGTTGGTCTTCCATAATGAAATAACGAGAGTACCAAGTACACCATCAAATATTTCATGTCTAACCTATATATCCATACCATGTAATCTTTTTCGAAATAGTAAAGAGAAAACAAACAAGACGACCTTGATAACAATCTAAGTTCAACCAATAAGATCAATCAAGGTTTGTTTAGCGTACGAATGTATTACTTTAATTATAAAAATAATTATAATGCAGAAGTAAATTAAGGATATATAAGATTTTGTTAACGAGGAAAACTGTTTGGTACAAAAATTTCGGGACCTAGTCTGGTTTTGAATATTCTAAGATTATGCCGCTACATAAATGGCAGCCCGCAACCTCGTGTAGTTTAGAACAAATAAACTACTCATATTTACTCGGTTTTTCCAAAATCCTGATACCTACAACCAATCTGGCCAATGTACGTGAATCCGTTAACGGAGTCCACTACCAAGACGCGTTTCATAATCCATTGTCCAAACAACAAAGGAACAAAATGTTTGATAACCCACTCACTACTAAATCACAATTAGAGATTAATAATTAAGTTCAGAGTCAATGCTCTTACGTTTAGTTTAAGATATCAAGATAATACCAGATTTGAAACACCTTGATCAAGATCAATCAAGATTTATGATTACAAGCTTTGCGTTTGCAAAACAAAGAACTTGTTAATCCGCGCGAATTACGTTTATCGGAATAAACTACTTGTTATGTCCCATATAATCAAGTAAAGAAGCTAATCACACCAAGATCAAAATATCAAAGTCTTCAAATCTCCAAAGGCTTTTATCTTCTTAATTTTCAAAATAACAACCTGCATTTAATTTCCCTATATGATTTGTCTCACAGAACAAAGTTTGTTGTCAAATCAATAGTTCTACCAGCAGATTCCAAAACAGTGCATCTGTTATAGTCCGATCTTCAAATTTTTGGAGTGTTGTTACATTAGATGAGAAGGACAAAGAACCAAACGAGAACTTATATAAAAGATAACTATGTGTTAGATCAATAACAAGTAATAAACAACGAAAACCAGACAACAATCTAGTTTTCCAACAACGGTGCTACTAGTATTCCTTGACTTCAAAGAATGCTTTAAATTAGTTAATCGTGCTTTTTGTCCAAATTAAATAAGATTACTAGCTACAGGAAATAACATCATACTTGTCTCAGGTGTATTCCGGGATGACTTTGTAAAAATTCAAGACTCCATTATTTATAGTGTAATGACCAAGGCTTGTTTGGAAAACAAGTAAACCAATTCCAAAATTCTCAAAGATATCCAACGAATACATATCTGAAATTAGGTTTATTCTTGATATTACAATATAATGTGAAAGTAAGTAAATCACACAACACACAATATTTTCCTAATGAGGAAAATTACTTGGCTGAAAAACCCCAGGATCTAGTCCAATTTTGAATAATCTCAGAATTAAGCCGCTATACAAATTGGTTACCGCACTTCGTATAGTTGAGACCAAGTAAAATACTCCTAGTTACTCAGCTCCAGTCCCTAACCCTACAACCAATCTGGACTACGCACGTGAATTCCAAGATAGAGTCGACTATCTCAAGTTGATTCACCTGCTGTGAATACTGCTACTCTCAACTCGTTTGGATCGTAATTCGAAACAATAAAGGACTAACCTATTCTAGTAACCACCTCACTGTATATCTCTCAAATCTGGCAATGATCAAAGATAAAGTTGTGTATAGATGACAAAGTATAACATATACCAAGTACTTATAGTTGTAAGGTCATAGAGCTGAGTGCTGAGACGGAACCCAGGTCACGATTTTGTAAACAAGTCTCTAGTACGTGCAAGACCTGAAGGTTACTATGTAATCACGTTTCCGACCTGAAGATAAATATTAAGCCATGTGCACGACATGAGTTTTGGAGTCCATTACAAAGACTAGACCGATGAGCATTTAGGAGCTAAGACCAAGAGTTCGAGACCTGAAGTGGAGATTACCACAAGAAAGTAGGATCAAATACAGGTCGATGAAGTACTTGGCAGAAAAGATAAAGTCTGAGTGGATCATGGCGTCATCTTCAAGTATATTAAGGCGGTTCCTCATCAGACATGCTTCTCGCACGATAGCTACACTAGTATAAATAGCTAGAGAGGCTTAAAATATTGTAAACCAAGTACAATGTTCACAGACAATTCTGATCAATAAAGTCACACTTTCATTGATTCTCTCTTCTGATATTTCTCATTCTTGTTAACCATAGTCGACCTAAAACATAATCAAACCCTAATTGGTATTGAAACGAGATAATCAACAACTAAGGACTATAATTGATCATTATCTGAGATCTAACATCTAAATCACCAGTAAACATCTTTTTATAGGTACATATTCGATAAAGCAAATTACACATCTTCATTGGCGTCGACTAGGGATGCATCATAGTCTTGTTCTTGATCATACTTTTGATACATAAATGCTTTGGGAAGTAAAATGATCTTTAACGAAAAATTTGCACCTCAACATGAATTCTTCATATGCAGAGCATGAATTTAAGCTTAATACTGCATAAATGCATTGATATTCATCATTTTTATCATTACTAAGGTAAATCATGTGAAATTTGATAATTAAAATACAGATATGAGTATATTATGGACAAACTATACATTATCTCATCTTCAAGACTAAAATTGTTATAATGGCAATTAGATCTGATATAAACCATGCTTGTTGTGAATGTTTAATCATCTTAATCTAAAGTATGCGTTCAATCGTGTGATTTCAATTTTATCATCTTCAAAGTGAAATAAAATAGCTGCAAATCTTTTAGATCTAGCTTTATCTCATTATCTTAATCTCTTTCATAAAAAAGTTTAGTAATCTTTATTTTCACTAGTAATGCCACATGTGCGATGCACATGCTTGAATTTTGCTCTTTTAACAATACCAAATTTGATAACAATGGTACTTTTTTCGTAAAATAAAATTTAATATTCTTATTTGTACTCATTACGTATGTATTTCAAAGAGCTTTCCAAATATGTTAATTTTACAAAAATCTGATGTGTATTTCGAAAGATATCAAACTTTTTAAAAAATTAATGTGTTTTTATAACAATGACATTTATGTGAATATCTGAATATATAAGGTTGTTTATGTATATATTAATTCAATGTACACTTTCACCTTTGAATACATATGTATAATAGTGGTTGATATTTAAGTTCATACTGGTAATATCAAGGTTACACCAAGCTATTTTGTCATTTTGTGACCAACCAAAATACTCTTTTCTTTATATTAGTATAAGATAAGATGAAATTAATCTGATTGATCGTCTTGTAACTTTAATAGATTTCACATATTTCAGTTGAATAATGTGTATTCTGAAGTCTATTTTTTATATAAAACTATTCAGTTAATTTTGTATCTTTTAAGACTGAAATATCAGTTTTCCGTTGAAGCTTACTGACGTCACATTTTTTTGGAAAAGTCATACTTGAAAACAACATATCCAACATCTTTTACTTTCTTATGTAAAAATGTTACCTCTGTGTGGTAAAATTACACATTATCTCTGGTGATACGATGATTTACATATTTTGGATATGAAATATATTTATTGAGTTATTTAGTTTGGTATAATATATGTTGGGTCATAATCATTACAAATCGATTTAACCGATTGAATAACAGAGTATCTTAAACGATTTTGTGTAAAAGTAAATATCTACTTGAAATCCAAAATCATGGAGAATTCGGTGAAGATAAATTATTGTTGCATGCTGTGAGAATTCCATATGGTCATGAGCTTGGTTTAGAAAGGTTAAATCTAATAATCACGAAGAAAACCAAGGTGGTAAAGATAGAAAGTTGCTTCTGAATGTGTGTCGCCAAAATACTAAAGATCTCAACTAAAAGTCACTGAACAGGCGTTGTCAAACTTCATAGTCTTGATCGTTTAGAATCAGGGTTAGCGAAAATCCGTTGCAAGTAATCATTTGAATGATCTAAATTTCATTTTGGTTTTATGAAACCTATCCAGCATCAATTGGTTCAAGCCCTGGCTATATGAAGTCCATCTAGCATCAATTGGTTAGAGAAACCCTCAATGTAATTAAAATTGAATCTTATTTTGAGTAGTGCTCATGTATTTTCATTTCAGAGTCTTCTTTTGATAAAAATATAGAAATAAATAGTTTAAATAGAGACTTCGAATAAACCCAAACCTTCCTCAGAAACAACACTAAAACTCCATAAGCACTGGTAGCTTCATGCATTAATACGCAAACCACAAGATATAATTAAATCTAAAAGAAAAAGGGAAAAACCATAGCGCCTAACAGATAATTCACACGAACCTTCCAACTGACAATCAAAGCACAGGCACAAGGCAGAAATTGCAAGCTGAACCCACAAATAAAATTAAGTTTTAAGTAACTTTTGATGAAAAACACGAATAACTGTTACCAAGGTTCTGTCAAGTTATTTTTTATTTTTTAAAATCTTGACATAATCTGTAAATTGTCTTTAATAGAAATGTAGCTGCGTGTATAGTTCGACAGACTTTTTTTTTGAATGCGAAATTAGGGGATAAAAATAATAATTGAGGATATAAGAAAAGGACAAAAACTGGATCCAGATATCAATTCGGGGTCACCCCTTATCTAAGTATTTTACGTATTACCTAATCTACCCCTCACTAATCAGGATTAGTGATTAATAATAATTAGTAAAATCATAAGATTTTTGATAAATGATTAGTGTGTGTTTTATTTGAATTTGGGTGAGTGAGGTGAGAGTAGAAGGAGGGAAAAATATTTTGAGTGGAATTTTTTTTGTGAAAATGGAAGATGATTTTGAGGAGAGAATTGCAGATGCTGAATCTTTAGCTCAACTACAACAAGGAGCTAACGATAACAACTCGCAATTGCAACTCTTTGTTGAGCCAACACCCTTGAATGATGATTTTGACGAGTATGGAGAGTTTTTCGAAGAAGCTACACAAGAAAGTAAACTTGCACAACATGCAAGCATCCCCAATACACAGGTAAAACTGCTAGGAGGCTGAAAAATCGATTTTTTTCTTTAGACCCGCCATTTTTTCAACTGTAAAACCTCGGTGCCGGCATGGAAATGGTATGAATACCATGCCGGCAGACTCAATACCGGCATGGTATTCATACCATGACCATGCCGGTAGAGCGATATCTCCCATTTTGAATATTGATCCGGCATAGTATTCTACCAAAAAACTATGCCGGTACACAGTTAAATTTTTTACCTACCAAGGAATATACTACTGAATATTCAACCGGCATGGTTTCATTGATAGATTTTTATGCCGGAACTGCATGAAAAACATACAGGAAACATTTCCATCTAAAGCCAAACACCGGCATGGGAAATTAATAAACATGAACGCCGGAACTCCGTACCGGCGTGGTACCATAAATATCGAGAATGCCGACAGCGCAACCGGCGTTGTTAAGTTTCAATTTTACAATGCCGGTACCTACCAAAAAACACACAGGATTAAATGTTTTCCAAAGCTAAATACCAGCATTACATATCAATTATTTTTAATGCCGGAAGCGTATACCGACTTGGGACAATAAATTACGAGAATGCCGGCACCTTGGCTTCCGGCGTTGCTGTCTAATGAATCTTTTATGCCGGAATATGTTTCAAATTTGGTCTTCAGTTTTGGTTAAGTTCGACAATGCCGGAACATTGGTCGAGCATGCCGGTACGGGTTTCCGGCATAGTGTTTTAACTTCATTTGGAACTAATTCTCATTCGATCTTTAGGTGGTGACATATATTGATCCAACAAATGCAAAACCGCTTCATCGGGATACGTCGGAATACTATAAAATACCTCCGGTATGTGACCAAAGAATACTTTTTACCTAGTATCTTGAACTTCACTAATGGATTGCTAGTAATGAACCTTCTAATGAACGTGAAATTGATCTTATGTAGGGAATAATAGATCGAAATGAAGCAATCGCTTGGGCTAAAGAGACGACTCTTAAGAATATGTGTGTGTTGGTGAGGAATACCGAAGGTTCAAAGAGGCGTTTTGAGATGGCTTGCGAGAGAAGTGGGAAATACAATGAGAATAATAGCCACAAGAGAAAGGATTATGTATATCCAAAGAAGACTAATAGGGTATACAAGACTCGTACGAGGAAGAATAATTGCCCGTTTAAGCTTGTATTCCGTTTAAATGACATGAACAATTGGGATTGTGAGATTTTGTGTGGATGTCATAACCACCGAGATCCGAAAGATTTTGTTGGTCACTCCCTAGTTGCGAAGCTAAAACCTCATGAGGTTGAGGATGTAAATAGATTGACCAAAGCACTTATCAAACCGAGACAAATTCTCAGAGGCTTCAAGGAAAAGGATGCGTCTAACGTGTCTTCTCTACGTACAATTTATAGCGCACAAACAACTATTAGAAGGGTGGAATGGGAAGGGAGGTCCGTTATGCAAGAATTTGAGAAGATATCTTGGTATTACAACTACACACGTATCATTAAAAGAGAGCCGGACGAGAAGCCCCTTCAAATATTCATTTCACATCCTTTGCTTTCACAATTGGAAAATACATGTTGCCGTGACGGTATCAGTGCCCACATAATTTTTTATCGCAGGATACAACCCAAATGCTTTGACTAATGCTTTAACAGCGCCACACTCAACCTTCAAAGGCCATAAATCCGATTGTTGATGACGGCTAACACGGAAGGCTTTCTTGTGGTCCTATAAAAATACACCAAACTTAATTAAATTCAATCGATCACAGATAAATAATATAATAAGAAGATGCAAACGTCTTACATAAGTTTGATAGATCCAACGAGCCCAAGAGTGTTTGTAAGCAAATAAGAGTTGCGGGTTTATCGGTTCACCCCAATGTTTGCCATCATCGCGGTCTGGAATCATGTCATATTTATCAGGAAGGTGGGATGGGGGTGCCTTTTCATTATCCTTAGGGGCTTCAACTCCGACACCAGTTTTCCCTAAGCCAACTGCTTGTAAGGATGAGCCAGCTGCTCGTTCCGGTACAGGTAATTGTTCCCACTCATCATCATCATCACTGCTGGTTGAGTCGCTTATAGGTTGATCCCGAATTGTGACCTTAGCAGTAGCCGGATCAGGACGGCTACGTCAAGAAGACTTACGTTTTGATTCTACAACAACTTTGCCTTTTTGATAGACGCATTTATGTGTCTAATTTGTCCACAATGTTTCGTATTGTTAGTACTCGATTTCGTACTTATTATAGTGTTTTTATGTTTGTTTAGGTGTTTTTGGAGAAGTACACTTATGTGGAAAAAGTTGCTCGAAAAGTGCTTTTCGGACACCCAGAGAAAAATTACTAAAGGCACCCTCACTTTGGATAAGGGGCACCTCAGTTGGTCACCTGCTATTCGCACCCGCGGTTTGGTTAGGGGGAGGTCATCTCAAACCTTTCAAATTCCAGTTTTGGCGGGAAATCTGGTTCTTCTTCAACAGAAATTAGGGTTCGGTTTTGGCGAAGATACAAGGAGACTCAATCGCTGAAATTACATGGGAAGGACTGTTTAAGCTTAACAAGTATGATCGCTGCTTTGGGTCACAATTGGCTGGAGGTTTAAATTGAAGAAGTCAGGGGGTGTTTTTCTTTTGAAAACCTGATTATCCATGTTTTGGATTTGGAGGATTTGTACGAAGATTCAGGAGCTACTGTCTGTTGGATTGGGCCTGTTGCAGCTAAACAGGAATGGTAAGTCCATCAGAATCGAGTGAACTGAACCGCAACATGAATTCGAAGTCAAATAGGGACGTGTATATATTCCGAGAGATATTCTCGAGATTTCACTATCTTTGGAAGGTTAGAGTGTGGCTTGAGAGTATTTTACTTCATCTGAGGCGTGTAATAACATGTTTGGAGTGTGTACACACAATTCAGCTGCGTGAAGAGTTAATTCAGGGAAGAAAATATTCCAGAAAATATTATTTTCACTGCCGAATATTTGGATATCACTGTGAGTTATTATGGAGGATTTTCTTCATCTTTTGGGTATATATAGGGTGCTGGGTATTCATAGAGAAGGGGTCGAGAGTTGGAGGTCGATAGGATAGCTCAGGAGCAAGAAATCACGAATTGATCAAACTCTGTTTCTGCTGCTGCTGATGATGAAGAACACCAAGAACACGAAGAACAGACTCGCGGAGACAGTCTTTTATCAACAGTGATAACGACACAGAGGCGGGGGTCGTAGAAGCTTAACAGCGATTGTTGGCTTTAATCGTTTTATGTAACAGTGTTTTGCAACAATTAAAAACGTTGCAAACACCCGATTTTTAATAGTTTTTCTCCAATTCATCATTTGTAAACACTTTGAGAAATAATAATGATTTTTGAGCGTGTTTCCAACAACATGATGAGAGGCTAAATTCTCGCGTAACCAAGGCAATGGATGAAGCTATTCACACATGAATAATGGGTAACTATTTCATTTTCTTTAATATTTAATTATAATTCACTCAATCACTGCTTTTGCAGAGTTCTTAAAAGTTTACATAATTTTCTTCATTAGTTGTGATTCAATTAGATAGGTTATGCTTTGTTTAGATAATCTATGCTTAGGGGATACAATTAATATTTGAGAATATGTTTGATTATTTGTGAATTAAGATATAAAAGATTAAAAGGCTAATTAGAGTTATGAAATATTTGACATCATTCATTCATGTGTAATAGTAGATTCTAGTGTCTTGGTTATTCCCAATATCTTGAAACCAAATTTTGAGTTAAGTTTTCTTTAATTTTTAAGTCTAAATTCTTTTTCTTTCACAAGTCTCAACGAACCTTTTTACTACAACTCAATTAAAAAAACCCATCAATTTTTGGCGCCGCCAACGCGGACTTGACTTTAGGCTAGAGTTTTCAAAATTTTTTTTCTTTTTTTTTTATTTTTTTTGTTCTTCTTTACGTTTTTGGGTTTTTGTCTTTTCCTTACAGAATTTGGAATTCGGAGCGAAAGAAAATTTTGCCAAAGCTTTTGGTGAATACTTAAAGACTTGGAGTAAAAGGCAAAGCGAAAGGAGCGAAAGAAGAGGATTTTTGTTTTTATAAAAAAAGATAGAGACATTTTTAATTGTTTTTTTTTTTTTTAGACTTTCCTTTTCCCTTGTACTTTATTTTCTTGGACTTTGGACTTTAAACTTTGGACATTATTTTTAAACCCTACGGAAGGGTAGTTTAAATATTAAACTATTTGCACAGAAGGACGGTGATTACGATATCACCTCGGCCCCTCAGGTTCGTACATGACATGGGAGTCGTGGCCCGAGTCGACTACAACGGTTCATCCCCCGTCTGGAACGGGAGGTAAGTTTGTCGAAACACTCGCGAATCCCCTGCTAGCGAGTTACTGTATTCCTTCGTTTGCATATATGTCGAGGAACTGAATACGGCTGCTTTAATTTCCTAGTAAAGGGCAAGGACTGGCCATACAAGATAAGGGTTCGGATTTCATCACCATTCTCTTCTTTCCCTCCTTAGGAAAACGATACCTACGCGAACCTAAGCTTAAAATACTGACTAGAACGAGACCGATAGGGTAACGAGATTAATAGGAAAGTCATTCGAAAAATATTGGTTACTCTTTTAAGCATACTTCGAAGTTCATGATGGTTTCTGTGAGTTGAATGCGTGACTGCGCCGCCTTGTAATTCCGGTGAGGCCTTGGGTATCAAAGCTCCACTGAGCTTCCCTCGCCTCAATTCAACTTACTTTAACTCGGATTGATTCCAGAGGGGTTTGCTCAAATTGTAACGAATTCCCTTTCGAAGGATTAGAAGCTGGTCTAGAAACAATCTAAGGGAGCCATCATGCTTTTTGTTTGCTAGATAAATTAGGCTTGTTGTGGTCGAGTCAGCCTTGTTTGTGCTTGTGTAGAAGTCCCTTGCAGTTAGGATGTCAAACTGGTATTATAATAGCCATCACAATGAATATGAATATCCAACTGAACAATATGGACATCACTCTTTTTATGACCATAGTGTGAATAGTGGTTGGGAATGCCAACCTTTCAAAGGTTATGGGTCATACCCTGGTGAGCCCAATTACTATCCACACGTGCATTAGTCTTACGAGCAAGAATATTATAGTACTAGTTCTTCGTCTCTAGAGGATACAATCAAACTATTGAAAAGTAGTCCTTTTTATGATCCCTTTGTTCCTATTCCTCCTTTAGAAGAGTCCCTTAGGAAGTTAGCTGAGTCGACGCGTAAGTTAGTTGAGATGAGTAGTATAATTATAGACGAAAGAACTACAATAATGAGTGAACCTTCTTTAGAAGACCACCTCAAGTGGATAGCTGAGACGAACGAAAGAATTGCTCGAAATTACTTGAACTTCCAATATAGTGTATCCAATAATACCCTTGAGAATGAAGATAGTTATTTACATAATCAAGATAACAAGGTTAGAATTGGTAGCACTACTTGTTTTGATGAGGTTCGATCTTTTTCATGTTATAATAATGATGACTATGATGAGGATAGTATTGATGAAGAACATGAAATATGTAGGCATAGTGATCAGGAATTTGTTACTCCAACTGAGCTTTATAATGATAGTGTTGTTTCTAGTTCAAATCCAAATAATTTTAATAATTATTCACCTATTCAAAAGGATGAGGATTTGACTAGAGATACCACCGTTTTAGACGATGCAGTTCATGATCCTTTAGCCTGCAGTGTGTTGGATAATCTATTATTTGATGTGCCTATCAGTGAATCAGAGGAAGTTATTATGATTAACACCTTAGTTAATGAGCCTTTACTAGAAAATTCCGCTGATAATCCTTTATATGATTGTGATGATGGTTTAGAGGAAAGAGTTTACCCTGAGAATACTGTTTTAGAATCTAGCGATTTAGAAACACTAGTCTTAGAAGATGATAAACTCGTAGAAATGAGTGAGGATGAACCCAACTTAGAAGAATCAATTGACCATTTCTAGGAATCTGATGACCTAGAAATTAGGGAAGTTGTGACTAGTCTTTCTAGAGACACAGAAAACTCTAAGTTTGGGGGTGATTATCATTCTCCATGTGCTTTAACTCTTAGAAAGCTCCCTCGTGTAGGACTTGACATTTATGCCTCAACCATCTTACAAGATTATCTTCATACATGTTTTCCGAACCTAATGATGTCCATAGAGAAGCTCAGTTGTTAGAAACCCATCCTCTGGTTGATGTGGTTAACCCAGGCTATGATACCAAGATTGACTTTGTTTTCCCACCAAAAACTTTTCAACCAATTGTGGGAACTTATGATTTTTAGATGTGTCGGTTATTAAGTTTTGAGACTAAACCTAATTACTTTAGGATATTAGGGTCGACACATTTTCTTAAGGAAGACCATCTCTTTAATTGTGGTCAGCTGTGTGAGTCAAATCTAATTGACTTAGAGGATCCCCAATTATTCAGGTTGTTGTTATGTGCTTCTAAGTTCTTAGTTGAGTTTTTCCAGACTCTAATGCCTGAACCGGATCTTAGATTTGAGGAAATCCAACCGATGAAAGCTTTTTATTTAGACCCTTTTATAGAGCCAGAACCTGAATCACAACTAGATGTAGTTGTCTTAAGCGAGGGTATGTTCGATATCTTCTTGGTCTGTTGCACTTTCCTCTTCTTGTGGGTAATACTTTTTGATCCAGATGACCCACAATTATTCCGGCTACTGCTATATGATTCTACGAGGTGACTAATTCTTCCAATGTCTGGCTGAAGACTTTAAACTTAGCACTTCTTGGGAGGTAACCCATGATCATGCAACACGGTAATATCTTTCCTTAACTCTTTTGCTTCAAGTGGTAACAGTTTCTCCTTGTTCATGTTTTTAATTTTAGAACATTGAGGACAATGTTAGATTTAAGTTTGGGGGGTGGGGAAGAAACTTTTTGCTGCAATAAATAAACTCCAGAGCCTAGAAATTTATGCTTATTAAGGTCGGCACTAACCAATCTAAGTGGATGGGAACATCTTGGTTGTTGGAGTTGAGGAACCAATCTGATTAGATAGAAACATCTAAAGAGTCTATTCATAAAAGCACAGAGCTCAGGTGTTAGAAAAAAGAAAACATGGTAGTTTCGCCATATCTCGTTGAATCCTAATCCTTTTGTTTTTTTAAGTGATTTGGTGGGGCACACGATTCAAGTTGTTACCTTTGCTAGGGTGAAATAGGGTGATTGAGATACCAAAAAATAAATAAATTAAGACCAGACCATCATACCAACAGGAATAAATTCAATAAAGTCGACCACTGGTGCCCTTGTATATGCCAGTTGTGTTGACCTAGAGTTAGGATTATCGACCGCCGGTCCCCTTGTATATGCCAGTTGTGTTGATATTAGTCTGACCGGTATCTCAGTCCATTAGGATAGGTTCATCTTGGCAGAGGCCTTCAGACAGATATGGGAAACACCGTTCACTTTAAACCATCTTTTTCTTTATCCATCTTCTTAATCTTTCCATGTGATTGGTTGACTCCGGTTATGATGTCCAGAAACTATCTGAGTAGACCTCTGTCACTTTATATGAATTTTAGTATGCCTGAGTGCAAACTCGTGTACAACAATTGGAATTTCGCATCAGGGTACTTCCTCCTGTAGTCAATAGGTATGCCAACCAAGGAGATTCTTTAGTGCCTTCCAAGGTTCTGCATACATAGCTAGGGTTTGGAGTAAAGGTTTTGTGGGTACACCTCTGGTAAACCCTCCCGAGATTAACTCTGTTTTATTTATTTTTTCTAGTTGTGCTCGAGGACTAGCAAATAATAAGTTTGGGGGTATTTGATAGACGTATTTATGTGTCTAATTTGTCCTCAATGTTTCGTGTTGTTAGTACTCGATTTCGTACTTATTATGGTGTTTTTATGTTTGTTTATGTGTTTTTGGAGAAGTACACTTATGTGGGAAAAGTTGCTCGAAAAGTGCTTTTCGGACAACCGGAGAAAAATTACTAAAGGCACCCTCACTTTGGATAAAGGGCACCTCAGTTGGTCACCTGCTATTCGCACCCGTGGTTTGGTTAGGGGGAGGTCATCTCCAACCTTTCAAATTCCAGTTTTGGCGGGAAATATGGTTCTTCTTCAATAGAAATTAGGGTTCGGTTTTGGCGAAGATTCAAGGAGACTCAATCGCTGAAATTATATGGGAAGGCATATTTAAGCTTAACAGGCATGGTATGATCGCTGCTTTGGGTCACAATTGGCTGGAGATTTAAATTGAAGAAGTGAGGGCGTGTTTTTCTTTTGAAAACCCGATTATCCCTATTTTGGATTTGGAGGATTTGTACGAAGATTCAGGAGCTACTGTCTGTTGGATTTGGCCTGTTGCAGCTAAACAGGAATGGTAAGTCCATCATAATCGAGTGAACTGAGCCGCAACATGAATTTGAAGTCAAATAGGGACGTGTATATATTCCGAGAGATATTCTCGAGATTTCACTATCTTTGGAAGGTTGGAGTGTGTACACACAATTCAGCTGCGTGAAGAGTTAATTCAGGGAAGAAAATATTCCAGAAAATATTATTTTCACTGCCGAATATTTGGAGATCACTGTGAGTTATTACGGAGGATTTTCTTCACCTGTTGGGTATATATAGGGTGCTGGGTATTCATAGAGAAGGGGTCGAGAGTTGGAGGTCGATAGGATAGCTCAGGAGCAAAAAATCACGAATTGATCAAACTCTGTTTCTGCTGCTGATGATGATGAAGAACACCAAGAACACGAAGAACAGACTCGTGGAGACAGTCTTTTATCAACAGTGATAACGACACAGAGGCGGGGGTCGTAGAAGCTTAACAGCGATTGTTGGCTTTAATCGTTTTATGTAACAGTGTTTTGCAACAATTAAAAACGTTGCAAACACCCGATTTTTAATAGTTTTTCTCCAATTCATCATTTGTAAACACTTTGAGCAATAATAATGATTTTTGAGCGTGTTTCCAACAACATGATGAGAGGATAAATTCTCTCGTAACCAAGGCAATGGATGAAGCTATTCACACATGAATAATGGGTAACTATTTCATTTTCTCTAATATTTAATTATAATTCACTCAATCACTGCTTTTGCAGAGTTCTTAAAAGTTTACATAATTTTCTTCATTAGTTGTGATTCAATTAGATAGGTTATGCTTTGTTTAGATAATCTATGCTTAGGGGATACAATTAATATTTGAGAATATGTTTGATTATTTGTGAATTAAGATATAAAGGATTAAAAGGCTAATTAGAGTTATGAAATATTTGACATCATTCATTCATGTGTAATAGTGGAATCTAGTGTCTTGATTATTCCCAATATCTTGAAACCAAATTTTGAGTTAAGTTTTCTTTAATTTTTAAGTCTAAATTATTTTGCTTTCACAAGTCTCAACGAATCTTTTTACTACAACTCAATTGAAAAAACCCATCACTTTTCCTTTGTTCTTTTGTTCTGCTGTAGACTTATGTTCCAATATGTAAACTGAGTTAAATAATCACAGCCGACATATATATTGGACATAACATCAATGCCGGGAACTGAGCCGGTATTGTAAATAATTAAAAATCCATGCCGGTTGTCTTGAATTTTAGACATTGTAAGTTCACATATAGACACTGCCGGAACACCTGCCGGCATTGTAATATAAATACTGTGTATGCCGGAACTATGTGATTTTAGTACAGAGATTTTAACAAAAGAAGATAATGAAAACGGCATAGTATTGATCAAATATACAACGCCGACAACTAAAACCGGCATGGTATTCAATTAAATATTTATGCCGGCAGGCTCATGCAATAAAATAGGGATTCAAGACACAAAATCTGGCATGATTTTCAAATTGAATTATACCGCGAATCAAACATGTAACTGAAATTCAAATTTCGATTTCAAAATTTACTTCTAGTGTAGTAGAAAGACTAAACAACCAAGTTTCACTTTTGATAAACCCTAAAAATACTTCAATTCAACATATACATCACTTACCGGAGCAATTGTGTTATTCTCGCCTCACCAACAGACTCTTCAGGCTCAGGCATTTCTTGCGCTTTTGATTTCGATTTACCACCGTCATCAGCAGATTATTCAGGATTGGTTATGGGTTTTTCACGAGGTTTGCGACGACCCATTGTCTTTGGTATAGAAGATAAAACAAAAAGGGAGAGTGAATACAAAGGGAGATTTAATAATTTCCTTTCTATAACCGTCACTTAAATAGAATGAAGGAGTTTGTAACCGATGCATAAACTGGTCAGAGCGTGCAACTTCGACCATTCTAGGTCCAGAGACTCAACTCCTTCAGCAATTGATTTGCCGGTAACATTCAATCTTAGAATGTTCTGAGCATCATCAGGGATGAAGGTCATCTCACCAAAAGGGAAGTGCATGGTATCAGTTTCACCATGATACCTTTCGACGAAGCAATTGACAGTCACAGAATCAGGCTTCACATAATTTTCAACCAAAGCATATAGACCAGAATCCATTACTATTTGTTGGACCTCTTCACATTCCTCGGACAATTTCCAACAATCCCGCGGCTTGGTTTCGGCAAACAGGCACATCCTTCTTATGATCCTACAATTAGGAGACAATACATTTAAGATATTTTACATAAATACACAATAATACACATGCACAAGATAAAAAATGCTTACATAGGTTTGATAGATAGTACATGCCCACAAGTGCTTGTATCCAAATAGTGTTTTCGGTTCCGGAGCTTCATCCCAAATTCTACCACGTTCAAGGTCAGGTAT
This sequence comes from Papaver somniferum, assembly GCF_003573695.1. Classification (NCBI taxonomy): domain Eukaryota; kingdom Viridiplantae; phylum Streptophyta; class Magnoliopsida; order Ranunculales; family Papaveraceae; genus Papaver; species Papaver somniferum. The sequence goes on from NC_039360.1 coordinate 95,261,396, forward strand.
CATGTCATTAATATGAGGAAGGTGGGAACCTTTAACTTTCACTTTGCCTTTGCCCTTCTTGCCATTTCCTTGTGTTGGTTGTTGACTTGGCCCACAAACTTCGCTTTGGCTTGCTAATTGACTTGGAGGAACCACATTATCTTCATCCTCACTTTCCTCTTCATCTTGCTCATCTTGATCATCGTGCTCACGGATTACAACTCGACTACGGTCGCCACCACTCTCCCAAATTATCCCTCTTGTCTCAGCCCCCAAACGTTTTTTGCGACCTTCCTCTTTCCCTCGAGGAGGGAGAGATTGAGGAGTATCAAGACCGTCCTTCCTTCTTCTCTTAGTGACCGCATCTTTAGTTTTTCTTTTGTTAGCTTCCTTGGCTTTTGACCTATAATATAAGTACACGAAATGAATGTGAGACAACTCACTTTCAGTTTTTGTACCGGCATTGACATACTTAAACAAACCACGCCGATTAAGTGTTCCGGCAGTGAACATTGACTATGGAAAATGCCGGTAGTCGTATGTAACTCTCCTGGATATCAAAAGACTACTACCGGCACTCTCGAAATAAATAAATTCCATGCCGTAACTTTGTACCGGCAAACAAATCAATCTAAAATCTATGCCGGTATAGGTGATAATTTCATAAACTCTCATGTATGTTTTAAGTCCACTACCGGCATGCTCGAATTATTACAAAAGAATGCCGGTACCCAAAACCGACATGTAATGCAACCCAAAATCTATGTCGGTACTGGTGACAATTTCATAAACTCTCCTGTATGTTTTTAGTTTACTACCGGCATACACAAATTATTATTAAAGACTTCCGGTACCGAAAAACCGGCATAGACTTCGACCCAAATTCTATGCCGGTAGAGAAAATTCAGTTTCAGATGAATCTGGGGTTGGAAACGGCATTGAATTCATCCAGGATTGAATGACGGATAACAAAAACCGGCACTGTATTCATACATATTGCAGTGCCGGTACTAACTGAAACTCAACTGAAACAGTTAGGGTTCGCGATTCTAACCTAAACCCATTGTTATAAATCGATTTAAACACTCATAAAGTAGTTTAAAATCACTTACCTTCTCACATAAGTCATGGTTGCGAGAGGTTGATTGTCCGAATCTTCTTCTTCTTGCTCTTGAGCTATCTTAGAAATTCTTTGTTCCTGTTTTTGTTGAGCAATCGATTTTGAGTTCGATTGGGCATTTGTTTTCTTTCGTGGAGGCATTGTTTATGATTCGGGTAGGTTAATCGACGAAGAAATTTTTGAATCGACGAAGAAAAAATGAAGAATTTTTTTTCAAAAACCTGACCCTCAGTACCGGAACTGATTTGAGAATGGGGGATAAATGGTTTGGTTTTTGATTTTAAGTTTTAGTAGAAAGGATATAATGGTCTTTTAATAATATTTTTAAATTAATCAAAGGGTATTTTAGTATTTTCATACCCAAAAATCACCCCTTAGCATACACCATGGGTTGGGGGAAGTAATCAATATCCCCAATTCCTTTTTTTATCCCCCAATTTCGCATTTTTTTTATACGGAAAAAAAACTATATTTATTAACCAGAGGTTGAGAAGAGTTTTGAAAAAGAAAAATTGAGCATACCTTTGGTTTTTCTATTTTATATAAAAAACAAACACTATTTGAACCTGAAGTTTTAATGATTAAAAGAAATAATTACTTGCAAACCCAAGGTTTTGTTAGGGTTTAATTAGGAAAAATCTCTTAACTTGGGGTTTGACAGATGTTTAGATTTCGTAAAAATATTTATATTATATCATTTGAACTTGTCGGTTTTTAAATGTGAGACGGTTTGTCTAAAATCCAAATTTTGAAACCTCTAATAACACAAATAAATGTACCAAGTAACACCTAGGACTCTTACCAATTAACTATTATTAAAAAGACTTAAGATTTTAAGTGTGTCCCAGGATCCGCCTACTCTATATATTACCAGTGATTCTAGGTTGACCGGATTTGTTCCGAGAAATGTATCGTGTGAGAATCCAACAGATAATAGGGTATGACTCTATCATTTGGATTGGGAAGGTGAAAATGATACACACCACCCCTCTGATACAGTGCAAAACTCGAAATTTTATCCCGGTGCATCAATCATTTGCGATACATGGCTTTGAACTTGAGGTTAGGCTGATTTAAAAACAAAATCCGGCCGAATCTTAAGTAGTTCAGTAGGTTTAAAGGAAAAAAACTAACCTTTTGATTTAAATGTGTATAATAAAATATCTCGTTATTCCCTGCTTCAATTATGCTCGGGAATTTAAAAACTCATCTTAAGATCTCGTAAAAGATAATATCCATAAGGGTATAATTGTAAAAGATGCTAAAAAATACTCTCCTCTCCTCCTTGCCTTAAGAATTGTGCAAACTTAAACTAGGTCATCTATTTAGAGATGGAGGAAGTATTACTTTTTGTTTGTGGGTGAAAATCGTTTCTGTCGATTTTGGTAATTCCGGTAAGTGAGTGAGAAACAGATCTAAACCCTAAACAAATGTACTGCACGAGAGTACTTTAGATTCGAGATATCAATATGTACAACTCCGGCCTAAACCAAGAAATGGTCGTTCCGGATTTGCTTCGGTCACAAAGAGGAGGAGAAGGGCTGGTTTAGGGAGGGAAGCGAAGAGAGTGTTGAGACCTGAACAGTTCTGGAAGAGTATTACTTGACTTGTATCAGAAGGTGAAAGCTTTTGGGAAAGCTAGCAAAGTTTCCTTTCTGAGTATTGTATTTCTCCTGACCAAAAACTTGTTGTCTTGGTGGAAATAGGTAAGACCTATTTATACAAGTCTAAGTGAAACGTACTCTGGCCTCGTAAGAAAAAGAAACGGATGAGTTAAATGGGAAGAGGTGGTAACGCCTGGTATTGATGGAATTTGATGGAATTGATGTTCCATAATGAAAGAGCGTTTCACCATTACTTCCTACATTTACTAACCGTTTTATTTTTAATACACTGTCTTGAAACGGGCATTTGTGTATGTCGCACGCTGTAAACCGCCAATCCAAAAACCTAAAGAGCATCCCCCAGTTTGTGACATGTATTGATGTCTCGAGTGTTTTCGTGGAAAACGTGTAGCATGTCGCTGGTGTTTGATAAGTTGAGCTTGAGAGATGTGCCGGCTCAGTGGCGACCTTCGACGGTCGAGATTTTGCATCTTGAGAGGAATCGTGGCCTTTGATGTAGGCGCGGCATGCCAAAGTGCAAGGGTTGCATGGCATGTGCCAATGGCTTGTGTGGAATGCCTAGGTTGTAGGTTACGCATCGGGTGCAGGTGGTAATGCCAAAATGCAAGTGTTGCATGGCATGTGTCAATAGCGCGCGAAGCGGCTTTGGCCCTAGGTTTGCACGGCTTGGCATGCTAGGTCACAAGCGTCGCTTGGCATGTGCCAATGGCGCGTGTTGCGGCTTGGCCCTAGGTTTGCACGGCTTGGCATGCTAGGTTGCAAGCGTCGCTTGGCATGTGCCAATAGCGCGTGTGGCGGCTTGGCATTAGGTTTGCACGGCTTGGCATGCTAGGTTGCAAGCGTCGCTTGGCATGTGCCAATGGCGCGTGTGGCGGCTTGGCCCTAGGTTTTCACGACTTGGTATGCTAGGTCGCAAGCGTCGCTTGGCATGTTCCAATGGCGCGTGTGGCGGCTTGGCCCTAGGTTTGCACGGCTTGGCATGCTAGGTCGCAAGCGTCGCTTGGCATGTGCCAATGGCGCGCGTGGCGGCTTGGCCCTAGGTTTGCACGGCTTGGCATGCTAGGTCGCAAGCGTCGCTTGTCATGTGCCAATGGCGCGCGTGGAGGCTTGGCCCTAGGTTTGCACGGCTTGGCATGCTAGGTCGCAAGCGTCGCTTGGCATGTGCCAATGGCGCGTGTGGCGCAATGATTGTGCAGCTCGAATTTGGCACGGTTGTCGTGAAGCGCAATGATTGTGCGGCTTGGTTTTGTCATGGTTGCCATGATGCGCAGTGATTGTGCGGCTTTGGTTTTGGCATAGTTGCCATGATGCGCAACGATTTTGCGGCTTTGGTTTTGGCATAGTTGCCATGATGCGCAGCGATTGTGCGGCTTTGGTTTTGGCATAGTTGCCATGATGCGCAACGATTGTGCGGATTTGGTTTTGGCATAGTTGCCATGATGCGCAGCGATTGTGCGGCTTTGGTTTTGTCATATTTTCCATGATGCGCAGCGATTGAGTGGCTTTGGTTTTGGAATAGTTTCCATGATGCGCAACGATTGTGCGGCTTAGGGTTTTGTGTGTCGAAACCCTAGTTTAGCATTTGAAAAAAGATACCCTGGTAATTTTTTACATAAGTGCATTAAATGTTTTGTTTAGCGTCACCGGTGACGTCATGCTATGCGTAAGGTTTTACGATTTTACCCCTTGTCTAAAAACCACCATCAACATTAAGTCCCCTGCTTAGCTTGGAACAGGGGCCTTGTTGCAAGGTAAGCATAAGATGGTGACAGACGAGGATAGAACTGAGACAGTAAGTCGTGAAAGAGGTCTAAGGAGACTTGTCTGACCTTTTTCGAGATGTAAGTAGAATTCGAAATCCTTGCATCTGGTAGCTTTGCACAAATCCCAATGTGACCAGGTGCCTTCGGGGCCTGGCTTTGGAACGCGAGGCGGAGCTGCTAGCATAGACTTGGCATGAAAGGGATTTGTCAGCACCAATGGGCTAAGAATGGGCGTGGGCCGCTTGGCAAAGCATGGCGTAGGCGAGGGCAGCGCGGCAAGGGGAAACGCAGGTTGCCGGCAAGGCTCTGACATGGTCCACTGGTAAGGCGTTGGCATGGAAACCGCGGATTTTCCTGGCTGGCGTGGAGCGTTGGAATTGGACGGGATTAGCATGAAAGGCGCAGGGTGTTGCAAAAGCTGACGTGGAGCGTTGGCAAGACTGGCACTGGAAAGGAAAGCGTGGATGTCTTGAGAGTGGCAAGGCTTGCTCTTGTGGGCCCGATCGCCTTTCTTCATGCGCGGCTTTAACAGGGAATCCTTTCCTTATTCAAAAATCTTTTTCGAGAGGTAGGTAGGATCTGCAATCCTTTCATCTGGTAGCTTTGCGCAAATCCCGATATGATTGGGTGTCTTCAGGGCTAGGATTTGGAACGCGAGGCGGAGCTGCTAGCATGGACTTGTCATGAAGGGGACCCATTAGCACTGACGGGCATGGAACAGGTGTGGGCCGCTCTGTAAAGCGCTTGGCAAGGCATGGCGCTGGTAAGGGAAGCGCTTTGGAAGGAAACGCTTGCAAGGGAAGCGCTTGCGGTTTAGGGTTTGACACGCCGCAACCCTGATTAGCGCCCTTTTCTAGAATCGTTGTAGAATCCGTGTACGGACTCGGATTTTGACGGTCCGAACCTTTATCGGACACGAAACATAATTCTCTATCTTCCCGTGAGGGAATATTTAGGTTTCGAGCTCTCTTAGGAGATGAAAACGGCCCGACAGTGAAAATCAGGAGGGATGTTGCGGGCCCGGGGTGGCATAGTCGCGCGCCAGTCACCTATTCCCGTTCATGGGGAAAGAAGGAATCTTCATTCTGTCCAAGATCTAAAAACTCTGTTCGCATGGAAAGAGGTATCGACCCTCTTCTGTTTTCTGTTGCTCGTCCGGGTCCGTGCTTTCGTTCGCAGTGTCTCTCCAGTGGATTCCAAAATTTACCAAACTCCATTGCATTCTTGGATGGATGGATGAAACATACGCTCGGCAGCGATCATGTCAGGGCTAACCTTGAAGGTTTTGGTTGTGTTGTCGGTCCATCCTTGACTTTAGGTTGTTTAGTGTCTGGACCTTCCGATCAGGACGATGATATGTCGTGGATGATTGTATGGTAGAAATCTCCCGAAGCCACAAGATGAAATAGATTGGGAGACATTCTGTTGCCGATGTGCTGCTATCAAGTCTTCAAGTACTTTATACCAAGAGACATCCTTTGAACCAGCTTCTGAATCTTGGACTGTCATATGGAATAGGATGCGGTGAGCAGTCCCCAGTTATCTTCTTGTTAAATCCGATGACATGGCCGAATATGTGAATGTATCCTTGTGGTGTGCTTTTGGAGTCTTCGATGCACATGTACGGCTTCATGTTGAGAAATTCTTGCGAATTGTAAAACTTCGGCAGCGATGATGTTGAAATCAGACATAACCAGGTTGAGGGGAGTGAAAGCGCACCATGTTGGTAGTCCCCATGTGTAGCTTACTTTCATTGCATCGCCTTGAATCCACGTCCATGGGATTTGATGCAAGCTTATTGTACTCTTCTAAATGTGATGCCGGGATGCTCTGACACATGGATGAAATATTATTTGATGGTCGTCGGGATGGACTGCGATGATCAGTGCCCAGTCGCGCTCTTCTTTAGTTTCTGAAGTTGTTTCCTCTGGGCAGGCTTGGGATCTGTCGCGGCCTCGTAGAGTGTCGAAGGCGTTTTCTATACAGAGAGGTGATGATATTCTTGCGCTGCACCCTTGAAGAGTAGATGACCTTGTTGTGGCTATGGCCTTTTTGGTTGACTGTGTCTTCCGAGCTTTAACAGTGAAGAGATTCCGTATATATCCTCAGTCCCCAAGTATGGTTTAAATGTTTCCATCTTTGTAGTGATTTCTGTTGTGGTGAAGCTCTGGATGATATCAACAAATGAGCGGCAACAATTCTTGGTAGCAGATGTAGTCATAGGAGACTGCATTGTCGTGGTAACAAGGTAGGTTGGATGGAATTGTACAGTCTTCCATGGAAGTAAAAGTATTGGCTGTATGTGTTAGCGAGCAAACTGTCCATGATCACGAGTTTTGGAGGGATGGACTAAAAGGCGGCCATGACTACGAATAATGGCTGGTTGTGATCATGATCCTTGACATGGGGAGCGCGGCGGTACGATCCTTTGCAGGAAGAAGCGGCGTTGAAGCAACTTTGGTTCTTGGAGAGGATGTTGAAACTTAGGAAGCCAAACGTTGAAGTTTCGGCTTCGGATCTTGGAGCAGTTTATGGAAAGAACGCTGAAGCGGAGCAGCTGTTGGAGAGAATGTTAAAGCGGAGCGGCTGCTGAGGCGAACATTGAAGGGGAGCCGCTGGAGAGGCTGCGTCAATCAGTGTGCTGTAAGGCTATACGTACTTCAAGCGGACAGTGGTTAGGAGTCCCCAGTTCCATCTATCAATCGTGCTCTCCAAGGGAGGTTGGGATTTGGGGACGATTTCTCTGGTTGGAAAAGGATGCTTCCCTGATGCGGTACGGTCGAGGGCTGCAAATATGTCTTGACGTTGTTTCTTGGGGAAACATAGAATCTCATATAAATGTTTCATCACGGACTATACAGTTTTGTGGTCGAAGTCCCCAGAAATCACGAGTCTCTTGACAAGAAGAGAGTCTTCGTGAACTCAGGGAGTTTGATGATTTTCGTTGCTTCGATTTTGGAGAAGTCGTTCTTGATCTTTATGTGTGATGAAATCGGATTGTTGATTCCCTACGGGGCTTTCAAGTGCAACGCTAGAAGGATGTAATCTGCTAGCGCTGGGAAGATGTAAGCTGCTGTAAAGATACAAGCTGCTATAAAGATGCAAGCTGGAAGTGCAAGTGTGACGCTGGAAGGACGCAATCTGTAAGCCCGCTGGAAAAGATGCAAGTTGTCGGCGCTGGAAAGATATAAATTACCAGTGTCGGAAGGACGCAAGCTGTTAGCGCTGGAAGACGCAAGTTGTCGGTGCCGGAAGGACGCAAGCTGTCAGCGCTGGAAGACGCAAGTTGCCAGTGCTGGAAGGACACAAGCTGTCAGCGCGCTGGAAAAGATGCAAGCTGCTGGCCCTGAAAAGATGCAAGTTGTTAGCGCTGCATCTTGTTGGAACGAGCGTTGGCTTGACATGGACGCTGGCTTGGCGTGGCCGCTGGTTCCGGCGTGGGCGCTGTTTTGGCGTGGCGCGGTAGCAATAAAGCGGGCCAACATATTCCAGGTATGTACTCCAGCGTTTCTTGTGTTGGTGCAAATCCTATCCATAGATACGACTCCCATAAACCTGTAGAAATATTGTTCTTCTCTTCGAATATTACCGTGGTAGCGTTAGCTACCTCATGAATAGTGACTGGTAATCGTTATGATGCAAAGTAGGTACATATGGGCATGCAACTGATTCCATGAAAACTGCGCGTTAGGGTTTCTCTGAGATCAAAGGTTGCAGGCCAAGGAGACCGAAGGTCCTTCTGCGGACGTGGTCAAACAACAAGAGGCGGAGGTTGGAAGGATGTCCAAAGAGTTGGAGCTGAAACAGGCGGTCCTCCAAATGACGAAGTACGTCTTCTTCGAGAAGAGCGAATCACTATTGAATGGCTTCATTTGGATGCACTTATGTCTTCTAAAATCCTTTTTTTTTTGAAATGCAAATGAAACACCTGCCTTATGGTTTTGATTTTCTGGATTTCTGGGTTGATAGACAAGTGTTACCTATGAGGGTTTTGGGTTATTATTCGGGATGAACCGTTTTAGGATGATGCCGTTTTTTGGTTATGATTGTAAGTGATACGAACATCCCAGGGAAGATATGGCATCGTGAACATTGCGTGTTGGCAGATGACATGGGATGAAACATAACATGGCTATTGGTTTTGTCATTCTCGTGAAAACTTGAAATTGTAAACCATATATTCTGTCTAGGCAATACTTATTCGGTTTCCCGGATCTTCTGATGAAAAGGGGATCCTCCGTGTGTAAGATAGAGTTTTGTGGGAAGCACCGCCGCGATTGTGGGAAGTCCCCAGTCTTTTTGAGTCACTTGATGACTAGATCGTTTCCTTTCGATTTCTGTGAAGTCCCCAGCCGTCTCTTGCGGTTTGCGACTGGTAACCAGGTTGTCTGGTAGTCGAGTTGTGGATCCCTGAACAGATCGCTCGCTTCTGCCGTCCTGCTGTCTGAATCGAAGTACAAGATCGAGGATTGAAAACTGACATTGTAACCGAAAGATCAATATCCCACTGTGGTCGCCAATTGTTTATGGGTGAAAATCGTTTCTGCCGATTTTGGTAATTCCGGTAAGTAAGTGAGAAACAGATCTAAACCCTAAACAAATGTACTGCAAGGGAGTACATTAGATTCGAGAGATAAATCTGTACAACTCCGGCCTAAACCAAGAAATGGTCGTTCCGGATTTGCTTCGGTCACAAAGAGGAGGAGAAGGGATGGTTTAGGGAGGGAAGCGAAGAGAGTGTTGAGACCAGAACAGTTCTGGAAGAGTATTACTTGACTTGTATCAGAAGGTGAAAGATTTTGGGAAAGCTAGCAAAGTTGCCTTTCTGAGTATTGTATTTCTCCTGACCAAAAACTTGTTGTCTTGGTGGAAATAGGTAAGACCTATTTATACAAGTCTAAGTGAAACGTACTCTGGCCTCGTAAGAAAAAGAAACGGATGAGTTAAATGGGAAGAGGTGGTAACGCCTGGTATTGATGGAATTTGATGGAATTGATGTTCCATAATTAAAGAGCGTTTCACCATTACTTCCTACATTTACTAACCGTTTTATTTTTAATACACTGTCTTGAAACGGGCATTTGTGTATGCCGCACGCTGTAAACCGCCAATCCAAAAACCTAAAGAGCATCCCCCAGTTTGTGACATGTATTGATGTCTCGAGTGTTTTCGTGGAAAACGTGTAGCATGTCACTGGTGTTTGATAAGTTGAGCTTGAGAGATGTGTCGGCTCAGTGGCGACCTTCGACGGTCGAGATTTTGCATCTTGAGAGGAATCGTGGCCTTTGATGTAGGCGCGACATGCCAAAGTGCAAGGGTTGCATGGCATGTGCCAATGGCTTGTGTGGAATGCCTAGGTTGTAGGTTACGCATCGTGTGCAGGTGGTAATGCCAAAATGCAAGTGTTGCATGGCATGTGTCAATGGCGCGCGTAGCGGCTTTGGCCCTAGGTTTTCACGGCTTGGCATGCTAGGTTGCAAGGGTCGCTTGGCATGTGACAATGGCGCGTGTGGCGGCTTGGCACTAGGTTTGCACGGCTTGGCATGCTAGGTTGCAAGCGTCGCTTGGTATATGCCAATAGCGCGTGTGGCGACATGGCACTAGGTTTGCACGGCTTCGCATGCTAGGTTGCAAGCGTCACTTGGCATGTGCCAATAACGCGTGTGGAGGCTTGGCCCTAGGTTTGCACGGCTTGGCATGCTAGGTCGCAAGCGTCGCTTGGCATGTGCCAATGGCGCGTGTTGCGGCTTGGCCCTAGGTTTGCACGGCTTGGCATGCTAGGTTGCAAGCGTCGCTTGGCATGTGCCAATAGCGCGTGTGGCGGCTTGGCATTAGGTTTGCACGGCTTGGCATGCTAGGTTGCAAGCGTCGCTTGGCATGTGCCAATGGCGCGTGTGGCGGCTTGGCCCTAGGTTTTCACGACTTGGCATGCTAGGTCGCAAGCGTCGCTTGGCATGTGCCAATGGCGCGTGTGGCGGCTTGGACCTAGGTTTGCACGGCTTGGCATGCTAGGTCTCAAGCGTCGCTTGGCATGTGCCAATGGCGCGCGTGGAGGCTTGGCCCTAGGTTTGCACGGCTTGGCATGCTAGGTCGCAAGCGTCGCTTGGCATGTGCCAATGGCGCGCGTGGAGGCTTGGCCCTAGGTTTGTGATGAGTGCTAAAAAGTGCATATTTCTATATATTTTTCTTGGCATTTAACTCATCTTTTGTGCATTAATTCTACATTTTATCCCATATTCTGTATTTTCATTGTTTTCAAGAATAAATATTTTTATTAATTAATTTTGTATTTTTAGGTACCAAATAAAGACTAGATGAGTTGCAGAGCCAAAAGAGCAAAGACACGGGAGAAAGCCGGTGGAATCTCTAGCGGAAAAGAAGTGAAGAATGTGTTATGGAAGACTCAAGGATAAAAATGGGCTTAAAAAGGAAGAAATTGTTCTTAAAGAAGAAGTGGGCTCAAGATTACCTAAGCCCAAATCCAATTCCTAAGCCCAAATCCATATCCTAAACCCAGAATTCAATACCCAAACCCGTTTTCCTTCTTAACCGTAAGATTGGATCCATTCCATCATCCAACGGTCGCTGCGTCATCATGCATCAGATTTCGATGCACCTTACCAACACTACAAGCACCTAACTCCATCTTGAGCCGTTAGTTTCGTTGTATTTTTGCATCCAACGGTCGCTCATAATCTGTCTCCATCTCGCCGTTAGATCCGTTTCAGAAGTTATCATCCCACGGATTCCCTTCACAAAACATCAAATTTGATGATCCCGTTTAACACCTAAGCAACCTAACCCTATTACCCGCACCAAACGCACCCTTCTGCCAAAACCCATCGAGCCATCTCCTTCTTCCCCTCTTCTGAAACAGCGACGCTGTCTCCATCACCACCATCTTCTCCCCCAAATCACTCCACCATCTTCTCCCCCCAAATCATTCAACCATCACCACTCGAGCCATCATCACTTAGACCTACTTTTCTAGCCACTTATTACATCACCTCCTAATCGTTTCATCTCACAGGAACCCTAGGTTAGGAGTTGATGAAATAGGTGAGGTTAGAGAATAAATCGAAGGCATGGGTAGTATCAGCAGACGACAAGGAAGCATGGGTGAGAGATATCAATCGTTTTCAGAGATTAGGTAAGGATTTTTTGTAAAACCCTAATTTCACTGATTTGGGGATTTTAGTTTTTTTTGGGGCTGTAACTATAAAAGGGTGTTAGGGGTTGTAAAATTGGGCATCTCTGGACTAGCCAGTAGAGAATTGAAACAAATTTATTTTGATGCACTTCCAATTTCAGTTCTTCTTATGCAGTTAACAGTGAATGTGTGCATGTTGTTTTCAATTATCTCGAATGTTGAATGTTGCTTGAATTATCATACTCAATGAATGTTATTGCTAGTTACATGTTTAGCATGAGCTAAATTGCATTAGGCTGAGGCTCAGATGAATCCTAGTGCATTGTCAAATGGTGAATTGCTAGGATAGTTATCCTGATGTCTGTTTTGATTGAGCAATGGGAAGAGATTGATGCTCATAGTGCCTGTGATTGATTGTTCTGTCAAAAGACAGTCAATGCTAGGGGCAAACTAGTGAGCAAATTAGTTTTCCTCCCATTCTAGATGTATGCATAGGATTTTCAACTCAACCTAGGATCACATTGCTTGGCTAGGACACAAAGGTGGATTCTAAGCCCTTAGCTTAGCCACAATCCATTTTACAGTCACTTAAATTCAGTTCTGTTTTGCTTCCTGTTCAGTTTATCTCCTTACCTGTTTTGCTTGTTTAATTTCTTGCAATTTGTAGCCTGTTGTGCATTGAAATCAGTGCACAAACTCACCCCTTCCCTTGGCTCACAGCCTTGGTTCCATGCTGTTTTGTCATCTTTGCTTTGTTAACTGTTTTGGTTCTTTGCAATTGCCATATTACTTTGCCTTGCTCACTGCCATAGTGCCTTGTCTCCATTGCTAGCTTAGGAAAATTTCTCGTATGCTCCCACTCCCTGTGGACTGATCCCTTGCTTACTCTCTATACTAAAACTTGGCCTTGTATACTTGCAAGTCTTTTGTGTGTCGTTCCCAAGCACACCAAGTTTTTGGCGCCGCTGCCGGGGAGTGGTGCTTGCTGCTGCTGATTTCCTTTGCTGTCCTGACCTGCAATCATTGCACTGAGTTGCTGCAGAGCTGTGTTACTGGCCACCTGAGCTGCTGCTGCTGCTGGAAACTTGGCTGCTGCTGTTGCTGTTGCTGGAGCTGGTGAACCAAGCCTGCTGCTGCCAAGCCAAAGCAACTGGGCTGCCAACTGAAGCTGCGTTTCACTGCTGGGCTCGTGATCTTCTGCTCCTGAGCTTCGCAGCTGATCCTCCTGGGCTCGTGTTGCTGAACCAACTCCAACTGTTGCTGGGCTTGGGCGTGAGCTACTTAGGACGATCCTAAAGCCCAACTGGGCTGTGCAACTAAAAGGGGACCAAAAGCCTATTTTTGGGCTTCCCTCCAAAAATCAAGTAAGCCTAACCCATGAGTTAACCCACTTGGGCCTCATTTAAATTCAAATTTGGGCTTGTAATAATTAATTTAATTATTTATTTATTTGGGATTGTAATAATTTTTATTTTCCTTTATTTTCTTTTTCTTTTTCTTTTTTATTTGGGACTGTAATTATTTTTTGTCTTTATTTTTCTTTTCTTTTTCTTTTTCTTTTTCTTTTTCTTTTATGGGCTTGTCTTAATTATTATTATTGTTTTTATTTTCTTTTATGGGTTGTGCTAATTTATGCTAGGTTTAGTTCAAAAAATTTTCCAAAGCCCAATTTTAAACCAAAAACAAAATCCCTTATTAAAACCAAAACCCACTCAAAACCAAATCATCAAAACCCATTTTAAACCAAAATATTGGGCCTTTTAGTGGTCCAAAATTGTTTCTGATTGCTCTGTATGACCAACATGTTAGTTGAGGTACCTGTTAGGACATGATTGTGACCTACAGAGACCAAACAAACAGACTTGTTAGAATTAATCAAGAAGAACCTATCGAAATTCTGAGTTCTGAGGTAGACAGCCCAGATCACACCGAAACAATGGGAGAACCCCGTACCCTCAAGGATTATATGTACCCAACTAGAGCCAGTCAACCTTCTTGTATTGTGCTACCCGAGGATAATGGCTATTATGAGCTGAAATCGAGCACAATACAGATGCTTCCTATTTTTAGAGGTGTTGAGAATGAAAACCCGTACCACCACGTGAGAGAATTCGAGGAAATTTGTGGAACTCTGCGTTTCACTCAAATGTCCGACGAAATCCTAAAGTTAAGGCTCTTTCCTTTCTCCCTGAAAGATAAGGCAAAGGCCTGGCTTTATGCTTTACAGCCTCAATCCATCATGACATGGGATGACCTCATAAAGGAGTTTTTCAAAAAGTTTTTCCCGAATCACAAGACTGCGACAATTCGTCAAAGTCTAAATAGCTTTGTGCAATTAGAGGGTGAGACCTTAGCTAGATACTTGGAGAGATTCAATGAATTATTGCTCCAATGTCCCCATCATGGTTTTGAAAAATGGAGACTTGTGCAAATTTTGTATGAAGGTATAGATGTGTCCACCCGAACAACGGTTGAGTCGATGTGTAATGGTCTATTCGTAGACAAAACTGTTGATGCGTCTTGGGACTTCTTGATTGAAGTAGCTGAAAAGACGCAACAGTGGGAATCCATCCGTGAACCCAGAAAGACTACATCCGAAGCGAAGGCTTTTAGGATTGAAGCATATTTCGAGGGAAGAGCAAACATGGCATCAATAGTTAGGAGATTAGAAGAGTTAGAACTACATAAAAATTCAAAACCTTCCACCACTACTCTCCGAGAACATGTCGCTTCGTCTGTATGTGCCGCTTGTAACGATCCCAACCATCAATTCCAAAATTGTCCCGATTTGCTTGCAGTCCAGGAATCTAGGCTTGAACAGGCACATGCCATGTTTCAAAAACAAGAGCATAACCCCTATTCACAGACCTACAATCCAGGATGGAGAAACCACCCTAACTTTTCATGGTCCAAAGGACCCACTCAGGGAGGACCATCTCAACCCAATCAGAGCTATCAAAACAATCAGGGATATCAGAACAATCAAGGTTTTCAACACCCGAGAAACCCTCAACAACAATCAAACTCTCAACAACAATCATATCCTCAACACAATACCGACAAGAGATTATCCGCCCTAGAGGAAATGTTCCAGAGTCTGGTGCAAAGTCAGAAAAGTCTTGATCAAAAGATGGGTCAAATCTGTGATTCCATAAGTGAGAGAGAAAAGGGTAAACTTCCGAGCCAACCCCAACAAAATCCAAAGAGTGTATTTCAAACAGGCTCTTCATCCTGCAAGGAAACCTCTCCAGATCAAGTCCATGCCATTACCACCCTCCGAAGTGGTAAAGTCATCGAGAACAACGTGGGCGAACCTAATGAATCTGATACAAATTCCACGCTGTCTCCACAACCCCAGAAAACCAAAGAATCTGAGCAAGTTGGAAAGCATGACAATTCTACTGCTGTGAATGTCCCTTTGCCAACTCATTCTCCTGTTGCCCCATTTCCTCAAAGATTGATCTATCAACAGAAAAGTACCCATTATAATGAGATGTTAGATCTGTTCAAGAGAGTCAACATCAACATTCCTTTTCTTGAAGCAATCAAGCAAATCCCTGCTTATGCCAAATTCCTCAAAGACTTGTGTACTCAAAAGCGCAAGCTCAATGTGCACAAACGTGCTTTCTTAGCTGAGCAGGTGAGTTCCATCATTCTGAACAAAACTCCACCCAAGTTTAGGGATCCAGGATGTCCAACAATTTCTTGCACTATAGGAGAACACATGGTCAATAAAGCGTTATTAGACCTAGGTGCAAGTGTTAACCTACTGACATATTATGTTTATGAGCAGTTAGGTCTTGGGGAGTTGAATCCAACATCTATCACTCTATAACTGGCAGACCGATCTGTCAAGATTCCTCGTGGAGTGGTCGAAGACGTTTTGATCAAGGTTGACAAATTCTATTTTCCCGTAGACTTCATTGTCTTAGACACTCAACCTGTACAAAACCCAGACTGTCACATTCCTGTCATCTTAGGACGTCCTTTCTTGGCTACGTCCAACGCAATCATTAATTGTCGTAGTGGAGTGTTGAAACTGTCTTTTGGCAACATGACGGTAGAATTGAATGTGTTCGATATTAGTCAACAACCTGTGAATCTTGATGATGATGATGTGCATGAAGTTAATATGATTGAAGGATTAATACAAGATTCGTTGACTAACATTCTATCCGTCGACCCCTTTCAAGCATGTATGGAGAACTTTAACTCAGATTCCTATGATGATGCATACTGTAGTGACGTCCTATCTCTGCTCGAATCTGTACCTCAAATGGACGTCACTGAAAGAAGATATGAAGTGGAACCACCCTTACTCTCTGATTCCAAGCTTGTTCCATGCATTGTTGAGCCACCCAAGCTTGAATTGAAAACATTGCCTAGTACGTTGAAGTACGCATTCCTAGGTTCTTCTGATACTTTACCTGTCATTATTTCATCATGTTTAGACACGGAACAGGAAAGTAAGCTTTTAGAAGTACTTAAGGAACACAAAGAGGCCTTAGGATGGACCATCTCAGATCTCAAAGGAATTAGTCCTACCATTTGCATGCACCACATTAATCTCGAAGAGAGTGCCAAACCATCTAGGGAAATGCAAAGGAGACTTAATCCTAACATGAGAGATGTAGTCAAAGGAGAAATCCTGAAACTGATTGATGCGGGTATCATATACCCAATTCCCGATAGCAACTGGGTTAGTCCCATTCAAATTGTGCCTAAGAAGTCAGGCATTACTGTAGTTCAGAACGACAAGAATGAATTAGTCCCTACTCGTACAACCACAGGATGGCGAGTATGCATCGACTACAGGAAGTTGAACACAGTAACAAGGAAGGATCACTTCCCGCTCCCTTTCATTGACCAAATGCTAGAACGTGTGTCTGGACACAGTCACTACTGTTTTCTAGATGGCTTTTCCGGTTATAACCAAATTCACATTGCTCCGGAAGATCAGGAAAAAACTACATTCACGTGTCCATTTGGGACGTTTGCTTATAGACGTATGCCCTTCGGGTTGTGTAATGCACCTGCTACTTTTCAGCGTTGCATGATGAGCATTTTTTCTGACATGATAGATAGTTTTCTCGAGATCTTTATGGATGATTTCTCTGTTTTTGGTTCCTCGTTTGACGAATGTTTGAAGCATCTTGCCCTAGTGATATCCAGATGTAAAGAAAAGAACCTTGTTCTAAATTGGGAAAAATGCCATTTTATGGTGAATTCAGGAATAGTTCTAGGACACATCATCTCAGAAAAAGGAATTGAAGTGGATAAAGCTAAAGTTGACCTCATTCAACATCTACCACAACCTCGCTCTGTGAAGGAGCTCAGATCATTTCTAGGTCATGCTGGTTTTTACCGGCGATTCATCAAAGATTTCAGCAAAATCTCCAGACCTCTGTGCAGTCTTCTCTCCAAAGATGTTGCCTTCAATTTCGATGCTGCTTGTGTGAAGGCATGGGAGGAATTAAAAACCCTTCTCACCACCGCTCCTATAGTCCGACCACCCGATTGGAAGCTTCCGTTCGAACTTATGTGTGATGCCTCTGATTATGCTGTTGGTGCTGTTTTAGGACAGCGAGTTGATAGACTACCATATGTGATATACTATGCTAGCAAAACCCTTAATGATGCCCAACTCAATTATTCAACTACCGAGAAGGAATTGCTTGCCGTCGTTTTCGCATTAGACAAGTTTAGATCTTATCTGATAGGGTCTAAGATCATCATATACACAGACCATGCGGCTTTGAAGTATCTTCTTTCCAAGAAGGATGCTAAAGCTCGCCTTATTCGATGGATACTATTATTACAGGAATTCGATCTCGAAATCCGTGATAAGAAAGGTTGTGAGAATGTGGTTGCTGATCATTTTTCTAGATTGACTTTAGAGTCTATTGATGAATTTGAGCTGATTAGAGAATCATTCCCAGATGAACAGCTGATGTCTATCTCAGACCTTCCTTGGTTTGCTGATATTGTTAACTACCTCGCTACAGGTAGGATGCCCTCACGTTGGTCGAGACAAGACCGCTCTAAATTCCTGGCTGAAGTTAAACATTTCCTTTGGGATGACCCATATTTGTTTAAGTACTGCCCAGACCAAATCATTAGGAAATGTGTCCCCAACACCGAACAGAAAGATGTGATATCTTTCTGTCATGACCAAGCATGTGGAGGCCATTTCAGTGCCAAGAAAACCGCTGCAAAGATCTTGCAGTGTGGGTTCTATTGGCCATCGTTGTTCAAGGACTGCCATGATTACTGTGTTGCTGTGAACGTTCAGAAGCTGGAAGCATTTCAAGGAGAAACATGATGCCATTGAATCCTATTCTGATTGTTGAGATTTTTGATGTTTGGGGGATCGACTTCATGGGTCCATTTCCCATGTCTGACAGCAAGTTGTACATCTTAGTCGCCGTTGACTACGTCTCCAAGTGGGTAGAAGCCATCGCAACCAGAACAAATGACCACAAGGTGGTACTTTCCTTTTTAAAGGAAAACATATTTTGTTTTTTTGGTACCCCGAGAGCTATCATCAGTGACGGTGGTTCACATTTCTGCAATAGGCACTTCGAGTTTTTAGTACGCAAGTATGGAATAACTCACAAGGTTGCTACTCCGTACCACCCTCAGACCAGTGGACAAGTGGAAGTTCTAATAGGGAAATCAAGCACATTCTAGAAAAGACGGTTAACCCGTCTAGGAAAGATTGGTCATAGATTGAATGATGCTTTGTGGGCCTATAGAACAGCGTTAAGACACCAATTGGCATGTCCCCCTATCGTCTAGTGTATGGAAAGCCGTGCCATCTTCCTGTGGAGTTAGAACATCGAGCTTATTGGGCAATCAAGCAACTGAACTTTTCTCTGGACGAAGCTGGAATTCAACGGAAACTTCAACTCAACGAGTTGGAAGAATTGAGAAATGAGGCTTATGACAGTGCCAGGTTATATAAGCAGAAGATGAAGATATTTCATGACAAGCGTATTCTACGCAAATCCTTCACTCCTGGTCAGAAAGTCTTGCTGTATGACTCCCGATTACATCTTTTTCCAGGAAAACTGCGTTCCAGATGGAAGGGTCCGTACCTAGTACGCACAGTTTTTCCTCATGGAGCTGTAGAGCTGGAGGATGTTTCCAACAAGAACGTTTTCAAAGTCAACGGGCAGAGATTAAAGCCATTCCTTGAGCCATTTCCACCCGACATTGAAACAACCAACCTGGAGGACCCGGTCTATGTGGACTAAACTGGTCCACTCTTTCCCTAAATAACCAAAAAGTTTTCACTCCCGACAAAACCAAATTTTTCCCAAAAAGTCCAATCCCATTAAAAACCAAATTTTCTTGTAGATAATGTGTTAGTTAAATTTCCTTTTGTATATATTTTGTGCTCATCCATTGTGACTCCGAATATGTTGGAGTTTTGCCTTGGATAACGGAGTTTTAATTCGCTTTCGCCGAAATCGGGTATTCTCTCTCCTTTTACTCTACTCAGCATGTCCCTTTCCATATGTTGATTTTAATTCTTTCCATATTTTTAAACATTGAGGACAATGTTTAGTTTAGGTTTGGGGGTATAGAGTAGATACCACGATAATATGCCATAATTGAAAACAAAACTCCATCTTTTTGAAAAATTGAAAAATTCCAAAAAAAAAATTAAAAATGAAAAACATAAAAATGGAGCTCATTTACCTTGAAATGTTGACTCTTGTGCAAATATGTAATTATTAGGAGTCTTAGTCTAGATATTTAGGCACCCTGATTCTAGCACAATTCACATAGTGATAAGAAACTTGCACGCGCACGATCTACCAATACATGTATAGCCTCGATCTTCAAGGTGTTTATAGGAAGTTAGTTGCCAATCACTTTAGAATACTGAACGAAACTTGACTAGCTTGTTCTTTGGTTGGTTGGGATAGAAGGTGGAGGTTACATTAAGAAAAACAACCATCGAATTTAACTGGGTGCATCAAAAAGGGCTACCTCTTGCAAAGTGTCATGTAATTTTTTGTTTCTTTTTGTTGTATCAAAAGTGTTTCCTTAAAAAAAAAAAAAAAAAAAAAAAAAGAAAAATGAAAAAATCAATCAAGTATTTATCAATTCCATCCTCTCTTGTTCCAAAAATAAAAGAGAGTAGTCAATGTAAATAAGAGTCATGTAAAGAGTCATCTTTTGTTGTAATAAGCAAGGAAGGGTGTATGCCATTGATGTACAACGCGAGTAATTGTGAAATACCTCCAACTCATTCACAATTCTCGTAAAGTCCGGACAGCTAGCTAGATTTCGACCTTGGTTCTTAGCCTGAGAGACTATCTCTTGGTGATTAGTAGTCAGAACATCCGATCTTTCTTTACACATGTGTAGATACACTTTACACTCTTATCACATGTCTTTATTTGTTATCAGTGCTAGGATTGTGCCTTTGATAGCTAGATTGACATCTCCATTTTGCTGTGAGCTTAAACTGTCTTGCACATGTCACATTTGATGGAATCTGAGCTTATATTTTGACCTAGAACTTTGTAGGTACGTTCTAAGCAAACCTTCACGAGACTTCACTCGTCCACTAGGGACACTTAGTGGTTTAAAAGGCTTAGTGCATATGCTAAATGCATTCGAGAGACCAGCGACAGTGGTATAGGTAGGATTTCCTTAGTTTTGTTTTACTTGAGGACAAGTAAAATTCAGGTTTGGGGGTATTTGATGAGTGCTAAAAAGTGCATATTTCTATATATTTTTCTTGGCATTTAACTCATCTTTTGTGCATTAATTCTACATTTTATCCCATATTCTGTATTTTCATTGTTTTCAAGAATAAATATTTTTATTAATTAATTTTGTATTTTTAGGTACCAAATAAAGACTAGATGAGTTGCGGAGCCAAAAGGGCAAAGACACGGGAGAAAGCCGGTGGAATCTCTAGCGGAAAAGAAGTGAAGAATGTGTTATGGAAGACACAAGGATAAAAATGGGCTTAAAAAGGAAGAAATTGTTCTTAAAGAAGAAGTGGGCTCAAGATTACCTAAGCCCAAATCCAATTCCTAAGCCCAAATCCATATCCTAAACCCAAAATTCAATACCCAAACCCGTTTTCCTTCTTAACCGTAAGATTGGATCCATTCCATCATCCAACGGTCGCTGCGTCATCATGCATCAGATTTCGATGCACCTTACCAACACTACAGCACCTAACTCCATCTTGAGCCGTTAGTTTCGTTGTATTTTTGCATCCAACGGTCGCTCATAATCTGTCTCCATCTCGCCGTTAGATCCGTTTCAGAAGTTATCATCCCACGGATTCCCTTCACAAAACATCAAATTTGATGATCCCGTTTAACACCTAAGCAACCTAACCCTATTACCCGCACCAAACGCACCCTTCTGCCAAAACCCATCGAGCCATCTCCTTCTTCCCCTCTTCTGAAACAGCGACGCTGTCTCCATCACCACCATCTTCTCCCCCAAATCACTCCACCATCTTCTCCCCCCAAATCATTCAACCATCACCACTCGAGCCATCATCACTTAGACCTACTTTTCTAGCCACTTATTACATCACCTCCTAATCGTTTCATTTCACAGGAACCCTAGGTTAGGAGTTGATGAAATAGGTGAGGTTAGAGAATAAATCGAAGGCATGGGTAGTATCAGCAGACGACAAGGAAGCATGGGTGAGAGATATCAATCGTTTTCAGAGATTAGGTAAGGATTTTTTGTAAAACCCTAATTTCACTGATTTGGGGATTTTAGTTTTTTTTTGGGCTGTAACTATAAAAGGGTGTTAGGGGTTGTAAAATTGGGCATCTCTGGACTAGCCAGTAGAGAATTGAAACAAATTTATTTTGATGCACTTCCAATTTCAGTTCTTCTTATGCAGTTAACAGTGAATGTGTGCATGTTGTTTTCAATTATCTCGAATGTTAAATGTTGCTTGAATTATCATAATCAATGAATGTTATTGCTAGTTACATGTTTAGCATGAGCTAAACTGCATTAGGCTGAGGCTCAGATGAAGCCTAGTGCATTGTAAAATGGTGAATTGCTAGGATAGTTATCCTGATGTCTGTTTTGATTGAGCAATGGGAAGAGATTGATGCTCATAGTGCCTGTGATTGATTGTTCTGTCAAAAGACAGTCAATGCTAGGGGCAAACTAGTGAGCAAATTAGTTTTCCTCCCATTCTAGATGTATGCATAGGATTTTCAACTCAACCTAGGATCACATTGCTTGGCTAGGACACAAAGGTGGATTCTAAGCCCTTAGCTTAGCCACAATCCATTTTACAGTCACTTAAATTCAGTTCTGTTTTGCTTCCTGTTCAGTTTATCTCCTTACCTGTTTTGCTTGTTTAATTTCTTGCAATTTGTAGCCTGTTGTGCATTGAAATCAGTGCACAAACTCACCCCTTCCCTTGGCTCACAGCCTTGGTTCCATGCTGTTTTGTCATCTTTGCTTTGTTAACTGTTTTGGTTCTTTGCAATTGCCATATTACTTTGCCTTGCTCACTGCCATAGTGCCTTGTCTCCATTGCTAGCTTAGGAAAATTTCTCGTATGCTCCCACTCCCTGTGGACTGATCCCTTGCTTACTCTCTATACTAAAACTTGGCCTTGTATACTTGCAAGTCTTTTATGTGTCGTTCCCAAGCACACCAGTTTGCACGGCTTGGTTTTGGAATAGTTTCCATGATGCGCAGCGATTGTGCGGCTTAGGGTTTTGTGTGTCGAAACCCTAGTTTAGCATTTGAAAAAAGATACCCTGGTAATTTTTTACATAAGTGCATTAAATGTTTTGTTTAGCATCACCGGTGACGTCATGCTATGCGTAAGGTTTTACGATTTTACCCCTTGTCTAAAAACCACCATAAACATTAAGTCCCCTGCTTAGCTTGGAACAGGGGCCTTGTTGCAAGGTAAGCATAAGATGGTGACAGACGAGGATAGAACTGAGACAGTAAGTCGTGAAAGAGGGCTAAGGAGACTTGTCTGACCTTTTTCGAGATGTAAGTAGAATTCGCAATCCTTGCATCTGGTAGCTTTGCACAAATCCCAATGTGACCAGGTGCCTTCGGGGCCTGGCTTTGGAACGCGAGGCGGAGCTGCTAGCATAGACTTGGCATGAAAGGGATTTGTCAGCACCAATGGGCTAAGAATGGGCGTGGGCCGCTTGGCAAAGCATGGCGTAGGCGAGGGCAGCGCGGCAAGGGGAAACGCAGGTTGCCGGCAAGGCTCTGACATGGTCCACTGGTAAGGCGTTGGCATGGAAACCGCGGATTGTCCTGGCTGGCGCGGAGCGTTGGAATTGGATGGGATTAGCATGAAAGGCGTGGGGTGTTGCAAAATCTGACGTGGAGCGTTGGAAAGACTGGCACTGGAAAGGAAAGCGTGGATGTCTTGAGAGTGGCAAGGCTTGCTCTTGTGGGCCCGATCGCCTTTCTTCATGCGCGGCTTTAACAGGGAATCCTTTCCTTATTCAAAAATATTTTTCGAGAGGTAGGTAGCATCCTCAATCCTTTCATCTGGTAGCTTTGCGCAAATCACAATATGATTGGGTGTCTTCAGGGCTAGGCTTTGGAACGCGAGGCGGAGCTGCTAGCATGGACTTGTCATGAAGGGGACCCATTAGCACTGAAGGGCATGGAACGGGTGTAGGACGTTCTGTAAAGCGCTTGGAAAGGCATGGCGCTGGTAAGGGAAGCGTTTGGAAGGAAACGCTTGCAAGGGAAGCGCTTGCGGTTTAGGGTTTGACACGCCGCAACCCTGATTAGCGCCTTTTTCTATAATCGTTGTAGAATCCGTGTACGGACCTGGATTTTGACAGTCCGCACCTTTATCGGACACGAAACATAATTCTCTATCTTCCTGTGAAGGAATATTTAGGTTTAGAGCTCTCTTAGGAGATGAAAACGGCCCGACAGTGAAAATCAGGAGGGATGTTGCGGGCCCGGGGTGGCATAGTCGCGCGCCAGTCACCTATTCCCGTTCATGGGGAAAGAAGGAATCTTCATTCTGTTCAAGCTCTAAAAACTCTGTTCGCATGGAAAGAGGTATCGACCCTCTTATGTTTTCTGTTGCTCGTTCGGGTCCGTGCTTTCTTTCGCAGTGTCTCTCCAGTGGATTCCAAAATTTACCAAACTCCATGGCATTCTTGGATGGATGGATGAAACATACGCTCGGCAGCGATCATGTCAGGGCTAACCTTGAAGGTTTTGGTTGTGTTGTCGGTCCATCCTTGACTTCGGCAGCGATGATGTTGAAATCAGACATAACCAGGTTGAGGGGAGTGAAAGCGTACCATGTTGGTAGTCCCCATGTGTATCTTACTTTCATTGCATCGCCTTGAATCCACGTCCATGGGATTTGATGCAAGCTTATTGTACTCTTCTAGATGTGATGCCGGGATGCTCTGAATATTACATGGATGAAATATTCTTTGATGGTCGTCGGGATGGACTGCGATGATCAGTGCCCAGTCGCGCTCTTCTTTAGTTTCTGAAGTTGTTTCCTCTGGGCAGGATTGGGATCCGTCGCGGCCTCGTAGAGTGTCGAAGGCGTCTTCTATACAGAGAGGTGATGATATTCTTGCGCTGCACCCTTGAAGAGTAGATGACCTTGTTGTGGCTATGGCCTTTTTGGTTGACTGTGTCTTCCGATCTTTGACAGTGAAGAGATTCCGTATATATCCTCAGTACCCAAGTATGGATTACATGTTTCCATCTTTGTAGTGATTGTTGTTGTGGTGAAGCTCTGGATGATATCAACAAATGAGCGGCAACAATTCTTGGTAGCAGATGTAGTCAGAGGAGACTGCATTGTCGTGGTAACAAGGTAGGTTGGCTGGAATTGTACAGGCATCCATGGAAATAAAAGGATTGGGTGGATGTGTTAGCGAGCAAACTGTCCATGATCACGAGTTTTGGCGGGATGGATTAAAAGGCGTCCATGACTATGAATAATGGCTGGTAGTGATCATGATCCTTGACATGGGGAGCGCGGTGGTACGATCCTTTGCAGGAAGAAGCGGCGTTGAAGAAACTTTGGTTCTTGGAAAGGATGTTGAAACTTAGGAAGACAAACGTTGAAGTTTCGGCTTCGGATCCTGGAGCAGTTTATGGAAAGAACGCTGAAGCGGAGCGGCAGTTGGAGCGAATGTTAAAGCGGAGCGGCTGCTGAAGCGAACATTGAAGCGAAGCCGCTGGAGAGGCTGCGTCAATCAGTGTGCTGTAAGGCTCGACGTACTTCAAGCGGACAATGGTTAGGAATCCCCAGTTCCATATATCAATCGTGCTCTCCAAGTGAGGTTGGGATTTGGGGACGATTTCTCTGGTTGGAAAAGGATGCTTCCCTGATGCGGTACGGTCGAGGGCTGCAAATATGTCTTGACGTTGTTTCTTGGGGAAACATAGAATCTCATATAAATGTTTCATCACGGACTGTACAGTTTTGTGGTCGAAGTCCCCAGAAATCACGCGTCTCTTGATAAGAAGAGAGTCTTCGTGAACTCAGGGAGTTTGATGATTTTCTTTGCTTCGATTTTGGAGAAGTCGTTCTTGATCTTTATGTGTGATGAAATCGGATTGTTGATTCCCTACGGGGCTTTCAAGTGCAACGCTAGAAGGATGTAAGCTGCTAGCGCTGGGAAGATGTAAGCTGCTGTAAAGATACAAGCTGCTATAAAGATGCAAGCTGGAAGTGCAAGTGTGACGCTGGAAGGACGCAATCTGTCAGCGCGCTGGAAAAGATGCAAGTT
The DNA here is from genome assembly GCF_003573695.1 of Papaver somniferum. Classification (NCBI taxonomy): domain Eukaryota; kingdom Viridiplantae; phylum Streptophyta; class Magnoliopsida; order Ranunculales; family Papaveraceae; genus Papaver; species Papaver somniferum. The sequence goes on from NC_039360.1 coordinate 95,286,796, forward strand.
GTCGGCGCTGGAAAGATATAAATTACCAGTGTCGGAAGGACGCAAGCTGTTAGCGCTGGAAGACGCAAGTTGTCGGTGCCGGAAGGACGCAAGCTGTCAGCGCTGGAAGACGCAAGTTGCCAGTGCTGGAAGGACACAAGCTGTCAGCGCGCTGGAAAAGATGCAAGTTGTTGTCCCTGAAAAAATGCAAGTTGTTAGCGCTGCATCTTGTTGGAACGAGCGCTGGCTTGACATGGACGCTGGCTTGGCGTGGTCGCTGGTTCCGGCGTGGGCGCTGTCTTGGCGTGGCGCAGTAGCAATAAAGCGGGCCATCATATTCCAGGTATGTACTCCAGCATTTCTTGTGTTGGTACAAATCCTAGTTATAGGTACGACTCCCATAAACCTGTAGAAATATTGTTCTTCTCTTCGAAAATTACCGTGGTAGCGTCAGCTACCTCATGAATAGTGACTGGTAATCGTTATGATGCAAAGTAGGTACATATGGGCATGCAACTGATTCCATGAAAACTGCGCGTTAGGGTTTCTCTGAGATCCAAGGTTGCAGGCCAAGGAGACCGAAGGTCCTTCTGCGGACGTGGTCAAACAACAAGAGGCGGAGGTTGGAAGGCTGTCCAAAGAGTTGAAGCTGAAACAGGCGGTCCTCCAAATGACGAAGGACGTCTTCTTCGAGAAGAGCGAATCACAGTTGAATGGCTTCATTTGGATGCACTTATGTCTTCTAAAATCCTCTTTTTTTGAAAGGCAAATGAAACACCTGCCTTATGGTTTTGATTTTCTGGATTTATGGGTTGATAGACAAGTGTTACCTATGAGGGTTTTGGGTTATTATTCGGGATGAACCGTTTTAGGATGATGCCGTTTTTTGGTTATGATTGTAAGTGATACGAACATCCCGTGGAAGATATGCCATCGTGAACATTGCATGTTGGCAGATGACATGGGATGAAACATAACATGGCTATTGGTTTTGTCATTCTCGTGAAACTTGAAATTGTAAACCATATATTCTGTCTAGGAAATACTTACTCGGTTTCCCGGATCTTCTGATGAAAAGGGGATCCTCCGTGTGTAAGATCGAGTTTTGTGGGAAGCACCGCCGCGATTGTGGGAAGTCCCCAGTCTTTTTGAGTAACTTGATGACTAGATCGTTTGCTTTCGATTACTGTGAAGTCCCCAGCCGTCTCTTGCGGTTTGCGACTGGTAACCAGGTTTTCTGGTAGTCGAGTTGTGGATCCCTGAACAGATCGCTCGCTTGTGCCGTCCTGCTGTCTGAATCGAAGTACAAGATCGAGGATTGAAAACTGACATTGTAACCAAAAGATCAATCTCCCACTGTGGTCGCCAATTATTTACGGGTGAAAATCGTTTCTGCCGATTTTGGTAATTCCGGTAAGTAAGTGAGAAACAGATCTAAACCCTAAACAAATGTACTTCAAGGGAGTACATTAGATTCGAGAGATCAATATGTACAACTCCGGCCTAAACTAAGAAATGGTCATTACGGATTTTCTTCGGTCACAAAGAGGAGGAGAAGGGCTGGTTTAGGGAGGGAAGCGAAGAGAGTGTTGAGACCAGAACAGTTCTGGAAGAGTATTACTTGACTTGTATCAGAAGGTGAAAGCTTTTGGGAAAGCTAGCAAAGTTGCCTTTCTGAGTATTGTATTTCTCCTGACCAAAAACTTGTTGTCTTGGTGGAAATAGGTAAGACCTATTTATACAAGTCTAAGTGAAACGTACTCTGGCCTCGTAAGAAAAAGAAACGGATGAGTTAAATGGGAAGAGGTGGTAACGCCTGGTATTGATGGAATTTGATGGAATTGATGTTCCATAATGAAAGAGCGTTTCACCATTACTTCCTGCATTTACTAACCGTTTTATTTTTAATACACTGTCTTGAAATGGGCATTTGTGTATGCCGCACGCTTTAAACCGCCAAACCAAAAACCTAAAGAGCATCCCCCAGTTTGTGACATGTATTGATGTCTCAAGTGTTTTCGTGGAAAAAGTGTAGCATGTCGCTGGTGTTTGATAAGTTGAGCTTGAGAGATGTGCCGGCTCAGTGGCGACCTTCGACGGTCGAGATTTTGCATCTTGAGAGGAATCGTGGGCTTTGATGTAGGCGCGGCATGCCAAAGTGCAAGGGTTGCATGGCATGTTCCAATGGCTTGTGTGGTATGCCTAGGTTGTAGGTTACGCATCGGTTGCAGGTGGTAATGCCAAAATGCAAGTGTTGCATGGCATGTGCCAATGGCGCGCGTAAACGCTTTGACCCTAGGTTTGCACGGATTGGCATGCTAGGTTGCAAGGGTCACTTGGCATGTGCCAATGGCGCGTGTGGCGGCTTGGCACTAGGTTTGTACGGCTTGGTATGCTAGGTTGCAAGCGTCGCTTGGAACGTGCCAATAGCGCGTGTGGCAGCTTGGCCCTAGGTTTGCACGGCTTGGCATGCTAGGTTGCAAGCGTCGCTTGGCATGTGCCAATGGCGCGTGTGGAGGCTTGGCCCTAGGTTTGCACGGCTTGGCATGCTAGGTCGCAAGCGTCGCTTGGCATGTGCCAATGGCGCGTGTGGCGGCTTGGCCCTAGGTTTGCACGGATTGGCATGCTAGGTCGCAAGCGTCGCTTTGCATGTTCCAATGACGCGTGTGGCGGATTGGCCCTAGGTTTGCACGGCTTGGCATGTTAGGTCGCAAGTGTCGCTTGGCATGTGCCAATGGCGCGTGTGGATGCTTGGCCCTAGTTTTGCACGGCTTGGCATGCTAGGTCGCAAGCGTCGCTTGGCATGTGCCAATGGCGCGTGTGGCGCAATGATTGTGTAGCTCGAATTTGGCACAGTTGCCGTGAAGCGCAATGATTGTGCGTCTTGGTTTTGGCATGGTTGCCATGATGCGCAGCGATTGTGCGGCTTTGGATTTGGAATAATTGCCATGATGCAGCGATTGTGCGGCTTTGGTTTTGGCATAGTTGCCATGATGCGCAGCGATTGTGCGGCTTTGGTTTTGGCATAGTTGTCATGATGCGCAGCGATTGTGCGGCTTTGGTTTTGGCATAGTTGCCATGATGCGCAACGATTGTGCGGCTTTGGTTTTGGCATAGTTGCCATGATGCGCAGCGATTGTGCGGCTTTGGTTTTGGCATAGTTTCCATGAATCGCAGCGATTGTGCGGCTTTGGTTTTGGCATAGTTGCCATGATGCGTAGCGATTGTGCGGCTTAGGGTTTTGTGTGTCTAAACCCTAGTTTAGCATTTGAAAAAAGATACCCTGGTAATTTTTTACATAAGTGCATTAAATGTTCTAATAAATGTGTTTAGCGTCACCGGTGACGTCATGCTATGCGTAAGGTTTTACGATTTTACTTCTTGTCTAAAAACCACCATCAACACTTTTGCATCCCTATTTTGAACTATTGGGTAGCCCTTAATTTTATTTATATTTTTATAAGAAAAGGCCTTCAAAAAGGCTAATGACCCCCCTCAACAACTGGCATGAGAAAAATTGGAGGCACAGACCAGTACATTGAAGACTTGTTTTTCTTACCCATTGAGCAAGCTCATGAGCAACAAAATTACAAACTCGAGGTTGAAAAGAAAACATACAAGCTTCTAAACTAGAAGAAAAAAACTGAATATCTTTAAAAATAGCATATGTTCTGGAATCTCCATCAAAAAACTCCGGCAAAAAATTGGTCGATGAGATCCTTAGCATTACTTTCAATACTGATGTGCGAAAGTTTTTGCTAAAAACACAGCTTTTTCAGAACTTCCCAAATAGTTTTAGCTTCAGCTTCTTCAGCATATTTAACTTCAAATATTATTGAAGCACAAAAGGAGGCTTTGCTGGAAAAATCTCTCATCACATAGCCTGCACCATTGTCACGAGAGATGTCATCAAAAGCACCATCAATATTACATTTTATCCAGCCAAGGGTTGGGGGCATCCATTTGTTACAATAACCAATAGATATCGAAGAAGAGATGTGCAATTTACATTTTCTAGTCAAAAGCAAAAACAACAATGTGAGATTCCTTAGAATTTTTTAACACCATGTTATTCCTACTACTCCAAAGAGATCACAGATTAGTAACAAACATGCATTGAGCTTCATTACGAAGCTTAGAAATAGGGTCAACAAGCCAGAAAATCATCCAATCAAGAAAAGATTTGTTAACAAAAGCCTGAGTATTAACACACAGAGAAGAAAGAAACCAAATATGACTAGAAAAATGACAAAAAACCAAAGCATACATAACATAATCATTAGGATCATGACATCTAGAACAATCAACAGTATACATAGGCGTTCTAGTATTTAAAACAGTCCTAGTAGGTATGGAATTTCTAGTAGCTTTCCAAGTAAAAATTTGAATTCTATGAGGAACTCTAATTTTCCAAATGCGCTTCCAAATATTACTAAAAGGGGAAGACCTAAGTCCTCTTAGTCTCAAGTAGGCAGATTTTGAAGTAAATCTGACATTCTTTAAAAGATCCCAAGTCCTCCTGTCAGGAGTGCATAACTGACTTAAGTGAATAGAGATGATCTTCTCAACAGAAGCATCATCAAAGTGAGTATTGAGTCTACTGACATCCCAGGTTCTAGTAGTAGAATCAATGAAATAAGAGACTTTGATGTTGGGGTATGTGGGAACAAAAGGGTTTGGTGTGGAAGATCCCAGAGTTGGGATCCATTTATCACACCAAGGGATAATAAACTGACCATCACCAAAAATCCAAGATATGAAAGGTTGTATCATTTCCTTAATAACATGTAGACACTTCCAAGTCCAGGAACAATTACTAGGGCACTTAGCATTTAAAAAATCAGACCTAGGGAAATATCTAGCTTTAAGAATAGTATCTAAGAGTCAGTAAGGATTTTCTATAATCCTCCAAGCATTTCTGGCTAGCATAGCCAGATTGTTTAGTTCAGCTTTCCTGAATCCTAACCCACCTTCAGACTTGGGAGAACAGAGAATATCCCAACCCAAAAGGTGAAGTTTTATATCTTTTGGATCCAAAGTTTCTCCCCACCAGAACTTACAAAGATAGGAATCCATCTTCCTAAAGAGATATTTAGGAATCAGGAAGGCCCCTATTTGGTAAAGAGGGATAGCCTGACCAACATGCCTAATCAAGGTAGTTCCATCCTGAGACAGGAGTTTATGAAACCAGATAGAAATTCTAGCATCCATAACTTGAAGAATACCGATAGGGGTTTGAAATTTAGAAGCTTGAAAAACTGTAGGAATACTAAGATATTTTTCTCCTAAATCTCTATTTTGGATATCAAGCATGTTAGAGAGCTGCCTTTTTAAAGACTCCGAGATTTTTTTGCTAAAAAGAATACCAGACTTATCACAATTGATTTCCTGACCAGAGGCCAAGCAGTACTTTTGAAGATACTCTTTAATAGTTTAGAAATCAGTGATGAAAGCTTTAGAAAAAAGTAAGGAATCATCAGCAAAAAGAAGGTGTGTCATAACAGGGGAATCTTTACACACTTTAATGCTTTTAATCAAACCTTTTCTAGTAATAGTATCAATATAAGAAGACAAAGCCTCAGAACAAATGATATACAGATAGGGAGACAAAGGGCTTCCTTGTCTTAAACCCCCATCAGGTTAATAAACCCAGTAGGGCTACCATTGAGAAGGATAGAATAAGAAACAGTAGAAATACATTGGTTTATAAGCTTAACCCAGTGATCAGAAAAACACATTTTTTGTAAAACCTTTTCAAGAAAAGACCATGCCAGTTTATCATAAGATTTAGACATGTCAAGCTTAATGGAAGCAATGCCATTAGTGATCTTATGATGGTAAACAACAAATATAGCCTCATTAGGTAGGAGGATATTATCAGAAATACTCTTTTTCGGAACAAAGGCACTTTGGTTTTGGGAAATAAGGTTATCCATAAAAGGTTTAAGTCTGTTAGCAAGAGTCTTAGATAGGATCTTGTAAATCAAATTACAAAGTCCTATAGGTCTATATTGGGAGACTAGCTAAGCAAGAGAAACCTTGGGAATGAGAACAACGTTGTGTGGTTAAATACTTTTTCTATATGCCTAGTTCTAATGCAAGTTTGGGTCAGATCTACAACCGCATCACCAACAATGTCCCAATGTTTCTGTTAAAAAATACTCGTAAAACCATCAGGTCCAGGGGCCTTTTTTCCTCCCATTTGAAAGACAACAATATTCTTAATTTCCTCAGCAGTTAGAGGTGAATTCAGATGAGAATTATCTGCAGCTGTGAACTTCACAGGGAGATCTTGAAGGATTTCATATTGAAATTGATGTGGATGGGAAGTGTACATGGTTTTAAATTAGTCAACAAAAGAATTAACAAGATTATCACTATCAGTTAGAATAGTACGATAGGATTTCTTAATCCAACTGATAGCATTTCTTTTCCTTCTAAAGAGAGTGACTCTATGAAAATGAGGAGAATTTCTGTCTCCTTCCATGAGCCACATCTCTCTGGATTTGTCCTTCCAGTATAATTCCCCAAAATTAGATATATATTCCAATCTGGTTCTAAGTCTGAAGATAGAACTAGAGTCAGTTTGACTGGAAGTTTGGAACTCAACTAACTCATCCCTATTGGTAGAAATATTGGTTTGAATATTACCAAAAGAGGATTTATTCTAATCACGAATACCATTTTTTATGCTCAAGGGTTTAGCTTTAAGTTTATAAGTTGGAGATCCCACTACATTAACAGACCAAGAATTAGATATTATATCTCTGCAAGTAGGGTCTTCAATTCCACATATCCATAAAATGAAAAGGTCGGGGCATGCAGGTATCATCAAAATTAAAGCATACATGCATAGGGAAATGGTCATAAGAATTTCTAGGCATGTTATAAACACAAAGTTTAGGGTACAAATGTTCAGCAATATGATTAGTAAGACATCTATCTAATCTTTCAAGAATAAGATTCGTAACATGTTGCATATTGGACCAAGTAAATCTAGGACCAGAAAAACCAGGATCATGCAAAGCAAACACATTACATAAGTTCCTAAGATTAAAAAAATCAGAATCATCTACTTCTAAGCCCCCATTCTTATCTTCAGTACCTAGAAGAGCATTAAAATCACCCACAAAGAAAACAGGTTCACTAGGTGGTATTAGTAGCAATTAACATTGACTATCCCAGAAAGCTTGTTTAAGACTACTATTAGGCTCTCCATAGATAAACTGTATGTGACAAAGTTTGGAGTAGATAATATCACTGGTTGTAACATAAATGCCCCTCAAACTTGAGGATAAAATGCTAAGATTGATTTCCTTTTTCCAAGCCAAAACAAGACCACACTTCTTCTAATACTAGGTGCATCGAAGGTAAAAGTGAAACCCATATTTCTCATTTTTTTAGCTGCGGTATCCTTCTTCATTTTAGTCTCAGAAAAAAAGACTATATCGGGGTTAATATTCTTGCAAAGAAGGTTTAGCTATTTATTAACAGATTTTTACTTAATCCTCTAACATTCCAACGTAACAAATTGACATTATTAACATGAAAGGCAATTTCAGGATTTATGGCAGCATTGAAAGCATTTAGAGTGGGAGAGGTAGAAGAATGTTCTTGATCGGTGGAAATAAGACCACCATTAGGCTATGAATTTATAGTACCACCACTTTGGTCACCTCCTTGGGAAGCATTGAAATCCATACTGACAACCCCCAAGAAGAGAATTATTGCGGACAACATTGTTATTCGGAGAAGCATCAGAAGTCATATTGTAGCTACCATAGGGATTTACCAAAGAATGGGTATTAAGGGTGCAATTCGATAAATTGATAGTTGGGATATATCCTGGATTAGTCATAGGAGGACATAGATTAGTGTGATCATATTTAGAAGAATCGTTTTTCTCAGGGATGACAACAACATTAGCTAGGGTAGAATAACTAGCTCTAGTACGTTTTTGGAGATCAACTCTTGGATTGATTTTCCTTTTAAGATTTAGAGGGCGTCATGTTCAGCAGCCAGAGAAACAACTTCTTCTCTAGTAAAAATAATCTTCTGAAGAGGAATATCTGATGACTTGAATATTCTAGCTGAGCTAGAGGTACGAATCGACCTTGATTTAGCTGGCTCGAGAGTCAGAATCGAGTCAGCAGCAAACTCAGTCTGATTAGGAATTTGTTTGAGAATAACTGAGAGACCATTATTTAGTTGAATTGGGTTTTGTTGTTGAATAGAACCAACATCAAATATTTTTATAGTTGCAGATCGATTGACAAAGGGGAATATTTGGAAACTATCCTTTAGAAATTTTTGATCAGCTTTAGCAGAATCCTGAGTAGTAACTACAACTTTTCCTCTACCATTAGTATGAGAGATAAGATTGTCATCCTGAGTTTCAGTAATGGTTTCAGATGGGGTCATGGTATAGTCTCTAGTATCAGCTATAAAAACTGACTGTGGTAATTGAATAATTTATTTATGAGGCATCATGAGTTTTCACACTCTTGGTAGAGTGTATTTTGGACTTGAGGTGCTTGTTTCCTTTAAAGCCTTCTGCTTAGCAATCCAAGCTGGGAAAACAACATCTTTGTGATCAATTATACGACAAGAAGTACAAAAATTTCTTGGTACTTTAAAGTATCTGCATTCAACCATAAATAGTTGTATTCGGCCCCTAGCGACCAAAGGAATACCCGCTGGAAGAGCCCGTTGGACAGATATATGAACACAAACTTTAACATTCTTCTTCAAAGGATGATTTTCATGTGGTTCCTTTGATTCAATCATCTCACCAAATTTGAAAGTAAGTTTCTGCAAGTCTTCAAATTCATTGCACTCTTTTGGAACATTATACAATAAAAGCCACATTAGTTCCTATGCAAAAGACGCTTGATAGTTTGCTGGCCATCTAGTTGGTGGAATAACTCTCAAAATTATTACGAAACCACTAGCAAAACAGGGACGTTGGTAATGAACTCTGTTGAAATCATTCTCCGCTAGGAATCTAATTAAAACTTTGTTTCTCAGGCCACTGAAAGTAGTAACTGTTGGTTTTTTAGCTAATGGCCACTGAGAGAAGATATGATGTCCGATAGAAGAATTAGGGACAAGGGATTCACTGCAGACGTATCCAACTATACACCATTTCCAGTTATTATCAGATTCAGCTAGAACCACTTCTTTTTCAATGAAAACTGGTTCAGTGAGAGTTGAAGGTAAAGTGAGTTTTTCAGCCATTTGAGAGGTAACATTTTGAATACCAAGGGTTGTGGGTTGGATATTTTCTTGAGACTGAGAGTGATCTATATAAATAAAATAGTTAAGGAGAGTAGTGAAAACTAGTTGATGATGAGTTTTGAAATGTGTGGTAGGGGTATCTTTATACATGCATATATGGATACGACGGTGTCATATGATAAGGGAACCTGTGTTCAGATGTTGACATGCCACATAGATGTTCAGGTAACAACAAATGAGAGTATTTGTTGAAGACTGAGCCTTAAATTGGGAAATATGTGAAGGTTGAAACTGGTCGTTGTTTAGGAAAGTAGGAAAATTTGAAACTATGAAATTGTTAGTGACTTGTCTGGGAACCATGGTATTAATAGCTAGAGACCTAACAACTTTATCCTCACTTTTCTAATAAATTCTGGAGCGCTAAGTACAAGAATTCACATGGGTTTGGTAGTGTAGGGATAATAAAACAAAACCACCATAGATACGAGGACAGAGATCTTGCTTGACATAGATCACACACGCAAACATGAAGCAAAGAGTGGTGGTTGGGAAATAAACGCAGTTGTCTTTTATATGGTAAGTGTAATACAGATAGCATATACTTCCCAATATAATTAAGGTATTGAAATTATGTTTTTGGGTGGTAAAAGACATATTTGGGGCGGGAAGGAAATTTGACTCTTTGTTGAAAACGTTTGACTGAGGTATTAAATATGGGTACTTCTTTGGGTATTGATATCTTGAATTGTTGGATTAAACCAGATGGTCCGTGTAGTTACAACCGGCCCAGCCAATATTCCCCGGTTAACAATGCAACCTCTCAACATGTGGTTCCATCTCTGAATCTGCATAAAATCAATGACTCTAATTAATGCCCAAAGAGACTTATCCAAATTAGGTGAACCACCAATGCACCACTTGGTACTAAAAAGTATAGGGAATAATGAAACGTCTAAAGATAGGTTTTGACAATATTTTTTTGAAGAGTAATGATGGTTCAGAGACGATGCACATGGCTTTGAATTGAAGTGAATGGCCAAGCTATAGGACGTTGAACCGAACACCATAAATGACTATAAATACTATTGATTATAGGTCTATAAAAAGGGTTAATCAGAAATCAACCATCACATCAAAAAAAATTAAACCAAAAAGGGAAAAAAATTAGAGCAAGAGAAGAGAGATTAGAAAATGGCAAACACTGGTGATAATATCCCTTCATCCCCCACCCCCACCCCCAAACTGCTTCATATGATTTTGCCAAGAGCATAGCAAAATCATTGAATGAACGAGAGTTGGAGAGGTTGAAGAATGTTCTGCAGATTGAATTAGATCATCTTCATCGAGAGGCTGAGAACCAGAGAGAGCGAGAGAAGAATACTGCTGAATTCGCTGCTTGGAGGGAGAAAATATTAGCAAGAGATGAGAGAAAACATGAGGAGATATCTTAACGGTACAAATGGAAGAGATGTAGAAGTGCAACAAAGACAGAGTCAGAGGAAGATGAAGGTCGAAGAGGTAGAGTCAAGTCAGGATGATTCAGATACTGGTGAAGAGAAGAGGATGACGGTAAAATATCATGAGGAAAAACTTTATAAGAGGTAGAAAGATGAGAAGCCAATCCTGCAATCTTTGCACGGACCATGCATGAGGGTTAGGAATCTGAAAATGATGAAGAGCTATTAGAGGATGAAAGTGATGAAGATAATGAGGGTGATTCGGATGACTCTGATGATTCTGATGGTAGTTATGGACCGGTTGCATCTTCTGGAAGTGATTACAGTGAGCAGTATGAAGAAGAGGACAATTGGAGCTACAATGGGGAGGATTATTGATAATCTCCCTTGGGTATCAACAAAAACAGGGGAATTAGGCTTTGAAAAAAGTTTAATGATGATTAACAAGTTTTTTATTGAACGGGTTATGCTGATGCTTGTTTCTGGTCTTCTTTATTCTGTTGCTGATGTAGATGTTTATGTTGGTATTTAGCCAGTTATGTGTATTTTTCTTATTGTTGTTTTACTTGTTTCGGGTAGTTTTGTTAGATTTCAGTACCATCTTATGTTGTTGGAATGAATGATGGCAATAGTATGGGAATGATGTTTTTTAATTGTGCTGCTACAAAGAACTGTTTGAGGGTAGTTACTCTCTGTAATGATGTTGAACTGAAAATCCTTCAGGAAGTTAACAAATGTTTTTAGATAGGTTTCAAAGGGTTTTTTAATTAGAAGTAATGCCAGTACTACTTTGTATGAAAGTATTTTGGTTTGGTTAAGTCTTTAATGTTGGTGATGATAATTACAGTAACAATTTTTCGAGTGCTGAAAATGAAATTATAAAGTAATGATAGAGCACTGATAATCACCATTAGAAAGTAGCAAAGATTGATATAGGATTGATTACTCAGAAGAAAACCTTCAAAGAACATCTAAGAAACTATGGATGACGATGTAGAGTTATTAATTTTTAGCTTTTTGAATGTGCACCCACTTTTACCCTTTTCAGTGAACCCTCGTATGTACAACCTAGGTAACCCTTAATGGAAAGTAGGTGGGCCGTAATTTATTTATTTATTTTTTAAAGTGGAGTATGTATATATATATAATTCTTAAACGGGAGTGTGGGAAAGTATCATCAGCTCATCCTTTTAAAAGTATTATTGGGCCTTAAAAAGTAATATTTGGAGCATTACTTAATGGATACTCTGTTAGAAAACGCCCATGAGCTCAAGCCGGTAAAGGTGGACCAAGTTTTGAAATTAAGCAGAACTTAAGATTGTGAAAATTACGACCACACCCATTTTTAAGATTTTGGCCACTGTGAAACCCATGCTCAGAAAACTACAGGCGCGCACCCATTTTCTGGAAGAAATTATTCTCAAACCCACAATTTTAAAAATTATGTTTTTATCTTTTTTAATGGTCGAATTACACTTCTTCTTCAGTTCCTTTTCCTCTTCCTCCAACTGTGAAGTAATCGTTAAAATCTCTGGTGCAGGTTCATGATTTGTCTCACAAGACTTTTATCTTCATGGGTTCTTTAGAGCTTCGATCAAATTACCAGTAGATTATACAGTCGGGGTTGTCGTTTCCTTTTACGTGAGTCCATGGATCCTTTGATTGACTGATTCTAGGAGTAATTAACACAGCAAATCAAGTCTATGTTTTTCTAATTTTTGATTGGAATTTGGATTTGGTACTGCAGATGTCAAATGAAGATATGTTTTGAGAGGAACCATGATGAATTAGATTTTGAGTTCTTGGGTAATATAAGAGAAAAAGATTGGAAGATTCAAACAAATTTTTATGGGAATGGAAGTACAGCAGAGACTTAAAATCGAGTTTAAGGATAGAGTGATCCTTGCCTCGGTTAGTTAATCTGATCTCTTTATCGCTTTTTTTCTCCTTTTGTGATTCACCGGTTGTTAGGAATCATGTTTATATAGAGCAGAGAATGAAGAAATAATTTAGGCACACAACCTGTTTCTTATATAGCCTAAATCAGTTTCGTAGATACATATAGGCATCTATATTCTTATATGTTGATTTCTTCTGGAATATTCTAATTATATATCCTAACATAGAAATTGGGTTCATACTAGAATTTGAATTAACCATGTTTAGTTGAAGTATTCTGATTGGCATATATAAGTTTTCTATATTGCTTGTACTAAAATTAATATGTTTCTTGTACCGAAACGTCTGGAGTTCTGTGATGCTGCCATCGGGGTTAACAGTATGCTTCTTGTACCGAAATTTGCTGAGAGGTTGGAGAATAAAGAACTCGAATGGCAATGACTAGGATCAATGGAGCTGTTTTCTGCTGCCATTTTGAATGATGCTAGTAATTGATGGTGTTGATGATGACTGTGGCAGTGATGGACAGATAATGGTGGTATTCGGTGTTTCCATTAATGGTGTTGATGAAGTCAGGGAAAAGAGTTGTTTTCGCTGCTGCCATTGACAACATGTGATGGAATGAGACAACAATGAGATTGGTGATGGAGGAGATAAATAAGAATGGCTTGCCATCGGCCCATTGATGGTGATGCTGGAAGATGTTGGGAAGGAAGTTGAGATGCTGTTAACAGTGGTTGGAGATCGACAAAAAGTTGTGCTGCAGGTGTTATGCATCTAAATTTTTTTTTTTTGCATAACTTGTTATGCAGTCCCGAAAATGGTTGCATAACACGTGATGCAGCTATTATTGTAGGTGGATGACAAGTTATGCAGCCTTTTTTTTTTGCATAACTTGTTATGCAGTACAGAGAATGGTTTTATAACACGTTATGCATCTACTTTTTGTTAGTATTGAAACCAACAAAAAAAAGGCTGCATAACACGTTATGCACCTATAATAATATCTGCATAACATGTTATGCAGTCGAGGAAATGGATGCATAACCTGTTATGCATCCGAAAATATGACTGCATAATGCGTTATGCATCGAGAAAATTGTTGCACAATCTTTTATGCATGAGAAAATAGATGCATAACCTGATATGCATCCGTAAATATGGATGCATACTGCATTATACATCAATTTTTTTTATGTACGCACTAAAATCAACCAAAACAATGGTTACATAACTTGTTATAGATGCATAACTTTGTTATCCAAATGCATAATTTGTTATACAGTGGAGAAAATTGTTGCATAATTCGTTATGCGTCTGCAGAATGTGTTATGCATCTTTTTTGGTGGCTGCATAATGGTTATGTAGTCAATTTTCAAAATTTTGCCTAAAATGATGATCACCTCCGATTTTTTCGTGAAAAACAAAAATTTGATATTGTTGTTTGTACTCGTTGCGTAGATCTCTTAAAAAGATTTCCAACGATATAAAATTTGTAAAATTTCAAGGCGCGGATTTTTAGATATGTTATATATCCAAGTTGCGTTGCCAATTATACCCTCGATGCATAACCCGTCATGCGGATGCATAATCCGTCATGCACACATTTCAAATAGGGTTTTGTTAACTTGTATACCCGTATACATGTTAAGGTTTAATAAATAATTGTTTAATGGTATTGGAAATTGTGTTTTTTTGACTTATTCTACTAGAAATTGGTAATTCTTTCACTAAAAACAACAAATCATGTTCCCAATGCAAAGAATTGTTGTTTTGATTGCAATAAAACAAACAAATCTTGTTTCCAATGCAAAAAAATGTTCATTTAATGCACCTTAACATGTATACAGGTATACAAGTTAAGAGAACCCTTTTAAATAATCTCATATAATTATGGGTGTCACGGAAATAATTATGGGTGTCACGGTACCTAAAATTAATTGTGAGCCTGACAATAAAAATATTATTTTTTTGGGCCTACGCCTAAGTTTCACAATAGGACATTCTCTCCAAACGCTACAGTCAAGTCATGTCTAACCTCACCGACATGATTTGACAACAGCTTAAGCTGTGATTAGTGTATTAATAGTACTCCGTATCTACCAAACCCTTTTGCATCTCTGCTGCTGTGCAGCTTTGGCTGTTGTATACTGTATATTTGTATTACCACATATACCACCATAGTTTTGGTTGGTGCTTCAAGGACCTCAGTGGAAGTTATATATCTGATGACAATGATGATATTTACCGGTGAGAGTCCAATCACCAATGGCTAATTTTAAATACTAGTAATAACTACAGAAAATTAGAAGATTTCAAACATATAAATATATGAAGCCAATGCCATATTACTAATAGTAATAAATCGTTTACGAATAGGTTCACGTAAGTTCACGTACTAAATTTATAGCGAGTAACGATATGTCTATCTCATTAGTGAGTATCTGTATCGGTATACCTTGAAGTTGAACACAAATACCAGACAACATACTAAACTCAAATTTTTAAGTGCTTTCTAAAACTATGGGAACATATAAAGAAGAGATACTTGACCTCAAAAGCATGCATTGGCATATCTAAATAGAAGTGCTTTCTAAAGCTATAGGGGCATACGAAGAGATACTTGATCTCAAAAGCAAGCATGTATTGCATGCCTGAATATGCAGTGCATGTCTCTTTCTCTAACAAATTAAGTTAAAAGAATGCTGCTCATGAATCTCATTCGATAAGCTTATATGTAACAGTACTTAAACAACAATTACCGGAATTAATTAGCAAGGATATAAATTCAGCAGATTATTTCCGTGCTGAGAAATTGATGGAATGCAAAGATGAACAACACCAAACTCAAACAAAATTATACCGGATTCTCCGAAAAACGACAAACATGCAACAAAGAAAAATCCGTCGGTTGTCGTCTAGTTATATCCCTGAATGGAATGCCAGATATATACCTCTATAGCCAACGAGACAGAATAGCAAAAACGAATCGCAGTTGTAAGGAACATACAATAATATTCTGCGGACGGAATATAAATTAATGAACAAGTGAAGAGAAATACCCAATATGCCATATATGCTTATAGATTACCAGCTAAACAGCATATTATATAGTTCACTCCTACATGCACATATGTGTGTATATATTGTGCTTATATCAAATCATGAATACGTAGAACTAACTTGGAACGTCAAGCTTTAGGTACATCTATTTTAGAAGCCATTAACAGTAGATATTGTGCAGGATAATTGTTGGAGCAGCAGCAACATCTAAAACACGCCATATATGTATAAAATTGAAACTCAAATGTACATTGAGATTTCATACAGAACCCTAGCTACTTTTGTTTGAAGTACTAAAACTGATCTTGTTTCGAAAGATCACAATCTTACTAGTTCTATTTACCGGCCAATATGCAACTTGCAGCTATATGACATATTGACTGATATCTTATATTGTAAATACATCACTAACCTGAAAGGAAAACCATTAATACTATATCGTAAAAGAGAAATGTAAGCATACCCATTTCAAGGATAAACATGAGATTTGATCGACCTTTCTTAGTTATACATTTGCATTTTGACATTGTGCATCTCCCTCCTCTTCTTAGCCAGCTCTTTGGATATAGCCTTATAAATGTCGGATTAGATAACCTTTTCGTGGATGTGGCTCATACATGCATATACCAAGATCAAGAATTGAGCCAGAATATCATCTCCCCGACTGCCAACTTGTAAATTTCCTCTACAGGCAATGGCTCCGGAAACTGATCACAAGCACCATTTGCCTGTTCAAAAAATATGATACTTGAATGTTAAAGAGTAGAAAATCGGCAATTTATCAATAAACCAGTATCATATAAGACTTAACCTAATTACTAGCAGTTCCTGCCTAAATGACAAGTAGCATTAGTAGTTTATGAACTAGAGACAAATAGTGTGAATGCATTTTAGTAGATGAACTCTAAGTACTGATTTGACAGACTGTGTTGATGAATGTTTTCAAGAAATCCAATGAAAATAAAGAATTTTCATTGACATTTTCATCATCCAATATTCTATGGGTTCATTGATTACAACTGGTATAACATTATCAGACAGATTTCAAAGAAATTATACCACTTGGACATAATTAACAGATAACAAAAACTTTAATCATCTACAAAAGAACAAAAAACAGAAACTTAAAAGCATATAATGTGAACTTACATGGGCATGGATCATGAACATACTCCTGTAACAATCTGATGAAACATGAGCTGTTACTACTTCAAGTTTATGTTTTTCTAATACATAACAACAAGTAGTCAAAAGCCCTGGTTTTCTCGGTGCACAAACACTAATTTGTGCATCGTCGCCGTTCACGCTCAAGACTACATTTGGCGAAGACCATGTCTGAAATGTAGAAGGAATGCTATTTATGCAAGGGACAACTGAGAGAGAGTTATTGGGTGCTGACGATGAGAAAGTCATATTATCGTTAATCATGGAACTCGAAGAGTTATTATTCAATGATGCAGAAGAAGGCCCGGCTTGATCAGCTAAAAAGGCTTCTCTAGTATTCAATGTCGGTGAATTGGAAGCTACTACTAGGGATGATGATGGTTCATAGTCGATTACTGCTGGCGTTGTTAATGTCGGCCCTCCTCCCCCTCCTCCTCTGAGCATTTCTAGCCTTTGTTTTTGCAGCTTTTGAAGTGAATGTTGAAGGGTTTTGATATAATTCACTGCTTCATCCACTATGGTTGATTTATCCGCCTAATATAAGAAAAAGAAAAGAACATCAGCTTTTCTTTCTTTTTTTCTTTTTTTTTTCCCTTTTGCATGATCTTAATTATGATAATAACATTTAATAAAAAGCATGTACATCAAATTCTGAGTAAGATGAACATTCTTTGTCTTTTTGTATGCATGTGATAAAGTTTGATCGAATTAATCAGCCAACAAAAGGTTGCAACCAGCAAGTGGGATGAACTTCAACTTCAGTCGTTGATGTGGAACAATAACTATTCAGATATGAGATACGTACACCATGAAGTTGATAGCTTCTGAAAGATTAAAAGAGAAAGCAAATGGACCAGTTTCTTGAAACCCTAACTTTCTTTTTTAAGTTACATCATGATCCCGTTTTTAGTTTAGGAACATTTCTGGTCCCATGTTGAATTTCCAGAAAAAAGTTTTAATTTAATACATACGACTGACAAATCAGAGAAAACGAAACCCTAGGAAACAATTGACAGGTATAGGCTCAACAAAGAAAGAAACGAAATGAGTTTCTGAAGTTAAAAAACATGTTTTGATTTATGATGCAATTGGAAACCTCAAAATTAGTCTGAGAAAAAATTTGATTACCTTAGCAGGAAGTTGAGGAAGCAAAGCATGAAGATTAGAAAACATATTTCTCATCTTTTTTCTTCTTTCTCTCTCAGTCCATATATGTATTTCATGATCTGATTCACCGCCAACTTTACATTCATTCCAATCTCCACCACCACTAGTACCCTTTCCAGTACAACTTTTACCACCGCCTCTACTGCGCTTCTGATGACCAGTACTGGTTGTCTGACCCACAACCAGCTCAGGCGGTGTCACAGCTGTAGGAGTTGGGGTTGGGGTTGGGGTTGGTGTGGGTGTGAGTGTAGGGCTAGTTGAGGTTGAATCAATTAGTTTCTTAGAAGTAATACTAGTAGTAGTTTTATGTAGTTCTTCAGTGCTACAAACACCACCAGAATTATCAGAATTAATACTGCTGAAAACAGAAGCCCATGTTTGATTTTCAAACAAGAAGTTCCCTGGACCACCACCACCACCACCTCCTCCTATCTCATCACTGGTACCCATCATCATATATTGCTTCTACAGAGAGATAGAGTGAGTGAGTTATAGAAGAGGATTAGGGTTCAGAAAAGGGTCATTATATAAGAAACAAGAAAGAGAAAGAGAACTTAGTTATAATTAGGGCGGAGGCGTTTAAAAGGAAAAGGTGGAAGAGAAGGGTGGCAAAATTTAGGTGGGAATCAGAGAGATGATGATGATTCGGATGACTGCAAGAAAGATAGAAAGAACCCAAAATACAATCATAAGACAATGCCGTTATTTGGCGTGGAAACAAAAACAAAAACGGATACCTCAGCGCGTGCCAACAAATCCCAAATTATTATCACTCTCTCTATCTTCCTATGGTCCCACTTTCACCCCCTTAAACCATCTACCTAAAATGCTTGTAATCTTCACCCAAACTTTCTTTTCTTTTTCAGTCCATTGTTTTGGATCAGTAGGAGTGTTTAATCTCTATGTAAGTTACATCTTGTTTGTTTGCGGCTGACTCGGCATCTGGATCTGAGTTAATTTCTGACTCGGGTCGAGCCAGCAGTTAGACCGTTTGTTTTGCATTTTGAGTCAGATCTGACTCGACCTATGACTCAGACATAACCCCTGACTCGGACCCATTTGAGTCAGGTAACAAAATACCCCTGACTCACGGGACCAAACCACTGACTCCCGTTTTTTGAGTCAGATGAGTCAGATCTGACTCAAAACAAACATATTGGGTCAAATCCAGATGAGTCAGGTGATTTCACTCAGATCCAGACAACTCAGATCCAGACGACTCAGATGAGTCAGGAGTAAACAAACATAGTCTTAGTGTCTATGTCCTTGCTGAATCGTGTAATAATATGGCAGTACTTCACCCGCGAAAAAGAAAATTAATTGTTGCAGGTTTATGAATCCATGCATGTTCTCTCTTGATGCAGTTCATCATTGTCATAGCTCTAAATGTCAGAAAGAAGGCGAGGAGTATCGGGACAACACCAGATGACTTTGTTATCGCCCTGTAGACATATCTGAAATCAGCTTGAAATTAATTACTCTATGCGGAATTCTCAACAAGTGAATTAGATAATTTTGTGCAGTCAAATCACTAATATCATCACCCACTGATTTTACCCTTGTATTATAGTGATATCGGCACAAAAATATATTTGCATGGGATACTTCCAAGTTAGATGTATGAATCAGGCCAGACCTTAAATTATCGTAGAAAAATGCAAAAACAATGGTCTAACATCTGATGCGAGTCGAGTCAAATGCTCAGATCGGGAATCAACAACAAAACCAAAAAGGTTTAAGATTTCAATCCCCAACTAAAGATGGGAATTCAAGATGGGTCTTTTAGTGAATGGAAAGTATAATTTCCATCAAATGAACCAGAATAAACAATATGCATAATCTGAAACAGACTGCATTGGTTAACCTAACTAAAAAGAATTAAAGAAACGTAGACGCGTCATGCAGAGCTGCAGAAACAAGTCATGATTTGGCCGTTATTTATTCTCATTAGTATCCTTCTCTCTCCCTCTTTATTTAAACAAACAAAATCTGCCACTGAAAACTGCGGCCACAATGCTGTCATGCTGATGACTCCTTGCTCTTTCTCTTTCTCCATAAAACAGTTTGTTCTTTCTCTCTGCATTCGGCTGTGTTTCAAAAATACGTATATGTAGTCTATTCTTGGCTCGATTCATATTATATGATGTTGGAATTCTTAGGGTTTTGATCGTTTTAAAGTTTTAAACAGACTTAAAAATCAGAGAGAAATTTGGGCAGATTCAATAAAGGAAGGGGTTACCAACTTTATGATATTTGGATCCTTTGGTTCTATTCTGAGTTCATATACGTCATATGCATCTCTCATCAAAATTCCCTCTTCAAGTGAAAAGATATAATACAACGTATGTACACAAACCAAAACCTTGCAACACAAAATTTCATAATCTCGAGGAGTCGAGGTTGAGCTATCATCAAAAAATTCATAATCTTCCCCGCGAGCAGGCACCTGTAACCAAGGTTTTTAAAAAGCTTTTTGATCAAAGTAATGTAAGATTAATGTTAAATCCAAATCCAAAAATGAAACGAAAGAAAATCTCTAGCGCAGAACCACATTATCATAAATTATGTGCTTTAAGACACTTATTGCGCCACGCAACACAACTCTTTGCTCGCTGGTTCACTAAATGTCTCAAGCAGCTGAGAGGGGGGAGAAGAAAAAAAGGGCAGATAGCAATGATTTCATCTGGTAGAGCCGTTTTTGGACTTGAGTGAAAAAGACTGGAAAAGGGAAAACAAGATTTAGAAACGTTTTATTGTGACGTGTCAGTGTTTTCTATATTATGATTTCTTTCGTCTTCTCCACTCTCTGATCTCATTAGTGCTAATCTGAAAAAGAAAGAAAAAGGAATCTCAATAGTGCTAGTCAGGGTTTGCGGCCTCTGCCAAGATCATGAGTAAATAGAAGGTCGAGACTCGAGAAGCTGAGGTTTCAGTAATTATGATTCGACTGACTGGGTGTAAGTTGTTTGTGGTTTCATTCGTCAGTATCTTGGTGCTAACAATTTGGTCCAACAACAACAAGGCCCATACAAACCAAAATGAGATTCAGTGGCTGGTATAAGCAAGTTACCCACATTGCCAGGCCCAAGAAGGTGATTAAGAGTTTAAGACTCATTTGGAGATATTTTGTTGGAAGATTTTTGTTTTTGGGTTGTTCCAAAATCTTAATCTATAATACAAAACAGAATAGGTTTTTGAGTTTGGACGGTCGGATAACATTTTGAGAGACAAACATTACATCCGACCATCCCAGTTTTATCCCAGCGAAAGATATCTGACGGTCGTCGTTTCTGTAACCTCTCTCATTATGAATCAATATTTATTAATCTTTAATTATTGCATCACCTCTTAACTCAAGATATTCAAAGAAACATTAAATCATAATATATCATACATACATTAATTGGATTTAGTGGTGGCATGATGAATCTAATGGGAAATGAGATTTATTTGTTTATTTTTATTCATAACTCATAAGTGAGATATGCATACACACTATTACTTAAATGATTTTGTGTTCGTTTTTGGATAATGTATATGAATAATTTTACAATGTACTTATAGACATTATTTTCGTTTAAAATAAAATAAAAAACTATCTTCCAAAGGAAAGCGATTTAAAATCCAGAAAAAAAAAAAAAAATTACACCAGTCAGATATCATATTTAAGCAGTGTCGTTACGACACGAGCTGTCTCTAGATATTTATTAGAACTCTCTGTTAACCTCATGTCGTGTCGTTATGGCACAAATCATTTCTAGTAATATTAACAAAATAAAAGTGGAGATATTTTCCTTATTTGGTTGGGTTTTTTTTCTTGGTTCAATGGTGGATCACTTATTTGGTTGGTCGAGGGATCTACTTTGCTTTTTCTCTTCTTTTGTCAACTAGATCATTCACACCCAATATAGTTCTTATGATTTAGGCATGTCGTCCCTCATATACCGATTTCGCCTTGTAGAAAGTAGTCAATTCTATTTGCCCGAAGAATGTTGAGAATTATTGTGCACTTATACACAACTCAAATTCTAGACCTCAAAACTTGTTTTCAGCTTAATCTAACTTGTATAAAAATTAAATTAAGAGATGGATTTACAATATATATATATATATAGTTTATGTGTACATGGACTATATATATTATAAATCTATTAACGGACCCTTGTAGAGCATTGCTCAGTTGAACCCTCAAGAGTTAAAATGTCAAGTTTGGTTGTCATATTTTAGCTTCAAAATTCGAGGCTGGTTGATTAGGTTACTAGAATCAACTTCGTTAGGTTAGACTAGAAGCAGTAGAAATGTTGAGACTTGCTCGTGTTACTCTGAAGAACCTGAAGACGTATCTTCTGTTCGAGGTTGGTAATACTGACTTGTTTCATTTCTATCTACATTTCCTTCAAGTCATTTAGATTGAAAACATAAAATATGAAGTATGTTTATGTATCTCTAGTATTAGTGACTTGATCATTTTGTTATAGTCAGTGTCAAGGAAGTATTACACTAGTTGTTGTATACAAATTTTGTATCTTGGATTACGAAATAATGTTTATCATTTGAACTCCATAGATTCGTCATAACACTATTTGGTGATTCCTTACTAGTTAGTGCATTGAACTTTAGGGTTGCTTCTGTACCTAGAAAACTATGTTTAATTACATGAGTTTAAGGAAGTAGACTTTTGAAACTTGTTTATCATTGAACTTTGGCATATTGGATTACAAAATAACGTTTATCATTTGAACTTCGTAGATCATCATAACACTATTTGGTGATTCGTTACTAGTTAGTGTATTAAACTTTGGGGTTGATTCTGTACCTAGATAATTATGTTTAATTATATGAGTTTAAGGAAGTAGACTTGCGAAACTTATTTCGTAGTTGAAATGAGTCAAAGGATATCTACTGATATAAGGTGTGTTGAACCTTGATAGGTCTAGTTTTTTTATTATGTGATCCTTCTCTTCTGATATAAGGCCACTCGAACTAGTTTAAGGATCGACGATTTCATATCTTCTTTATTGTATCTAGATCTGAAGAAAAGACTTTGTGGTCACCCGTTCTTAACAGACTCCATTCTATGTGTGATTGATCATAAGTGGAATCAAGTTGTATATGAAGGTACTTTGAAGATTGAATACTAGAAGATTTACTTTCTAGTATGCTGATCTTTCTAATACTCCGTGCACACTTGACTGGATTTGACAAGCCGCTTGTTTATCTCGTATAGACTTTTTATAGCTTGATGTATATATTGAAAATCTATCACTGGGTATTTCTTTTGAGATCGACTTTGATGGATTTCGAACTAAGATTGGTTATTTCGGTAATCTTGATCTTAGTTGATCTAACCAATACAAAGGAGTTTATACTGATTAAATGGAGGAACCTCTGTAACTCAACTTATCACTGATTAACTTGTTGATCTCGGAGATTGATAGAGCAATTAGAGAAGCAGATTAACCCTATATTGTTTCGGAATACGATACATAAGGGTTGAATGATACAAGTCTTCACAGCATGTGAAGGACTTAAGATAGGGGAATCTATCTCAGAATTCACGTGCGTAGACCAGATTGGTGGTAGGCGCAAGATACTGAAAGAACTTAGCAAGTTGGAGTTAGTTACTTGATCTCAACTTTACGAAGTTGTAAGTAGTAGTCTTTGTATAGCCGCTTAGTTCTGAGAGAATTCAGAACTGGACTAGGTCCCAAGATTTTTTGCCTTGCAGTTTTCCTCGTTAACAAAATCATGTATATTGTGTTTTTACGTCTTGTTCTTGTAATCTCCTTGACAGTGCTTTTCTGAACTAGATTACACAAGGTGTATCTTGCATATGTTGATATCGAAAAGATTGTGTGGTACTTGGTACCCTCGTCATTTAAACTCCGAAAATAGACTTGGGATGGTGGTTTTAATGTTAAATCATACTATGCTACCTAACAAAATGATCCAAACCAGAGAATAAATGATTTTCCTTTCAAGGTACTGTGAAATACAAATGTGCTTCTTCATTTGGTTGGTCCATCATGTTTTCATTATTACTCAAGATGTAATGGCGAGTAGGGTAAACACTCTAGTGAATAGATGTTATTTATGCAAAGACAATTCAGATTCTATTAACCATTTTTTCATTCACTGTAAGGAATCCGAAAAGATCTGGGACGTTTTTCTTTCTAATTTTGGGATCCATTGGGTTCCATATAGTGATATTAATAACCTATTTCAAAGTTACAATAGGAAGATTTTCAATCACAATGGTAATTTAGGGTTGTCAATATCAGTACGATATCCAGAATCCGTTTCCAAGTATTCCAGATTCTATAGGATTTTATCCGTTTTACCGAATATCGGATCTTTTTTTTTCCGGATATTTCTTCCTTAACATATCTGATCGGATTAGGATCCATTTGTTTGTTAACATCCGATATCCGATAAAAACAAGGACGTACTTATTATTTTCCCTAGCCATTATTAGAGTCGAGTAACCCTAAGGCTAAGAAGGAAAACTCATTTCCTTTCAGTTAATACTGATTAATAATCTACATCCGATACTGATTTTCAGTTTATTTCAAAGTAGTTTTCCTTCTTAATCTCAATTAAATACATGGAACTGACAGAATCCTCTTCAGCAGTTTCTTAGATCTGTATATGAGGATCGTCTGCGACTCATACGACCGAATTATAATCAGTATGACGTTTCAATGAAGTAGAACCACAATCTATGCTCAAAAAGACTGTAATTACAAACAACAAACGGTCAGTATTAGCATTTGATGTAGTAGCACAATGTAAGTATTAGAGATAAAGAAGTGAATTAGCTTCTACATTTACTGGTACAAGGACCAGAAAACATGAGCAATGTGAAAAGAAAGAAATAAGAAGAAGAAGATTGGGAACTAGGTTATTCACGGTGTTGGTCTTCATTCCTAAGATGAGGAGCTTATATGAGATTTTCATCTATTTATTTTGGTGTAATGGATAAGTTTGAAGCCTGAATTTGTAAATAACAAATTGATATTTAATTGGTGCTATGTATGTAATTGTTTTCTCAAATGGTGATGATCATGGACAACCACCTTGTAGGGGCTGGTTGGATAAAGTCGTAGGTAGCATAACCAGATTAACATAATGACTCTTTCCTTTTTTATGCCCCAAACCTGCGTCCGCTTGTTTAATCTACCATGAGCTGACAAAAACCATCATCTACAAACTATAATGATTAATAATCTCAATTAATGAACCGGATATTATCGGGTAAATATTCGATATCCGGTAGCTTAACTTATCGGAATCGATATCTGATTTTTGATATCCTATAGGATATTATCGAATATCCGACAGCGCTTAACCTGTCGGATACTGATTTCTAAATATCCGACGGATATTCATACGACAGCCCTAGGTAATTTTATTTGGAACCCTCTTTTGTATGTCGTTTGTTGGACGTTATGGAAAGGAAAAAAAATAACCATATGTTTATTATTGATGCAAAGTAAAATGATAGTCAACAAATAGTACTTGACATCAAAGATAACATTCTATACTAGTCCACTCTTTATCATTTCCTCAAGGGATTAGGTACGAGGATCTTATCTTCAAATGGAAAAAGTTGTGAGATGTTAAATCTTGTATCCTTTCTTCTCAGAGAGATGCTTCCTTGAAACAGTTTTAAGTATTGAAAAAGCGGGGGTCTAACAACACCACCCAATATTTCGCTTAGCAATCTGTATGGACAAACTCGAATATACTTTTAATAGAATCAACAAGACTCAATCAATTAAAAGTATATCAACGAGTTTGTATCTCTCTCTTGATTTGATTTCCTCAAATAGAAACTGTGAGTACTAATCAAATACAAGGAATAACTTGGATGGTACCAAATACGAATATCCAAGTGCCAATCAATATCAATCAACAACCGTTAGGTCGGATTCTCCAATTGATTGATCTAACGCACAACCTATATTATTTCAATTATAAAGATAAAACAATATAATGCGGAAATTGAAATAACACAGACACCAGAAATTTTGTTAACGAGGAAACCGCAAATGCAAAAAAAAAACCCAGGACCTAGTCCAGATTGAACACACATTGTATTAAGCCGCTACAGACACTAGCCTACTTCAAGCTAACTTCAGACTGGACTGTAGTTGAACCCCAATCAGTATCCCACTGATCCAAGGTACAGTTGTACTCCCTACGCCTCTGATCCCATCAGGATACTGCGCACTTGGTTCCCTTAGTTGATCTCACCCACAACTAAGAGTTGTTGCGACCCAAAATCGCAGGCTTTGACAATAAACAAATCCGTCTCACACAGACAAGTCTATCAAAGGATTAATCTGTCTCCCACAGAAAAACCCTAAAGTTTTTTTTCCGTCTTTTGATAATAATCAAGGTGAACAGGAACCAATTGATAATCCGGTCTTATATTCCCGAAGAACAACCTAGATTAATCCATCACCTCACAACAATCTTAACCGTATGGTAGAGAAACAAGATATTGTGGAATCAAAAACAATGAGACGAAGATGTTTGTGATTACTTTTTATATCTTGCCTATCGGAGATATCAATTCTCAAGACAATCAATCTGATTGTACTCGTACGATAGAAGATGCAAGATCAAATCACACAACTACGATAAAAGTAGTATTGGTCTGGCTTCACAATCCCAATGAAGTCTTTAAGTCGTTAACCTGGTTTTAGAAGAAGAAAACCAAAGGTTAAAGGAGAACCGACTCTAGTACGCAAACTAGTATCATACGTAAGGTGTGGGGATTAGTTTTGCACAATACTAGATGTCTCCTTTATATAGTCTTTCAAATCAGGGTTTTGCCTTGGTAACAAAGCAATCAACATTCACCGTTAGATGAAAACCTGATTTAGATTCAAGCTAATATTTCTCAACCGTTAGATCGAAAACTTAGCTTGTTATACACAAATGAAATGCACGCTTCTAGGTTTGTTAACCGTACCCAAACGTGTACATTGTTGGTTCAACAATAGTTAACCAAAAGGTTAGCCATATGAGCATTTCATATCAACCATGTTCTTATTCACCATAACTAGTTCAAATGACTCAAATGAACTAGTTAGAGAGTTGTTCAATTGCAAGGAAATCTTATGTAACTACACAAGACACAATTGAAGCAAAGATGATTTGATTCACTTGAATCGGTTCATGAACTTTTATAGCCACGGTTTGCAAACTGCATTCCTTAGTATTTTTAAAGTTTAAGTTCAGAAATCATCTTCAGATATATAACCTTCTTAAGTTCGCACACTAGGTTCGCGGACTTAAGCAACCGGCAGAGTTTACAAACTCCAGCAGAAAATCTCGGCAAGAGACCTTCCGCCGGTTCGCGGACTGGGTTCGCGGACTGGTACTCACGCAACTAAATTGTCAACTCCAGCAGAATTTCTCGGGATGAGAAGTTCGGCAGTTCGTGGACTGAGTTCGCGGACTTGGCAACAAGCCATTCTTCCGGTTTCTCTTGATCAACAAAGTTCGCAAACTTTGGTTCAAGGAATAGGATTTATACATAAATGTGTTTCCACAACAATGATTATGTCCATCATTGGTTATGTAATCTAAACTCTCATTCCAATCATTGAAACATTCTTAGAGGATGTTATATAGTTGTTACACCGTTTCTCGTCAAAGCAATTTTCAAGACGATTGAAACATATCATGACTTTTGTCACTAGGTAAAGATAAACTTGGTCGAAGTGAAAAGCTTACCAACACATATTTCGATATATAGATAGGCAAGGTATACTCAGCTCGAAATACCAAATGTGTATAATCTAAGTCTATATATATATAGCATACGACTTTTTGTCTCAAGAAGTAGGAGATAGAGTAGATAGACTTTTGAGTGACAGATAAGTTCAAGTCTTCACATACTTTTTTGTCGAGAAGTTCCACTGGTTCCTTGAGTAGTTCTTCTACTTGTATGATGAATCGCCATGAAGTCCTTGAGCTCAACTACACTTCCTATCCTAGTCCGAGACTTAGCTATAATAGACTAGAAATCAAGACTTATAGTTTTGATCACTAACATTGACAAACATGCTTGAGATAGCAACGCATGCGAGTTCGACCGAGAAATGCTCTAACTAGTATGTAATTCATTCTTATTTTATATATACAAAATTTATCATTTTGTTGAAAAAATAATATAAATATATATCCAATGATGACTCTCTATAGCACCATTCACTTAGTATCTTATTGTTGAAAACACATGACCAAAATACACTTCTTGGAGTTTGAATTTTCAATAATATTTTTCAGTCAGACAATAATTTTTTTTTCAAGAATTCTAACAATATTGTTCCCTCGTGAATGTATTTTTTAATAGTTATTGCTTTAGATATATATAAGTTTTGCTTCTAGTGGTTAATGATTCAGATATAGATATGGAGATTTAAGAGGTGGATAGTCTGCCGTTTTTTAATTTGAGGATGAATGGAACACAACTTGATGGTTTTATACTGAAACCTGAAGGTAATTTTTTGTCAGAGCACGCTGATAATATCTCTCTGCCGATATGCATGGACTCGAACTGATGTTGGGATGTACCATGCTGACTTAATTTAAGTATACTGAGGATAACTTAAATATACTGAGGAATTTGAAGTTCATGTCGCTACATATTGCATGCTTCTTATTCATATGGGTCTCGCGTACCTTATACCAACAGTCTGTATGTATATTAGGAAAACCGTAGGTTTGCAAAAAAAAATCATTTTATGTTCTGCTCTTATTTACCTCAACTTGACATTCGGCCCATCTTGGTGATTTTCATAGGGTGCGGGCACTAGTGTTACGGATGCTGATACTTACTGATGTGAATCTTATAGATGTCGGCGATTTTGGTTAGCGTAGTAAGAGGGTAAGAGGATGGTTAATAGGGTTTTGAAAATGAAGGTTCCTGAAGCTTTTGGCTAATGAAGATCTTATAGCATAGGCTTCGCTGATGCTTGCGGGTATCAGCTCTTTCATCAATTTTCTTATGGATCAGCTGCGGAATACGAATTCTAGGATTGTGAAATTGAATGCTCAGATTATTGATTTTCAAGGTAATAAAGAGGCGAGAGTGAGTCTGACGTTCAAGGGTTGTTTCTCTGCCTAGCATCATCGATATCCTTTTCCATCTAATTTTTTTCGGAGAACTTTTCCATCATGAGTATTTTCCTGATAATCTTTCTACTTCACATAATTAAAGAAAAGTAAATCATTATTTTTTTCCTTTTCTGATCAAAACATACAAATGGATGAACCAATACAAATGAATAAGGATGCTATATATATACAAAACCCTAAAGGGTAATTTTATTAATCAAATAAAAAGAAAAACAGAAGGGAGAGGGTGTAAAATATGACCTCCAAAAAAAGAAAAAACATCAAAAAAAAAATGTTCTAAAGCAGCAAAATATACATCCAAAAAATATAAACTTCTTGAATATAAAAAACCTATATATCAAGATAAAACCATTCCAGGAAAGAGAAATTAAAAAAAAAACAATAATATCATCCTAAGAATACAAAGCCTCGAATAAACATGTTTACAAATTTGAAATGAATTGGAATTTGTCGTCTAGCTAATCAAACAACCATAAAAACCTATTTTAACGCTTTTACACATTGACCAGACTTTACGAAAATAACCTTCAGTATTGAAACTGATTATAAAATATAAGTTTACCTATTAGAGTAATCTGCATGAATTGAGAGAAGGTCGTAGTACACAAACTTTTAGACAAATCTTCAATCAATTGTAGAAAATCGGATTTCGGAAAATTGATGTACCTGTATGTATCCTTTTTGTATTTAATTATAAAAGCTTTAGTGGATTTGCTTGAAGCCTCTGAGTCTGATGTGAGGTTTAGCAGTTCAAATAATAATTGAAGAACCGATGGATTTGTAGTCAAAGAAGAAGAAAATCCAGTGGCAACTTTTCAAGCTTTCATAAAAGAACTTCAAATCTCTAAATTGACTATCCTTAAAAAGTAGGACTAAGCAAAAATCCATGAAGTATAATTTTTGTGTACTTAATGGATGTCTAATATATGTGAAAAAACTTCAAATCAACTTTTCAAGCTTCCATGTAAGTATCCTTTTGGTATTTTAACCGTAGAAGATTTAGTGGATGTACTTGAAGCCTTTGATGTGAGGTTTAGCAGTTTAAATAACAAAACCATAACATTAATCAAACTGCCACCATTTGATTGTTTTGAATCGCATCAGTCACCTATATTGAAGAATCGATGGATTTTTGATAAAAGAAGAATAAATCTCGTTGCAACTTTTTAAGCTTCCATGAAGAACTTCAAATCTCTAAATCGACTATCCTAAAAAAGTAGGACTATGGAAAAAATTCGTTAAAATGTAGCTTGAAGACCTTTAGGAAATCCCTAATCGGCTCTCATCTAAGATCAGACACGAGCAGGTAGACATCAAGGATTATTTTTTTTAGGTGAAGAGCAACCTTGCATGATATTTGTATGTTATTTATACGTGAATATGAAATTTAATCTAATTGTAGGCTAATAATTGGTGTATTAATTTATTGCTATTTTTTTAAATCATGTCTCGGATTGCTTCGTTGATGCCGGTACTCCTTTTCTAGTGATGAGTTATTGATGTTGACTTTGATATGCATGACTCAGATCTTATTATTTATGTATATATTTTGTCTACGTCGGTATTATATTACCTACGGTTTATATCATTCAGTACCAGTCTTTAGTTGACATTATTTTCGTATTGATAATAGAGCATTGATCGGTTAAACCAACAAGTATTGGTATGTCAAGTTGTTGTTATTTGTATTTGACCAAAACTATTTCTCAATTTATTTTCTGCTAAAGTCAGTCTCATACTGGGATTAGATTAATGTAGTTGAATATCAGAAATCGTTGAATACCCTTGAAGATTGAATACTCAATATCACAGGAACACATCTGCATGAACTTCATCAACAAAGGTATGTGAATGTTGACTATCCTATTTACTTATTGTTTCTACTATTCTATCTTCCGAGACAATTTTGTATGTCTTTAGTACATGATGACGTATAAAAAAGAAGTTCTGAGTTCAAGATTGTACTTGATTAATTTCGAAACTCGAATTCACGCAGTGGATGTCCAAGCACTTATCATATTTGAGGTTGAGAAAAACTTGTTTGTTCAATAAACTATGTTTGTGCAAGAAGTTCCTTAAATACTCCAAATTGTCTTTGAGTTCCTTAACCATATTTTCTAGTCCAAAAACTGTGCAATTTGAAGATTTTCCTGTTGCCATCCGATTTTCCTTAGAATTCGCGAGCTAAATTTTCTAGTTCGAGAACTTTGCGTTTTCGATGTTTTCTGTTAACATCCATATTTTCCTAGAGTAAGTGAACTACTTTTCTTAGTTCGCGAACTATGCAATCTAAAGAAAGTTATGTTGACTTCAGATGTACTTGAGTATGCGAACCTTGTTTTCATGTTCGTGAACTGTGAGATATTCAGTACTTACTGAACTACAAATTTCTGTGTGGAATTCGCCAATTATTGGCGATGTTTTGGCATTGTTGATGTGGATTGGATATTTATATTCGTTGGTGTAAGTGAGGATGCATGTTTGCGGGTGAAAAAATGCGGTGGAGTAGGAAAGCTGAGAACGTGTGTTTGATATGGTTGTTAGACGATTGATGTCTGATGAGATAAATTCAGTTCTTGCTAAGTTTTCCATATCATAGGTTAAGGAACCTATTTATTGCAGAGGTAGTCAACACACTGATCTCCTGACAGTAGTGACAATTGAAGAGATTGAAAGAATTGGGAAGTGGTAAATAGTGTGTAAACTAGTTCTACTTTGCGTGGGAGACTTGGTTGATTGACCATCCACTATCCCATTTACTCCTTCAATTGTCAGCACGACTTACTCACATTTCTCATCATGGATGTATTACTACATCGCACATGTTGTATTCCGCAAGGCCAAAACCCTAATGAAATCCCCCCATGTGACATGAATTGACGTCTCATGTGAAAGTCTGCTTTGCAGACGTATTCTATGTGGCCAATCATTAACCTAGTTAGACTATGAGTCTTAACTGATGAATTGAACATAATTCATGATTATAATGAATGAAGCATGAAGTGTATGATGGGACATCAATATGCTTTATGGAACATAAACATTGAGTATGATGGGTCACTGATGACAGTAACATATTATTGTGCTAGCTGACGTAACAATGATACTCGGATGACTTGGATTGACAAGCATATGTTTAATGAGGTTGTTGGATCGATCATAAACCATTATCTTGATGTGCCAAGCATTTGACAGGGAGTCGTATGAAGATTAACATTGTTGAATGATCATAAAAGGTTCATGCTCGATTTACGTGTCATGAGCAAGTCGAATAACGAAGCATGGAAATTATAACTTTAAAATATTGATTGACTGAACAATAAAATGTTGACTGATGAACCAACTAGATATTGGTTGATGAACCAATGAAATATTGATAGTTGGATCAATATGAAATATTGTTTCTAGAATATTGATAGTTGAATTAATATGAGAAAAATTGCTTTGCAGAGCAATTGGATGTTGAATAAATAAAATATTAATTAAAATATTGGTAGCTAGACCAATTATTAAATAATTAATTAAAATGGTTGATTGTTGGATCAACATGATATCAATGGTGTTTAAACTTATTCAGAATTATGCTCTGCAGAGCATTAGCTTCAAAACCCTAATTTGATAGATGGTTGATCCATGAATGATTGAGTAAGAAACAACCAATGGATGAGAGGGATCGGCCATTGGATGAGAGGGATCGGCCATTGGATGAGAGGGATCGGCCATTGGTGGTGATTGATCGACCGACCAAGTATGCAAAGGACTTACCTAATTCGATTGACGAGGATTTGGTGCAAGGATAATTAATTAGTGTTTAATCGTAATTAAAATTGTGCTCTGCAGAGCATTATGTAGTAAAACTTAATTGTGGTAGAGAGAGGAACCAACCAAGGGGTGGTAGAACCGGCCATTGGTGGTAGTGGTGTACGTATGATGGTCCAAATTGATGGAAAGAGTCTCAACCAAATATGGATTGTATATGATTAATCAATGAATGAGGTGGGACCATCTATTAATAACCAAAGGAACCCAACATGGCCGGCCATGGTGGTGCTCGTGCCATCATGTTGTCCTCGGAACATTCCTGAGAGTTTTGGTATTTTCTGATGGTCCATCATTATTTGTATTTTCAAAAGAGTTTGATCTTGACTGAAACTCTTAGTTTTGCTCGAAGGACGAAGTAGATTTTTAGTTGAAAGACCAATATTTGAAATATTAAAATAATATTTTTATGGTAGAAGTCATAATGGTTGCAGGACCACTTGGTTTGCAAAATCATATCGTCCAAGGAGCAAAATTGGATAAAGATATCGAAAATATACCAGAGTTTGATTGAAAGAGAAAGTCCTTGATGAAGGATTAAGAAATAATAATAAAAAAAAAGAGTGGGGGACCATCCCGGTGCCAACGGCATGGACGACCGACCGGTGGTCGCCGGTCCCACACGGTTTTCCTTTTTTTTTTTATGTTTTCACTCTCATCTTTCCTCTTTTGATGAGCATTAAATATCCTATTTCATCCATATTTTGAATGCTCGTCGGAGCTAGCATTATTACTAAATACACCTTTGCTTTTTACTCGGGGCTTACTCGGTGGTGGCCCTTATGACCGAAAAGTGAACATTTATTACTAATCTACATAATTCAGCAGTGAAAAGCCATAAATTGAGGTAAGTAAATAATTAGAGTAAAATAACATATTTTCTAAGAATTCATCTGATGAACATGCAACACTAGATTTAATCAAATAGTCACTCTGTAGTAGCAGGCAATCTGTCTAGGAGCATTTAATTGTTTCAAGAATCAAGATATGAGATGACAACATCATATTTGTTCTGAATACTATTCTGGGAAGATTTGCAGCACCAAAGATGTCTTTCGAATGAATTTCAAATATAGAAAGAGATATTGAGCCGCTCAACATAAATTGCAAAATACATGGATATTGAAAGTTCTGTCCCAGAGGCTCTAATATTACCATCACATACTATAGCTTTGATAAGGTTATATGACTGCAATTCACTTCTTTTACGAACGCAGAGACATCAATTTTCTATGCTTCTGATGCTGGTCATAGATACATATTTTCTATGTGATTTTACGAATTTAGCCTTCGTCAGAAATCCACCATCAACAAGGCCGCAAGTAGTATCTTTAGGCACAACCAAGCTTGAATTGTTTTCATGTTGTGTCCCAGGGTTCCATGGTGAAAAAGCGGGGGGTCTAAAAACACCACCCAATATTTCGCTTAGCAATCTGTATGGACTAACTCCGAAATACTTTGCTAGAGAATCAACTAGACAGTCAGACTCAATCAAGATAAAAGTATCTCAAGGAGTTAATATCTCTTTCTTGATTTGATTTTTACTCAAGCTAAAAACAATAGCAGGTCTTTATCAAATACAAGGAATAACTTGGACGGTACCAAAGACCAATGTCCAAGTGTTAATCAATGAAATCAACAACCACAAGGTCGTATCTCCAATCGATTAACCTTTAACGCACAACATGTACTATTTCAATTATAAAGATAAACAATATAATGGGGAAAATTAAATAACACAGACACCAGAAATTTTGTTAACGAGGAAACCGCAAATGCAGAAAAACCCCGGGACCTAGTCCAAATTGAATACACGGTGTATTAAGCCGCTACAGACACTAGCCTACTCCAAGCTAACTTCGGACTGGACTATAGTTGAACCCCAATCAGTCTCCCACTAATTCAAGGTACAGTTGTACTCATATGCCTCTGATACCAGCAGGATACTGCGCACTTGATTCCCTTAGCTGATCTCACCCTCAACCAAGAGTTGCTGCAACCCAAAATCGCAGACTTGATAATAAACAAATCTGTATTACACAGAAAAGTCTATCAAAGGATAAATCTGTCTCCCACAAAAAAAACCTAGGTTTTTGTTCCGTCTTAAGATATGAAATCAAGGTGAACAGGAACCAATTGATAATCCGGTCTTACATTCCCGAAAAACAGCCTAGATTAATCAATCACCTCTCAACAGTCTTACTTGAATACACAAGAGGACATCGAGGAATCACAAACAGTGAGACGAAGATGTTTGCGACTTATTTATCTTTCCTATCGGACAACTCTCACGATCTCAAGCCAATCAAAGATTGTACTCGTACGATAGAAGATGCAAGATCATATCACACAACTACGATAAAAGTAGTATCGGTCTGGCTTCACAATCCCAATGAAGTATTTAAGTCGTTAACCTGGTTTTAGAGAAGAAAACCAAAGGTCAGAGGATAATCGACTCTAGCGAGCGCACTAGTATCACACAGACGTGTGGGGATTAGTTTTTCCCAATGCCAGATGTCTCATATATATAGTCTTCAAATCAGGGTTTTGTCTTAGTTACAAGGCAATCAATATTCACCGTTAGATGAAAACCTGATTTAGATTCAAGCTAATATTTCTCAACCGTTAGATCGAAAACTTAGCTTGTCACACACACTTGAGATATACGTTTACTGGGTTTGTGAAAACCGTGCCCAAACGTGTACGTGTATCTTGGTTCAACATAGTAACCCAAAAGGTCAAGCATATGAGCATTTCATATTATCCTTGTTCTTCTTCACCATAACTAGTTCAATTGACTCAAATGAACTAGTTAGAGAGTTGTTCAATTGCTATGAGATCTTATGTAACTACACAAGACACAATTGAAACAAAGATGATTCGTTTCGATTGAATCGGCTCATGAATTTTATAGCCACAGTTTGCATACTGCATTCCTTAGTAATTTAAGTTTCATGTTCAGAGCACATCTTTAGATCATAACCCACTCGAGTACGCAAACAAGTTCGCGGACTTAAGACAACCGACAGAGTTTTCCAAACTCAGCAGAAAATCTCGGCAAGAAGACTTCCGCCTGTTCGCTGGTGTGACAAGCAAAGACACACAAAAGCTTGCAAGTATACAAGGCCAAGTTATGATATAGAAGGTAAGCAGGGGGTCAGTCCACAGGGAGTGGGAGCATACAAGAGAAACCTAAGCTAACAATGGTGACAATGCACTATGGCAGTGAGCAAAGCAAGGTAAATAGCATGAACTAAGGGTGCAAGGTAAAGCAGCAAAGAACCAAGGCTTGGAATCCAAGGGCAAGGTGAGGATTGTGCACTGACTTCAGTGCACAAAAGGCTTCAAAGTGCAAGAAAAAAAAGGCAAGAAAATAAACTGAATTGAAAGCACACAGAACTGAAAATGTAAGTGACTGAGAAGGAATTGGTGGGTAAGCCAAGGCTTAGGATCCACCTTGTGTCCTAACCAAATTACATGTTTCTAGGTTGAGTTTGATCCTATGCATACATCTAGAAATAGAAGAATACTAAATTGCTCAATAGTCTGCCCCTAGCATTGGCTGTCTTTTGACAGCACAGCCAATCACAGGCACTATGTGCATTGGTATCTCCCATTTGCTCAAGCAAAACAGAGCATGGAAGTAACTATCCTAGCTTCTAGTCACTTGACAGTGCACAAGGCTTCAGCTGAGCCTTGGCCTGATGCTATTTAGCTCATGCTAAACATGGATAAAGCAATAACATTCATCATATGTGATAATTCAGATACAACTAGCAACATTTGAGATAACTAAAAACATATGCAACTTTCAACTGTCAACAGTTATGCAAAAATCAGAAATTGGAATTGCAAAATTAAAATAATTCTCTACTGGCTAGTCTAGAGAGATACACAGTGTCTTTCACACACTCCACATAACACCAATTTATACCCCCCTATCAGAATTAGGGTTCACAGCCCCTTTTCCCCAAAATCCGAAAATCAGGTGAAATTGATTTACCTAATGTTGATGAGATACTCGCTCCATCTCGTCGACCCACTCTCCAATTACTTCTTCTCGTTCATCTCCTGCTCCAATTGCTGCTCTAACATCAACTTATATCCCCAATTTCTCACCTAGGGTTTCAGTGATGAGAGATGAGAAATTGAGGAGATTAGTTGATGAAAAAGAGGTAAAACGTGATAGTGATGATGGGTTTAGGTGTGGTGGTGATAGAGTGATTTGGGGAGAAGATAGTGGAGTGATTTGGGGGAAGGTAGTGGTGATGGAGACGGACATGGTGGTACTGTTGCAGAGAGGGGGGGGAAAGATGGTTTCAATGGATTTGGGAGAAGGGTGTGTTTGGCTAATGGGTGTAGGGTTCGGGTACTAGGGTGTTGAGCAGGTGTAGAGGATTTTGATGTTTCGCGAAGCTGGACCGATGGATGGGAAGATGGTAGGTGGATCTGACGGCGATGCGGAGGCAGGCGATGAGCGACCGTCGGATGAAGAGATACGACGAAACGAACGGTACTTGATGGAGTTAGGTACTGTAGTGTAAGGCGGAGATATCAAACTTCGATGCACAGCAAGGGAGCGACCGTCGGATGCTCCTGAGAACTGATCTGACGGCTGAAGACGCAAGCGGGTATGGATTTGGGTTTTAGGCTTTTGGGTATAGAATATGGGTTTGGGAAATGAGTTTGGGCTTGGAAAACCTTGAGCCCAATTCTTCTTTAAGAGCAACTTTCTTCTTCTTGAGCCCATTTCCAGCTTTTTGGACGTGCGCTCCATTCTTTGCGGCTTCCTTGCGTAATTTCTCCCGGCTTTTCACCACTTTTCTGCTCTTTTTGCTCCGCAACTCATCCAATCTTTATTCATTACCTAAAAATGCAAAATTAAGTAAGAAAAATATTTATTCTTGAAAACAATGAAAATACAGAATATGGGATAAAATGTAGAATTAATGCATAAAAGATGAGTTAAATGCCAACAAAAAGGGATAAATATATACAATATTTGGCACTCATCATTCGCGGACTAGGTTCGCGGACTGAGTTTGCGGACTAAACACGCAAACGAGTTTTTGGAAAATCCCAGCAGAAATTCTCGGCAAGAGAACTTCCGTCAGTTCGCGGACTTGGCAAAGACAATTCCTCTGGTTTCTTTCAATCAACAAAGTTCGCAAACTTCGGATTAAGGAATAGGACTTATGCACATATGTGTTTCCACACAATGCTTATATCCATCATTGGTTATATAGACCTAAACTCTCATTCCGACCATTGAAACATTCTTAGAGGACGTTATATAGTTGTTACATTATTTCTCGTCAAAGCGATTTTCAAAGTGATTGAAACATTATGACTTTCGTCACTAGGTGAAGATAAACCCGATCAAAGCGAAACATTTTACTAACACATGATTTCGAGATATAGATAGGCGAGATATACTCGGATCG
This sequence comes from Papaver somniferum, assembly GCF_003573695.1. Lineage (NCBI taxonomy): Eukaryota > Viridiplantae > Streptophyta > Magnoliopsida > Ranunculales > Papaveraceae > Papaver > Papaver somniferum. Next base: position 95,325,179 of record NC_039360.1, read on the forward strand.
AAATATCAAATGTGTATGAGTGTGATCCAATCTATATAGCATATGACATTTGTCTCATAAGAAGTATGAGATAGAAGAGATATACTTTTGAGTGATAGATAAGTTCAAGTCTCCACATACCTTTTTGTTGATGAAGTTCCACGGTTCCTTGCGTAGATATTCGTCGTTGCATGAAGAATCGCCATGAAGTCCTTGATCTCAACTACACTTTTCTATCCTAGTCTGAGACTTAGCTATGTAGACTAGAAATCAAGACTCATAGTTTTGATCACTAACATTGACAAACATGCTTGAGATATCAACACATGCGAGGTCGACCGAGCAATGCTCTAACACTCTCCCCCTTTGTCAATTTTAGTGACAAAACTATTAATACATATGGAATACAAAAAAGATAAACTTTAGTGGCTCCTATTCCATAGTCTAATCTTCAACGTTCCCTGAATTCTTCGTCCTTCCAAGTACTCCAATGATCCCAAAGGTTGTAAGTTTAGCATCGCCGTTATTGAAGATCCGCAACTATAACAATGAGAGAAATCGAGATTCTCGATCATTATTATACAGTGACAGTATTATTATGTAACATCAAAGTCCAATTGCATCACGACTTTAACAATAATACTACGGTGATATGTATCACTCCCCCTTAGTCAATACTCCATATCACATGGAAACCACTCCCCCTTACACAATGATCCGAAAACCATATGTATATGTAGTAGAATTACACATTAATTCTCCCCCTTTTGGTCAATAAAATTGACAAAGGTACAAGAACGGGTTCCTAATGAAATTTCCGAGAAGAGACGTTTCATAGACTAAAAGAAAAAATACATACCAACTTAATTTAGATGCAATCATAAAGCTGAAGCTAAATGCATTCATCAAGGAGTTTTAAGATACAGGATAACCCCTATAAAATTCCACAGCCGCACACCCGCAAGATATTACATTAAGCACAAGTTCAAAAGAACTCTCCCCCATTTGATGTCATTCCCGAGAGAACAACAAGAGCGACCTTAATTTCGAAGGAAAAGAAGGATTTTTAATTGGAGACCAAAAACCATAGGAAAATGATTTTCTATATCCAAAACTCAATCAAATTAATCACAAGTAAACCCATGATTAATTTAATTGGAATACGCAACTAAATCAAACCACAAAAGTGATCAATTTAATTGATTGTGCTCAACATAAGTAAACTTACGGAGCTACGACTAAGGTAATCATACGGAGATGACTAACTTAATCGTTCACATACTCAAGATAAGGAAAACATTGCGGAATATACGACTACATCAACCAATAGAACATAGTTAGTATATCCGTTCATATACTCAACACAAGAACTTGTGGAATATATGAAAACTCAACTAGACTAATTACAAGAGAACCCATAATTAATCTAATTGGAATACAAACAACCAAACTAATCACGAAAGTAATCAATTTAATTGTCAAAAGTTTTGCTCGACAAAAGAAGACTTTCAGAGCAAATAACTAAATAACCAACCAAGATGATTAATTTAGTTCATAATGCTCAACATATAGCATCTTATGGAACAACCATCAAAGCCAATAAGAATAATCGACTTAGTTGTATCGTGCTCAACATAAGACACACAATGGATCCTTCACGGTAATACAAAAAGAATGGATCAAAGAAGATCAATACCGCGGAATACATACAAGGATCTATTCTATCTTTCCATCACTATATGCATAATGACATAATAGACTTTATCCTTGTCACGCAAAAGATTTTATCCTATTTTCCATCAAGTAAATGACTGCATAGGCATAACTTTTGTATTTGTCAAAAGTCCATTCGTCCTTTCATCAATACGAAAACCAACTCATGAACAACTTTACTTTTGACAACATATGGGACCTTCAAGTTCACGGATGCAAACAATACATATCCCATAAAAATATTGCAATATCACAAAATCATAAAGATTAATACTGCAATAAAATCATCCTCCAAATATTTTTAGAATTTAAAACCAATAAACCTAAAAAATAAACATAAGAAGATGAAAACAAAATAGCTATGTGTAGTCACAATCATTGCTATTCAAAACGCTAGTTATTCTTCCAAAAAAGAATACTTACTAGGTATCAAAGAATTTCCTCAGATACTCAACTGAGTACTCTTTTTCATTAATGAAGAATCCAAAGATTGTTAGAGAAGGAACCTTTTCCAAAGATTGTTGACTTCTTCATTGTCCTTGAGGAAGTTCCTTTGCAACGAAGTACATTGACAGCTTCCATTACATCTTTTCTGGTAACATCTCTGGTTACGGAGGCCATTAGAACAAAATGACAGAAGAAGGAAACAACCAAAACACCAGAGATTTATAAGAAACAAACCTTAGAAAAGTTTTTGAGAAAACTCTTTTCCTATCAATCATACAAGGAAATAAACATTGACTTGAGCCACTTTCGGAACACTTCTCATATTTCTCAAGTTAGATATGAGAAGGCAAACATCACCACTTTAGTTGGTGTTTGGACGGGACAAATGCTCGCGTCCTTTGTTTTTCTGTGGCTTGTCATCGTAGGTTGTGGTAACATATTTCTTACCTCTTATGGAATTCTTCCTTGGCACATCTTTATCCAAACTTACTCGTTGCATGTTCTTTGAAGTTTGGTGATCCTTTTGTTGTTCCTCTTGAATCTCCAACAAGTATCTTTATCATGGTTTGAGTGTCCACAGAAGGAGCATATTATTGTGGATTTCATGTTACCAAGAAATTTTTTCTGTTTGACACTGCAACGAACCATTGTTTCGTGATTTGCATACACCCTCACTTTAGCTGATTTGCTGTTGAATCCCAAACCTTGATTGTTTCCAAATGATCTCTAACCAAACAACATTGCTGCAATTTTGTCAGAACTTCCAGACAATCTTTGCAGATCATCTCTAAGATAGTTAATCTCATTTTTCTTTAGAGACAAGGTTTTAACGAATTTAATATTAAGTTGCTCAATCTCAATATTCTTCGTCTGAAGAGAAGATTCAACATTCCTCAAGGAGGCTTTAAGACTAAGGTTCTCATGAAGAATCTCTTTATTAAGGAGATTAATGACCTCACAGTCAATTTCAAGTTCAGAATCAGAATTTGAAGTTGAAAGCGAATCTACAGTAAGTGCAGTAAATCCATTACACATATTAGACTCATCTGAGTTATTCAGAGGGTTGTCGTCTTTTGTTGAGATATCCTCAGCATAAAGAGTAGATGAAGAATCTGCAAACATTTTTCTCTTCTTCATTAAACTCTTGACTTCTTCGACCGTTAGTGAAAGATCACATTCATCAGCCTAGGACATGTGAGAAGAAGACATCACAGTTTCGTTCACAGCGTTAAGTGCATACGCTCTTCCTGTTTCTTGGTCAAGAATTCTTAACTTTCCAACTAGAGAAGCTTTGGAAAGAGTATTCGGGTTATTTCCCTCAACGATGGCATGTTTCTTAGAAACGTATCTCTTGTCTTCAAATACAGTTTCTAAGATATCCCAAGCATCTTTAGACCTAGTGCAATTAGACACATGGTGTTGAAGACTTGGGGCAATGGCATGTATGATAGCATTTAACCCTTCAGAATTCTGCTTTGCAGCAAGAATCTCGGCAACATTATATTCACCAATATTCTTGGGAACGTTTACGTCTCCAGCTGCAACAAAAGGCGCATCATAGCCATTGACAACATATACGCATGATTGGAAATCACGCGACTCGATGAAGGCTCGCATAGCAATTTTCCACCATAAGTAATTAGAGTCATCGAAGACTGGTGGTACGTTAATAGAGATAGCACCTCTGTCCATAGAGTCAGATCGCTACAAACACAGAATGATGAGGTCTTAGTGTGTTTGCCTGCTCTGATACTAATTGAAAAAGTGGGGTCTAACAACACCACCCAATATTTCGCTTACCAATCTCTATGGACTAACTCCGAAATACTTTGCTAGAGATTCAACTAGACAGTCAGACTTAATCTAGATAAAAGTATCTCAAGGAGTTAATATCTCTCTCTTGATTTGATTTTTACTCAAGCTAAAAACAATAGCGACTCTTTATCAAATACAAGGAATAACTTGGACGGTACCAAAGACCAACGTCCAAGTGTTAATCAATGAAATCAACAACCACAAGGTCGGATCTCCAATCGATTAACCTTTAACGCACAACCTGTATTATTTCAATTATAAAGATAAACAATATAATGCGGAAAATGAAATAACACAGACACCAGAAATTTTGTTAACGAGGAAACCGCAAATGCAGAAAACCCCCGGGACCTAGTCCAGATTGAATATACACTGTATTAAGCCACTATAGACACTAACCTACTCCAAGCTAACTTCAGACTGGACTATAGTTGAACCCCAATCAGTCTCCCACTAATTCAAGGTACAGTTGTACTCCTACGCCTCTGATCCCAGCAAGATACTTCTCACTTGATTCCCTTAGCTGATCTCACCCATAACCAAGAGTTGCTGCAACCCAAAATTGCAGACTTGATAATAAACAAATCTGTCTCACACAGAAAAGTCTATCAAAGGATAAATCTGTCACCCACAGAAAAACCCTAGGTTTTTGTTCCGTCTTAAGATATGAAATCAAGGTGAACAGGGCTAATTGATAATCCGGTCTTATATTCCCGAAGAACATCCTAGATTAATCAAATCACCTCTCAACAGTCTTACTTGAATACACAAGAGGACGTTGAGGAATCACAAACAGTGAGACGAAGATGTTTGTGACTTCTTTATCTTGCCTATCGGAGAACTCTCACGATCTCAAGCCAATCAAAGATTGTACTCGTACGATAGAAGATGCAAGATCAGATCACACAACTACGATAAAAGTAGTATCGTTTGGCTTCACAATCCCAATGAAGTCTTTAAGTCGTTAACCTGGTTTTAGAGAAGAAAACCAAAGGTTAGAGGAGAATCGACTCTAGCGAGCGCACTAGTATCACACAGACGTGTGGGGATTGGTTTTACCCAATGCTAGATGTCTCCTATATATAGTCTTCAAATCAGGGTTTTGCCTTAGTTACAAAGCAATCAATATTCACCGTTAGATGAAAACCTGATTTAGATTCAAGCTAATATTTCTCAACCGTTAGATCGAAAACTTAGCTTGTCACACACACTTGAGATATACGTTTACTAGGTTTTTGAAAACCGTGCCCAAACGTATACGTGTATGTTGGTTCAACATAGTAACCCAAAAGGTCAACTATATGAGCATATTATCCTTGTTCTTCTTCACCATAACTAGTTCAATTGACTCAAATGAACTAGTTAGAGAGTTTTTCAATTGCTATGAGATCTTATGTAACTACACAAGACACAATTGAAACAAAGATGATTCGATTCGATTGAATCGTCTCATGAACTTTATAGCCACGGTTTGCATACTGCATTCCTTAGTAATTTAAGTTTCATGTTCAGATCACATCTTTAGATCATAACCCACTCAAGTACGCAAACAAGTTCGCGGACTTAAGACAACCGGCAGAGTTTTCCAAACTCAGCAGAAAATCTCGGCAAGGAGACTTCCGCCAGTTCGCGGACTAATCACCCAAACGAGTTTTTGGAAAATCCAGCAGAAATTCTCGGCAAGAGAACTTCCATCAGTTCACGGACTGAGTTCGCAAACTGAGTTCGCGGACTTTCCAAAGCCAATTCCTCCGGTTTCTCTCAATCAACAAAGTTCACAAACTTCGGATTAAGGAATAGAACTTATGCACATATGTGTTTCCACACAATGCTTATATCCATCATTGGTTATATAGACCTAAACTCTCATTCCATCCACTGAAACATTCTTAGAGGACGTTATACAGTTGTTACACTATTTCTTGTCAAAGCGATTTTCAAAGTGATTGAAACATTATGAATTTCGTCACTCGGTGAAGATAAACCCGATCAAAGCGAAACGCTTTACCAACACATGATTTCGAGATATAGATAGGCGAGATATACTCGGCTCGAAATATAAAATGTGTATGATCCAATCTATATATCATACGACTTTTGTCTCATAAGAAGTAGGAGATAGAAGAGATAGACTTTTGAGTGATGGATAAGTTCAAGTCTCCACATACCTTTTTGTTGATGAAGTTCCACGGTTCCTTGAGTAGATCTTCGTCGTTGTATGATGAATCTCCATGAAGTCCTTGAGCTCAACTACACTTTTCTATCCTAGTCCGAGACTTAGCTATATAGACTATAAATCAAGACTCATAGTTTTGATCACTAACATTGACAAACATGCTTGAGATTGCAACGCATGCGAGGTCGACCGAGCAATGCTCTAACACATGGGATCTGGTGTGGTTGGCACCGTTGCAGTTGTTCAGTTGTTATGGTGCAATTGCGTGTTCATACGTCGTGTTTTTCATACCTTTTTTTTAACCATATTTATTTGTGATTGTATCGTGTTCGTTTTTATTCATTAGATTTATATTCGCCAAGGCGCACATTTTTCATTTGTGGCTCATGGTAGTGCGTCTACTTTTCTGGTATCGGTTATCCGGTGCGGCTCCTAGTTTCTATTGTTGTTGGTTTATTTGCATCTTTGTTGTACATATAGTGATTCCTCTTTGTGGATCTTTAATTGAAGTGCACATGTTGGTCACGGGCTGTCGTTTTCAGTTTCATCATTTGTACTTTCGATCTCGTTGTTCAAACGTTCGAGAGCATAACTTTTTATAGATCTTCTCGTTGATGATGTGGCGATTCCCATGTTAATAATGTTATTCCCCACTACGGTTGTACATTCTTGTGGGTCCCTTGCCTAGCGCCTCATATCATGATATATCTGAGGTTTATAAGGTGTTTTTTTTTCTTTTGAGTACAAACTATGGTAAATGTTGTTGTTACTTTATATATTCTCGTTTTTGAAATAACTAAAATTTGTTAATATAAGCCCGACGTGTTATTACTATTTTTTTTCCTTTTATGGAATTTTTTTACGTTGATTTATGATTTGTAGTTTCTTACCTTTGGGTTTTGTCCTAAGATTACTGTTGTTAAGCTACGAACTGAAAGCATCTCAGCAACTATTTGATGTCTCGAGCGGGAAATGTTACAAACCCTGACTTGTGTCACTGACGGAGAACTAAACCAGTTTGTCCCTAATGGCTTTGAATCTCTGATATAATTTCTACGTGATTTATTTTGTGAAAAAATTGAGTCGAACTCCTTATGTCATCGCCAAAATTTGATTGCTAAACACACTCAAGTATAATAAAGTAGAAATGAAGTGTTGTAAAATATAAGAGAGTTTCCATATATTAGGGTTCTACCATTAAGTTTCCTTTTTTATTCTTACCGATGGACTTGGGTCTGGCGCCTTTGCGCTTTCCCTTGTATACTTATAATGTAGATGTAAATGGTATCCACATACCGTGCAATGACTAAATTGTATTGAAACTACAAAAGAGAAAAAATACAATTTAAAATATTAAATCAATCCATTTATCATTAATATGTGTAAAATTATAAAAATATTCCAAAAACAAAAAAGACGGATAAGTATTTAAAACGACATATCCAATAGCATCTTAACAAATAAACGTAATTTTATAACAGAAAGGATAAAATAACCTACTACACCTACTACTAACATATATAGTAGATATTCAACTTGAGCTTGGCAACTCCAAAAAAACCATCAAGGAAAAACGCGAAAGCTTAAGAAAACAATAGAAATACATTATTTTTTTAACTCTCTCTAAAAACATAGAGAAACCCTTTTCTCTGGATTAATTAGAAATATGGGGGAAAATTGTTTATATAATTAGCTAATACAACTTAAGAAGCGGACCTCATTAGAAAAAATTGTTTATATAATTGGCTAATACAACTTAAGAAACGGACCTCATTAGAAAAAATTGTTTATATAATTGGCTAATACAACTTAAGAAACGGACCTCCCCGACGTGGGACTAAAGATTTATATAGTCTCTTAAAATAACTTAATAAGTGGAAACTACCCGATGTGGTACTAATAAGGTTTTCATTCACAAAAAAATACAAGAACTTATTTATTTATTAAAATCTTTAAACCCCTTTATTATCATTAGTTATTTTTTTTTAACTTATTTATTTTGTTTCTTGTAAACCCCTTTTGCTTGTGGAGATTATTATCATTAGTTACATTATTCTTTTTTATGTTAAATTATTCGATTAATCTTTAAAATTCATTTTTGTTTATTGTTTTCTGACAATCCCCACATGAATGAAAAACCTCAATAAAACATGAAAACGCTGATAGATATTGGTAAACAAACACCTCAATCCTATGACCCGAACTAACCGAACAATCAGATGGACTGTGTATGTAGAAGTCATACTAGTCATTCCAACGTCCTTTCTCTCATACAAAAGTGTGTTGACCACAGGTTCATATTATGGATTGAAAACAATCATAGTAATGTAGAGCGCTTTCATCTTTAGTTTCCCAGTTCCGTTCAGCAAAGTGAAAATGGGCTAGTGAACCCTTAGTGACCCTTAGGTTCTAAGTTCCAATAATACAAAAACCACAAAGACAACATGAAATTAAATTTCTCCACATGTACTAAATTTCATTAAAGACGAAAACCGCAGAAATACCATTATAGGCAGAGGTGTCCATGAGGTCTTAAACATATGCTTAGTGAGATTATAACTACTTGCTAGAGACAATGAACACATTATATCTCCAAGTTTGTTGCCAAACTCGTGCAGTTGTGCTCATTTTGGCCTGAGCAAATATCCTGTTTCTCAGAATATTCTAGAGAATATGCTCATATTCTCATATTTTGGTGTAATAGCAAAATGTTCTCATATTTTGTGTAAAAACTATCAAATAGTCCTAGAATTAGAATAAGTATGTTTGTTTGGTCCCGTTAACTTGATCAAATTTCTTTAAGGTCCTTTTTAAAAATATATTTTTAGGTCCAAAAAATTATTATTGGTCCTAGGATTAACATTACCCATGTGGATGACGTCATAAGTTTTGAAACAATGTCAGTAATACCATTTTCTTTCTTTTTTCTCTCTCTCTTCAAAAGAATTAAAAAAAAAACTTAAAACTTAAATATCATTTCAACCATAAGTCAAAAAATAATAAATTGTATATATCCAGAAAGCTCTCGACGGGACCTTTCCAGCGAGTTGTTGTGATATTTCGAGGTTTTTAAGTTTTACATCATCCTAGAACAACCATACAAGTTCATTCTACAAAATGAACTACTTGAATGAACTACTATACTAGCTAGTTCATTCTAAAAAGTGAACTATCATACGAGTTCATTCTACAAAATGAACTAGTCTAATAAACTATTATGACGAGTTTATTCTACCATATAAAATATAATTAAGAGTTATTCCACATATCACGAGTTCATTCTACAATATGAACTACCATAATTAACTATCATTACCAGTTCATTTTACAAAATGACATCGTTCCTACAATATGAACTACAATTATGAGTGCGTTCATATTGTAACTACCATAATTAACTATCATTACGAGTTCATTTTATAAAATGACATCATTCCTATAATATGAACTACAATTATGAGTACATTCAACAATATGAACTCATATCACGAGTTCATTCTACAATATGAACTACAACAATGAATTATTAATACAACTTCATTCTTTAAAATGAACTATTATTACGAGGTCATTTTACAAAAATGAACCGTTAGAACTAGAATGAATTACCATTCTCTAAAGTAGTCTTTATTCTTGAATCTTGAACATGAACTACCATTATCTTGAAGAAAGAAAAAGTTTCGAAACATAGTACGATGGGGTACTCATTGTGTAGATCTCGTTGTGACCTTTCCGAATATATAAAACTTATTAATCTTCGATTTATATATTGAGGGATATTTAAATTTTAGGTTGTTTTTTTTTGTTTATTTTAAGAATTGAGTGAAACTAGTAGAGAAAAAACAAAAAGAAGATAGTACAGCCATATATCACGTGAATAAATGAGAGAAAAAAAAATATTTGGTATGTTTCGGTGTTTTTAAGTAAATAAGGACCAATATAAACTCCCCTTTTGTTATTGGGCTATACTAGCTTCGTATCACCTAAAAAGGGACCAAACTGAAATTTTTCCGCCAAAATTCTCAAGGCTGCTAATAGGGGATACCATATTATTTGGGAGTATACTAACCCAAAGGTGATGGATATTTTGTCCTATATGTATTTTGGTATACCCCAAGCAAAATAATACCCCTATTAGCAATGTTGAAAGAAATACTTTTTTCTTCTCTCGGGACAGAAGCATGGGTTTGTTGTTGGCTTTGCCTCGGGGATGGCCCTGATTGAGGGGATTCACCTCCAGCTGATCGAAATGCAGAAAAATCTTATGGTGCAGGCATGCAGTAGTCCCCTCTTATTGTAGGTACAAAAAGGGTAAAGAGAAATTGCCAAATGAGTTGTGGGATCCTCGGCAAAAACCTTTCCATTTGTTTGGAATGCTTGCTGGCTGGTTCCTTATGAGAGTGATTCTAAAGTCACTTTAGGTGAAACAAAAACAAACGCCATCTATAGGTGGAGGTCAGAAATCCCCTTAAATTGTTGTAGCAAGTAATATCGTTTTCGAGTTGTAGGACCATTAATGTTTGCATAAATCAGATGAAACATGAAACTCATACTATGAAAGGCCCACAAAAACTGGGATCACAAAATGGAGATGTCACACTTAAGAGGACTAGTGTTTTTACTTGAAATTTCTTCTGTTTGGTACCAACCTTTCTTACAACCTGTTTAGGAGCCGAATCTTCCATCAGGAAATGAAAATTAGCAAAATGATTCGGTGCTTGTGAAAATTAACAGATACACAAGGCACGAACAAATTAGCCTAAGTTATGGATAGACCCAAAACCAATAACTAAAAATCCACCGTCTTTGTCTTTATCTTGCCGTCATCGTCCATCAAACTTCTTGTATGTATGCTGGTAAACAAACAGTGATTAGAAAAAATAAGTTTGTTTCTAGATACAGTAAAGAAATAGTCCGAAATAAAACATGGGTATATGATTGTTCTGATCGGCTTACTTGTGCATATGCTGGATGAAATTTTGGTCATCTGTTAGTCTTTCGGGAGCATGGCTTGTGGTATGTTTCCTCGCACCACAGACGATTCCACAGTGTCTGTGTTCTCTACTATTGATGATCGCGAATCAAAGGGTACAGAAGCTGCAGCCATGGTATTCAGAAGAGTTACATTGCAATTAAGTTGTGTTGGCAGAAAAGCAAGAAATACAAATATCACTGATCCCAAGAGATTAGGAGATCTCAGACTAGAAAATGGTCTCAAAATGGAGGAGTGAGCTATCATACACAGACTTCTATAAACACAAATGTTGTGGCATAGAAAAGGCACACCTGAGGCATTCCTGGTAGAGATACTTTTGTTCAATTGCTGTGGAAGTGGAACATCTTCCCTATATATTTCCTTCAAATAGGATGAGTAAAATTGTAAGGAACGGGCATAACATGTTTTTCTATAAAGCGTGTCACAAAAAATTGCGGTTAACCTACCTCAGAAGCCGTGGACAGCTGGAACTGTCCATGGTGAAGCTGAATTAATGATGAGTCCAAGCCAAATGATGTTGTTGGAAGGGCTATATTTGTCATATTTGGAAGGACCATAGGTTGATGCAAAGCTGTACTTTGGTTTGATAAAGCAAAGGAATTTTGTGCTTCTTGGCTCACAGGATGTGTACCTGTTCCAATGTTCATATGCTGTGGAAGTGCATTTCCTTCGCCAAAGCTCATATTACGCATCTGAGTCATCTGTGGAGGCTGTAAAACCCCAGGCAGGTACAAGGGATGCAAACTCAACCCATTTCTCATTGATAACATCTACGAAATGCAACCAAAATTGAAGGGGTCATTAAAAAACACAAAAAGAGAGTTGTAAGTTATAAGTACCCCTGGGTTATACAACTGATTGATATCTCTCTTCATTTGATCACGATATCTAGAATTTTAAGTACCAGTAGATCTAGTGAATTGTCAATTATGAAGTAAAAGAAAAGGTTCAAGCATTGTTTCAACTCCATGGTAGAAGGTTCCAGCTCCCTCGAGTTCTACTTCTAACTGTTCTCCCAAGTCTACCTAAGGTTGTGACATAATAATCTTTGACACTTACTAAATCCATAGCGGTTTTTTTCCAGTTCTCTGCCAGCAAGGCCAGTGATACTACAAAGTATCATCTATTAATTCTGTCTGTGAACACCATCGGGGCGTGCGAATACGCTTTTAGTGTGGCCAGTCCTATACTATCTATTGAACAGTCTAAACACCGGGCGACCATAAAAATGTAGGGTCGCTTCACCCATAGAAAAGTATGAAGACGACTTTCCTACTGAAGTACAACACCTCGATAACCAATGAAACCATAGTTTCTGAAAATCAACTTGCAGAGGATTCCTATCGTTCATAGTTGACAATAGTTCTTCTCTTCCTAAAGCAACTAATCACCTCCCACCAGAAATGTTATACTCACTTTTTATGAATCAATGTAAAAACTTTGCAACACTTGAATCTTTCAAGCCATTGTTTGGATCATATGGGATAATTAACCTCACTGAAATCGTTCCTAAGGAATCAGACTCTTCAACTGGAGATACAATGGTGATACTCACACCAAAGACAAGATCCCCTCAAGAGTACTAAAATCAAACAACATACATTACTTTGAATGCTAAGTTATCTTCAAAGACAAGAAAAGCATTACCGCCCGCTACATTACAAATGCATAATCTTTTATCAGAACAAGAGAAACAGCTTGTCCTCTTACTCCCCTGGGAAACAATTATCAACACCTAGATTTAGAACTTCAATGCTCAACCACATGGATATTGTATCTTTGGATCCAAATCTAGCAACATATAAACCATTTTGCTGAGCTTCACACAAAGATTAAACCCTAAACAATATCGCGAATGACTATGATGACTCTAATCACCAAATCGAAAAGAAAAAGATTGCTACACTAGCAAAGAATGCCCGATGAGATATGTACTGAAATTAACACTAAAATTGACTAAAAAGTGTCACAAATCTACATGCAACACAAAGACAAAGATATATTTAGTACCAATAATTTGAAGCACTCACTTGAACTTGAAGCTGGAGTTGTTTAAGATACTCGATTGCTTCGTCAAGCATTGAAGCTTTATCTGTCTGCCATTAATAACAAATACAGATCAACTTATTAGCAGTACCAGACTTGGAAATTGTTACATCGTGAGAAATAAATGAATTTACCTTGTTAGAATTAGGAATTAGATTCTGCAAAGCTTTCATCTTTTCATTGATTCTACTTCTCCTCCGCTGCTCAAAACAGCATCAAATTAGTTCCCCTTGAATTACATTTAAGAACATAAAATTTATCTTAAAAATCTTACTTTTTCAGACAAATTATGAACTTCAGCTGCTCTACTTCTCTTTGAAGAACTTCGAGATGGAACTGTTTTTGATGGTCCTTCCGATCCTTCAAGTCCTTCCTAAAAATCAAACATATATCATCAATCGCTTACAAAGAGAAACAGAGTAAAGCGAGAAAGCAAAAAAAAAAAAAAAATCCTAACCTCGCTTTCACCATCATAATCATCGAGATCAATATTATCAACAGGAAATTTTCTTCTTTTAACAGAAACATTTACAGCATCAGAATCTTTCTGATCAAAATCTCTATTAACACCACCAGTATCAGAAATTACAGTTGTAGTAGTAGTTGTTGAATCTTTAATAATCTCAGAAGAAGAAGAAGGAAAATAAATACTGCCAGCAGCAGAAGCAGAAGAAAGAAACAAATTAGATGAATCGTTTCTGAGTCGAAAATCTGAGTGAATATTATGATTATGATGAGTATGATCAGGTAAATGATTCGTTAGACATGAACGATTTTGTTGATCTTCTTGAAATGATTTAGCAAATTGTGCTGAAAGAGGCATTTGTTTGATAGAAGAGGAAGAAGAAGAAGTACAAGTTATTGTAGAAGAAGAAGAAGAAGAAGAAGAAGAAGAAGAAGAAGAAGAGTGAAAAAGATGTTGAACAAAAAGAGATATTTCGTCGGATTCAAGTACTGGACAAGAAGTAGTAGTGGTAGTAGTAAAAGAAGAGGAGGAACAGGGTTCATACATATTTATCAGAAATCAGAGGAGTAAAAAACACAAGATATATGAGTTCTGAATAGAGAGAGAAAACTCATTAGAATGAGAATTTTTTAATTTGCAGAGAGATTTTTGGGGGAGTGTTTGGTTTTTTCTGATGATTTCCTGGTTTTAAGTTTTGTTAAGCGTGTAGACAAATAAATAAATAACAAAAAAAACAAACAAAGACTGATTAATGTTCTCAAACATGCTAATCTTTCACTAATTTTTGAGTACTAGCGTGTGTATTTTCCCGCCTTGATTAGTTTAATTAGGTCCCATAATCTGATTAGTTTTTAAGAACCTAGGATTTAAATTAATAAAGAAAAGTTAGTTACATGTAGTAATAGTATTTTAATGAGGGAGGAATTATTGTTATTGGTATTAATAATTAATCAATTTAATAGTGTTGTTCTGTTTATCTTTGACTCTGCTAGGATGTTATGCGTCCCGGGCAGTCTGCAGAAAATTTCAATTGGCTATCTATCCACTGTTATGGAGGTGGGACCACACTAACAACAGAGGTTTTACAGAAATGCACACAAAGGATCAGAAGAAACCGAGAGAGAGAGAGAGAGAGAGGGAAGAAAAAAACGAATACTATGGAATGATTTCATTGCCAGCCAAGTTGTATGAAAAATGGACCTTGGCTATCCAAGATTTCAAGTCTTGTTTGTTGGTGAAAAGTGACGATTAAAGGGAAGACTTGTTATATTGACAAACCATGATTGAGGCGCTATTGACAAGTTCTGCACTCGTTTTGTAGCGAAGCTACTGCATATCTACCGGATTCATACACCGGATAGATACACCTCTATGTGGCAGCGATCTTCACCGTTCATTGCTTCCCCACCCAATCCCACCAGGAAAAACAGGGGTCCCTTTTAAGGAATGGACCAACCAAAATTTGACACGTAAGCGGGGTATGGTTTTGGTGTATAATTTTGATGTATAAGTAGCATTTTCGGTTTTGTAGCTACAAGCCTGTAGGGCTACAACTACATTAATCGCTTTAGCCTGTTTCCCCATCAGCAAAATTTTTAGCATTCAAACCTTCCCATAAGTCTTTTTTTTTTTATTGTAAAATCCACAACCAGTTAGATAATGTATGATTTTTTACTGCAAAAGTTTTCTAAATTATTTTCTTGACTATCTTCCGTATTTTTGACATCAAAAGGTTTCACTATAAATTAATCTTGGATACAAAAATTTAAAAAAGAAAATTGTAGATTATCATTTCACAAAGTCTTTCATGCTAAATTTGCAAGCCTCGACAACATCATTTTTACCCGTAGCAAGTATGGTTGTGTCAATAGTAGCCTACACATGTTCATCATCTATTCGTCCCTAATAGCTCGTCTTCATCCTGTTTTCACCGCCTTCATCTTCTTCCCTTTTTTTAGGCTTTCTGTTAGAATATATTCCTGTAATAGAAACTATACAAAAGCTTTTTCCTCTTTTGTAATCTTATGTTTTCAATACACCTCATAACAACTCGTAGATCTTACATGGTATCAGATACCAGTAAGGTTTCTGATCCAGAGATCTTTCTTTCCACCACTAATGGTGCGAAAAACTTACTCTTTTTAATTTCGTTGCTACAATGCATTATTCTACAACTCAATACAATTTTCACAACCAAAAACAGCTACAACCTCATCAACCTTCACTACAACTAATTACAACCTCCAATCTTATTTCAAGATAGAAATCAACATCTACCACCTGAAGGGGAATTTTGACTTCCTCAAATAATCTGTACAATTACGACTCAACATCACAAATGAATACAATCTGAAGGGGAATTTCAACTTCCTCAAACAATTTGTACAATTACAACTCAAAATCACAACTGAAAACGACTATCTGGAGAGACATTTTTGACTTTTTCACACCTAGTTTTCATATTCTTATTGTTTCAATTTCTTATAGATGTATTTTGTTGAAAATTTATTTCTTAGATCTAAATTGGATAGTTTTTGTTTCAATTTATCGAAGTCAGATTAAATTTTGAGATAAAGGAAAAATCATCTGTTGCATTTGAGATATTCGATTAGTAAATATCAGTGAAATTCTTGAAGATTTTTCTTAATTGGAATTGATAATCTTGAAGAAGCGATTCAGCATAGGTAACTGACTAAATAAAGATATTTTACTTCTGGATTCTTTAGTTTTGTTAATAGAGCGTTTGGATACAAATCTGCTTCTGACTTCTGCTTTTCCGGAAACAGAAGTCAGAAGCAAAACTATTTTGCCTCACAAAAACTGACTTTTCTGCTTCTAGAAGTCGTTCTGAAAAATTATTGCCAAAATGACTTCTAATTTTCGTCTTCTAGAAATCGAAAAATAACTTTTGAGTGTACATCCAAACACCTTATAAGTATTCACAATCTTGCTTTTCAAATTTTGCATCCATTATCCACAAAAGTGAAATTCAATAGTTTATTCTTTGAATGCTTGGATTTATTTTCTTGAAATTAGTCCTTAAAGTTTTTGGTATTGATGTGTGTCGTAAGTGCAACAAATTACTTAAGATATTCCCTACTAATTAACTAGTAAGTAATATAGCAGTAGTAAGGATCATTCCCACACATAGTTGTGTAATTGATAGGTTATTTGGAGTAGCAAACTATAATAAAGTAAAAGACAAAAGGTGTCTGGTAAATTAGTTAAAGAAAAGATAATAAAAATAATAAAAAGAAAGAGATGATTAAGAAAATTCTTCGAAGTTACCAAACGTTTACTGAGTTTGTATACTTATCTATTTTTTGTTAGAATCATTCATCACCAATTGTAGAATAACAATAAGTTTTGATATCCCCAAAACTCCTTGTGTCGCTGGATACATAAGCTCTCAGGGTGTAACCTAGTCGGACGCATTAGGGTTTTTGAATTTAGGTTGATCCTAGCATCAAACGTGTAAGCTTGGTCTACTTACTAGTATTTTCTTCATACACGATTTCTCCACAGAATCCCCCTGCAAGGTCTCATGTTTTCTACTTGTGTAGAAGGTGTTCGGATATTATACATATTTCACGACTCTCTATTAGCAATGATCAATGGATTAATCTAGCGTGCACTCCAAACAATCTAGAAATCAATTGTAAACTTAAGATATAGTACAAAAAAAATGATGATAAAGGCTCCATATAGATCTATTTAACTAATGAAAAGTCACGCTTAGAACATTGAATTCATCTTTAATCAACAAAGGTTTAGCTATTCATGATTACAAAGAAGAAGAAGATGTATCTTGGTTTCCACTAAAGGGCCTAAAAGGGTAAACCCTAAAATATGGAATATAGCCTCTCTTCTCTCCTTAGTTGTGTTAAAGATTTTCTCTTGATATTGTAGAAGTTTTCTTATATAGTACCCATGAAATCTAGTTCTTAGGATCCTTTTGGGACCATGTTACCTTGATTTAGAAGTTAGAAACGTGTTTCTGAAGTTGCCCCAGTCGAGATACAATCGGTTGATATAAATTCCCTTAACCACCGATTCTTAACTCTCAAAATTGAGAGTTTGTATGAGGTATACCCAATGCTAGATGGAGAGGCGCATAATAGATCGATATTAACATCATGGGTTGTTCCAACATAGGCTATTAGCAACAAAATTATTTTAAAACAAACATCATGGGTTGTCCCATAATAAAACCCATTGTTGATGATACCTCCGTGTTGGTTCTTTTTACCTCATCTAGCACCAGGAATTGAAGTTCAAACAACTTTAGAAAAAGAGAATTCCCGTAATAAGCGTTTTGTTGTCTCGACTCCTTGTTTACACATCTTCAAGAACCTTCATTATACCTCTTAGCACTTTCCATATGTTAACTCGAAAATACCATATTAAAAATACACTTCCAGATGAAGAGCTCAACTCTTGGGAGAGTTACTAGATCCCATTAGTTCTTCCAAAATTTTACTGGTTCTGCATCAACGATTACATTATTGTTCTTGAGAGCAACTATCTATAAGCTGATTTAATCGTAAAAGTTCAATTCTTTGTCAGAGTTCATATTAGTTTATCTTTTGTAGTATATGGATTCTCATTTGCAATATTTTCCTAACATCTTCTTGATCAAAGATTAACCAAGTCCTGCCAAATCATTAACCTAGTAAGTACATCTTTTTTTCTTTCTTTACTAAGTTTATTTTGCAATTACATTTCTACAATAACCTTTGTTTTCACCGTGTGGGGGTTGTACAGTATTATGCCATAGGTGTTATAAATCCAATAATAATTAATGGTGAAATCTATGGCCTATCCATCTAACCCGGGTCGGTATTGAGGGGTAAGCATAACAAGTGGCAGCAAAGGGCGGGGCAACAATATACATGTTTTATATGTGGAGGGTTTATATCCAATAAACAGTTACCACGGACCTATATAGAATTTATATAAAACATATGGATAAAAGTTTAATGCTATTAATTATGACTTCACAAGCTCTCTGCATTCTTATTATATTATGCTATTTCGTTTGAAAACCTTAATTCCTTGCAAACTTTTTTTTGTTCTACTAATAGTTGAATTATTTTAAGGATTCAAAATTTTAATTTACTAGTAATTAAATTGAATCTATTTAAAAAATTACATCTATAGTCTTATTTTTTGTCTAAAAAAACATACTGGTTTAGCATGTTTTTTTTAATGCACATGATGTTTCAGTGAGTTTGCTAATTTAAGTTTTTTTTACAATTAGTTAATTTTTTGTGCTCACGAAATACAACATCATGAAATAGTATGTAACTAACGCTTGTCGTTAATAGAAAAAAAAAAATTATGTACAAAAAATTATTATTTGTGTATCGGTGTTCTGGCTCCACTTAGAAAAAACTAGGGGTGTCAATGAGTCCAGGTCCTCCGGGTATCATTAGGTCTGGACCCTATTTATAGAAATGGGGTCCAGTTCCTAACGGTTCCGGATCCGGTTACTAAATTAGTGGACCTGGAAGTAATCCGGACACCTACCGTTTCCGGGTACCCGTTGGGCATTAAGAAAACTATCAAAAAAAGTTTCAAAAAATTAATATTTTTCTCCTTTTTGGCTTGAATACTAATTATTTTTACAAAAGTTTATTATGATTTCTCTATTAATTTTCTAAATAAATATTATAGAAAATTGAAAAAAAAATTAAAGCCGACACTAAAAAAATACTAACAATGCTAAAATGATGAGTTAAAGAGTGAATAATTGGGTACCCGATACCTGTCGGATCCTAAATTGCTAATGGGTCTAATTTTAGGACCCGAAATCGGATTCTAATCCACCGTGTTCATTTCCTATGAAAAACTCATTTCAGATCTCTTCAATAAAAATGCCAAAAAATATAATGAACTATACGACAAGTAATATGCAGGTAATTAAGTTTGTGCGTAAATTTTTCATAAGGGCCCAAAAAATATAATTCGCTTCGGGATAAAAATTTCTGAAAAACAGCCCTGATCTAACCTTGAAAACCAGCCCGACATCTTAAGATCTCCTTAGAGCAAGGGCTATGGGGGTTGAGAGTCTCTTTCAAAATGAAAGATTTGATCAAATTTGGTCCTACTATGGGTAGAGGGAAACCCCCTATCACCCCAAACTCAATCACCTTCTCTTTCAGTTGAAGGAGTGAGTGAAAGCCTTCACTACACGACAAACAGTTTGCCTTGTGAAACTAAAATGAAAAAAACGGCATACGGTATTCCTTATGAAACTAGAATGGAAAAATACGACGAACGGTTTGCCTTATGTAACTAAAATGAAAAAAATAAAGGCATACGGTTTGCCTTATGAAACTAAAATGAAAAAAGTAAAGGCAAACTGTTTGCCTTATGAAACTAAAATTAAAAACAAAAGGCAAACAGTTTGCCGTGTAGTCTATTATCACTCTATCCCACGTGGATTTTACACTCAGCTAAACTATTCAGCTAGACTATCCTTCATTTTGAAAGGGATAGATTGTTTTAGAGTCTATCCCATAATCTTTGCTCTCAGAAGTCGGATCTAACCTTTCATAGATTTGCCTGCTTAGTTAATAAACCAGCTCAGACACTCAAACGCGATCACATATCTTTTTTTTACTCGGTCAATAAAATTAAAAATAAGCAAAAACTGTACAGGGACTAGATTAAACTAGCGCTAGCCATGAGGCCACCACTAGTCCAACCTATTTGGAACGAAAGTATACCTCTCCAGGCCACTCTACAGATAGAAGAAAGCCTGGCCTACCCTCATAAAACTCAAAGATATCTTCAGCCAACAAACATGCTTGTTTGACCAAACAATCAACAGAAAAATTAACTTCCCTATAGTTATGAACATAACGAATATTATCATAAAAATTCTTCGCAATTTTCCACTCCGTAACTAGCTGCCAAGGCAACTCACCCTTCTGAAAAGCTTGAATGCAACTCATCGAATCTGAACGAATGCAAAAGTTTTTGACATTCCACCTCTTAGCTAGCATCGCTCCATAAATACCAGCACTCACTTCCGCAAAATAGTTGGTTTGAAAGCCAAAGCCAACAGAAAGAACTCCAAGAACAGCTGCATCAACATCTCTAAAAGTAACACCAGCTCCAGCTTGGCCTGGGTTACCACGAAAGGCACCATCACAGCATATTATTGTTTCACCAGGATTGGGGGAAATCAACTAGCCTCTTTTGGCGCTGAAAACTTGCTCGATCTATGTTGCACCCTGAAATAATTCAAGATGCGAAAGTCCTTTTGCGTGTTATACATGTGACCCTTCATTCTAATCTAGTTATCACGAATAACCTGATAAACTCTACCTTTAAAACCTAGCCAATGCATCTTAAAATCCTCGAAATACACCTTATTGTGCATCTTCCACAATTCCGTGGCAATTGCCAAGTTAGCAACTAGCCACAAATGGGATCACATATCCATGGACAGTTGTTGTGCGGTCATATATTTCACCTTTTCAAATGCGTCGAAGGCACGGGATAACCTTTAATGCGCTTTCGATGCAGCTGCGAGGGGTTGAATGCTCGCGGAAGCCAGACTCCATAAAAGATACCTAGTACCAAAAATAAATAACAACCTTTCTCCGCTAATTATAGGTTCCACTTGTCTGGTTTGCTTAATATAGAAAGAGTGATGATCATTTCTTAAGACTCAAAATCCAAATCCAACGGTT
The DNA here is from genome assembly GCF_003573695.1 of Papaver somniferum. Classification (NCBI taxonomy): domain Eukaryota; kingdom Viridiplantae; phylum Streptophyta; class Magnoliopsida; order Ranunculales; family Papaveraceae; genus Papaver; species Papaver somniferum. The sequence goes on from NC_039360.1 coordinate 95,346,520, forward strand.
TCAAAAGACACATCAAGATCAGAGGATGGGCAAAAAGAGAAAAAGAGGGATAGGGAGATGTCAGATTATTTAGTATGCTCGAAAAATGTAACACGTGTTGTTTACGTGACCGACACCCCCCAAAGGCATACTTTTACACACAATCACTTGACTTTACAAAGTAACGTCTACATCCACACGAAAATCAAATCACACACCAAAGAGTGAAGGAAAGAAAGAAAGAAAGAAAGAAAGAAAGAAAAGATGTTGAACGGGTTTGAAAGTTTTCATATTGGCATCCGGGCATTTTACTCTTAAAACGAGGACGAGCATTTTGTATCTTTCTAAATTTTTACTTTACTAGAAGTTGGTTGTCCTGCGGTGAATTTATGTATGTAAAATTGAGCGTTTATGAAATGGTGATTATATTCCGGAGGATTATCCAGCTATCCTCCAGAGTCCAAACCAATGAAATGATGCGGATTGATTTTACATAATCAGATTTCCGAATCTCCAGTATCCCACTTCGAAAACTAGAACGAAAATAACAAAACAGAGCATGGTATGTAGGACCCTATATGTATTTGTATTTGACATGTTGTTGCATTCCATTACCTTTTGAATGACAACCGTATCCCTAAATGAGATTTGTCCCTTATAAAAGATTATTATTGCTAATAATGTGCATGATAAACAGTATCAATTTATCATCCGTGATCCGGCCAAAGCAGAAACTGTGACCATTTACTGCACGAGTTTTCTAGTGCCGCAGCATATTCCTCTGGATTCCGGCGCTAAATAATATCTTTTGTTTACTTCTTAGAGTTTTCCCCTAGATGCAACTAATGACTAGCGGAACCTGACACCGCTATGGGCTTTATACTTCACTTCCTAACAACCAACCCATAGACAAACACAATAAGTGCACGGTTGTCTTTCTCCTTCACATTTACGCTCTAGACTAGCTTGCATTGCATCCTATTCCCTATTCCTAGCTATATATAAACGGCTTCCAATTGATTTATCCTCCTTGCAGACGCTATGCATTAACCATGCATGACCGATACATTTGTACTAGCATCTACTCATTAGTCACAATTTGTAAATTTACTTGAAAACCGATTTCTGATGTTTTCTTTTCCGATGTAAAATGGTGTGCGTTGCCCGGGTACGGGCTAGTCATTTTTAGGTAATACGATCATTAACGATTAGATAGGAATACACACTCCTTGAGAAAGCTTAACGACTGATTTACTGCTTGCAAATGTCATGCGAGGCCACTACAGGTAAGTAGTAACATAACAAATCCTGGCAAGAATAAGCGTCTCTATAACGTTACCGTGCTGTATCCATAAAATAACGTTGCCAGTGGAAATTATTACAAATCATTACAGTATACGTGAGTCTCTTGAAAGATAGCAAGTTATATTTTGACTGTTCATATACGTTTCATGTGTTGCTTACTAGAGAGTGTAGATAGCGGTTATGATTAGATCTTTGCCATGTTCGATGTCTTCTCATTCATCATCATCAGCCTCTGTAAGTGTAAACCGCCAGGGCATGGTCCTACTCCTACAATTGTTGCATGCAGAGAGCATGTTTATACGTGTCATTTGTTTATTCTGGATGTACGAGATTGCTTTAGTATTATTATCCGTTAGATATACGTGGGTGAATAGTGTTTGCATAATATTACAATAACGTAATTAATCAGTCAAAAGTGATTTTGGGTCAAAGTCACAAATCTATCTAAATCAAAATGGTTTGAGATCATGATACAGGAGATTCGATAGGAAGATTAGGAAGTCAGTCGTCTAAATTAGTAGTAATAAAACAGATGGACAGTACTCTAGTCGCAGTGGCAGTAGTAGTGCGGTACGACTAGTCATAAAAGCCCCAAGTTAATGAGACTGTGGCTTTACAGAATCAGTGCCCAAATTTGAGAATGCCTTGTTAACTACACACTACATATCAAGTTAATTATCAGCTATTATTATTTTTGGTGGGTAACTGATGGTTTAGACCTTATTTGTGGCTTTGAGAGAGCTATGTCCCATTTTAGATGAATCCCGATTTTGGGCATACCAAAATCTTACTAGGCATACAAAGGACTAGTTCTAATTTGGGTGATCTTATAAGGAATATCCTATGGGTAGTTCAATTATCTATATGCCCTTAAATCTTTTTAAATTACTAATCTATCCCTAATCATGATACAAAAATCTATAATCTTTAATCCTAAAATCAGTTTCATTCAATCCCTTCTTCTTCTTCCTCCTCCACAGCCGAACCCACCACTGGTTTTTTTTTCATCGTATCATCGCGGAAATTTAATCGTCGATTCGTGAAAATTTAGTCGACGATTAAACTCATCTATATAATGGGTCGTCGTAAGCCAGTATCTCGTTCTAATCGATCGATTGAACAACCTATTGAAGAAGAAGAAGATTTAGAGAGTGAAGAACAAACTCAAAATCAACCACAAAATCAACCAGAAGAAGAGATTGAAGAAGAACCAACTCCGGAAATGAGAATAAGAAAGTGAGTTCTACAAAATCATCTCATATTTGATGTTTTTGATTGGTATGATAGATTTAATTCGTCAAAAACGTGTTTGTGCGGCGGTTACAGTGTATGGTTCGGCGTAAAAAGAATTTTAGATGTGCGCCGAGCTGTTCTTCAAACTGAACCCTGAAGGTGCATATGAACGGCTCGGCGTAAATCTGAAATCCGTTTTCAGCTGAACTTAATGACACGGAGCCTAATATTGAGGATCGGCTTATTCGATGGTGTTAGTTTTGTGCCGAATATTTTTTGTGAATTTTAGAAATTATGCATGTGCTTAGGATCGGCTTATATGGTAGTATTAGTTTTGTGCCGAATAAATGTTGTTTGAATTTCAGAATACTTGCATGTGCTTAGGATCGGCTTATATGGTAGTATTAGTTTTGTGTCGAATAAATGTTGTTTGAATTTCAGAATATTTGCATGTGCTTAGGATCGGCTTGTATGGTTGTATTAGTTTTGCGCCGATTAATGTTGTTTAAATTTCATGAATTCTGCATTGTAGGATCGGCTTATTTACGTGACACCATTTTGCGCCGAATAAATGTTTCAACTCATAAGTGTAGATTCGGCTTATTCGATAGTATTAGGGTTGCGCCGAATGTCATTGATAAAATTCCATAAATTTCAAGTGTATAGGATCGACTTATTTATATGATATCATTCTGCGCCGAATACATGTTTGAGTTCATAATCATAGGTTCGGCTTATTCGACAGCATAAGTTGTGCGCCGAATATAAAAGATCGACTTATAATTATTTTGTAGTATGAGCCGATCCACCCTCTGTGTAAGCCCATGAAAATTTCAAGACATGGTTCTGCTCATATGTGTTATTTAGGGTAAGCCGAGCCTTCTTATTTGTTGACAAGTTTTTGGCATTTCAAATCCATATTTCATATAGTTTGTATCCCGTTGTTGTTCGAAACATACTTATAACTTTCATAATTGTGTCAGGACCAATGCAGCTAAAAAGAAGAAGAGGATGGAGGTGACACCTTCTACTTCTAAAACTCCTGATCCTCGAGGAGGAGGTAAGAAAAAATTGGGAGCGAACAGTAAAGGAACTAACATAGTTGATTATGAAGAAGTTGGAGTACAAGAAGAAGGAATTTATGATGATGAAGAAGTTGATGATATTCAAGAAACACAACCCCAAAGAAAACCCGAGAAAAGTAAGAAGGTTGCACAACCAGAGTCAGTGGACAAAGTTGCAGAACAACGGGCTACAGGTTTTCACATTCCTGATGAAGATGATGTAGTTTCACCTAGATAGGATGGTGAGCCTCATGGTCTTCCGGAAGATGGAGGAAATGTGTTGATTGGTTACGCCGAATCTTGGGCAAAAAAGATTTATGAGACTCCTGATCACAACCGTGAAATCCGAGTATTGAGACACCGGAGGGCAGTGGAATGGAATCTTTCTGAAGAGGTTGATGAGGTGGTTGCTTATGTACAATCCTCTGCTTTATGGCCTGCCATTCAATATGGACATCAAGATTATGATAGTGTGACAACCTCCTGTTTTGCTGAGAGATTTTGTACAGAGACTTACACATTTCAATTACCTTTTGGAGAGATGACAGTCTCTCTTGATGAAGCGAGTAAGATTACAGGCCTTAAAGCAAGGGGTAGAAGCGTGGATGATGATTATTATGACATGAGTTGGGAAGAGCTGTACAAGTTGTTCGAGGAATATCTTGGTTGGAGTTCATACAAAACTGAGTTGGAGTTTTGTCGATCCGTTAGAGATGTCGATTCCGTTTGCATACCTGGTGGAAGGAATAAGAAGATCAAGCTAACTAACTTGAAAAAGGAATTTGAGAACACAAAGGAGAAAGTAAAGCAGGGAGTGTTGGTAATGGACGAGATCAAAGTGAAGCAAACCGGAACCGCATACTTGCTTTATACTGTTGGCAGAGATATCTTTCCTGACCTTACCAGAAACAAGGTAAATGTTAATTATCTCCAATTGGTAAAGAAGATTTGTCTCTTTGCACTAATTACGTAGCATACTATCCAAATAAGGGTGAAGAACGACGAATCAAGGGTTTGATGAGTATGTACTACTTGGTTAGAATTCATGAAGCCTTCAGCACCGAAAAGGGTAATCCTCACAACCGGGATAGGGCGGCCTTGTTTTGCCGAATTGAAACTATTAAAGAAATGGTCAAAGACTTTATAGCTTTAGTTCCGATTGTGAGTCTATATCGTCTCAAGGGTGAAACAAACTCTGAGATTGAAGATCGAGCTCTAGAGGAATGGCGGCATTGAAGTCCCATAGATGTCTTCATTGTACAAACACACTCTTCCTCCAAGGTGGCGCCTAACGTCTTAATCAAATCCACTTCTTTCATCAACAAGTCGATGCATAGATGGGAGACTCTATAAGTTAATTCCCGTAGCCAATTACTACCATAATTCTTGTGTCTAAACATAAGGTCATGCTCGAACGCGGCTTTAGTTCTCACAACATCACTTTTGAAATATTCATCAATTGCATCAAAAATCGTGACAAAAGTGTCAACACAACCAAAAAGGTTCTTCTTCAACCGTTAATGAGCCGACTCTACCATACTTGTGGCTTGGTTGTCGAAGTGTTTATGTCGATTTGTGAAACAACTCACAAACCTTTCTTTATTAGGTTCCAACACATCTAATGACATCGGGGTAGGCGGTCTTCCAATGATTAATAAGCATTTTAAAATTTTCTTCATAGACATCCTCGGTGGTTGACCATATCAAAGCTTCACATTCGCCTTGGAAAGAAGCCCATAACATCTCATTATGTTCATATGCTTTCAATAATTCCTTCTTTTTCTTTACTCGTGTCTCCAACGGTAGCTTAGCAATATTCTCTAATTCTTTCAACTTAAGTGGTTGAATTATCTGTTGGCATTTTTTCCTCACATTGCACCATATGTGAAACGTACAAAGAAAATTGAATGCATCTGGAAATACCTTCTTAATAGTATACATCAACGATGAATCTTGATCGGAAACGAACACTTTAGGAAGAGCACCCTCCGGAAGATTAACTTCAATTGTTCTAACCCCCAAACATAACTCTCTTTCTTCTCGTTTTTCATGAAACAAAAAGCCACGGTGAACGGTGCCTTTGTCGAAGTATGCCCCACAATGTTCATCAACGACATCTCATATTTATTAGTCTTGTACGTGCAATCCAATATAATAACTTGTGGGAAGCATAAACCCAATTGGGCGCATTCCGGGTGGGCAAGGAAAAGGGTGTGACTTGACCGAAGTCATCCAACTTCTTTTGGTAAGCGTAGTTATTCTTCACCCCTAACCACATTACTTGTTGCATCACCATCCTACCTTGCAAATTGAGTCTTCTAATCTTTTGTCTTGCATTGTAGATAGTTTGCATAGTCGACTTGTTATTTTTGTTGTCCGCCTTCAGTTTGCTAAGAATCCTAGAAGGTGGAAAACATGCTCGTGTCATTTTATCCACTTCTAGCACCTCGTCGGGTTTGAGTCGCGCTACTTTCGCATGTCCATGAAGGTCTTTGGGACGTGGGTGGTTATGACGACAATCCATATCTTTATTCATTATCCAATATTGATCTTCTTTCTTCATGGTCTTATTCTTGAGGTTGAAAACGATCTTGAAAGGGCAATTTCTTTTCTTCGTCTTCGTCCTATTCTTTCTCCCGGTATTCCCAACATATACGGTACCCTTTTTAACCTTGCTAGCGCCGGTTTCACTACGCTCACAAATCATTTCAAACTGATCCCATCGGCTTTGTTGTCCTTTAACTAGTACACAATTTATCTTCATCGCATGTTCCTCAAGACAATCAAGAACTTCGGGTTTAGTTTTCCATGTCTACGTTCATTCCAAAACAAATAATTTGTAAGAAAAACTTTGGAATATTCCGACAGCATTAAGGTAAACAAAAAGTTCTTACATACCAAATCATTTTAAAAGTGATCCTTGGTATCCTCGTGAGTCATGTCTACTGGATCAGGTTGATTTTTCATGGGTCCAACCACGATCTACAAAGAATATCACAAGGTTAAATACTAGAAAAGAATTATAATAGCAAGGTTCGGCTCATTCGATAATCATATTATGTGTTGAATCATGAACATTTACAGGTTTCGGCTTATACGATATTCTAAATATGTGCCGAACCACACTCAATATTTTAACCCAAAAATTAACAAATTTATGTTCGGCTCACACGATAATGAAATTATGTGCTGAACCTTAAACATTTATAGGTTTCGGCTTATACGTTATTATGAATATAATCCGAACCATTAATTTTCTTATTCCGGGCTATGCAGGATGTTGTTCGGCTTACTATGAAACTTTTATATAAGCCGAACTAGTATCTAGCAAAAGGGTGAGAATTGAAAATTATAGGTTCGACGCATGCTGTAAACAGATTCAGTGAGCCGAACCGTTCATCATTTGGTTGATTCGGCTCATAGATGTGAGCCGAACCTCAACCTGGTTCGCCGAACCATGAAGCAAAAATCCAAACTTTTGATAATTTGTAGCTATAGAAGTGAGATTGAGCATAAGATAGAAGTGTACCTGTGTATTAGAAGCATTGGGTTCCTCATATATGTGCTCATCATTTGGATTTGGCTCATAAAAATCATCATCTTGAGTTTGTGTTTGAGTTTGAGCTTGAGTTTGAGTTTGTGTAAAATCATTCTCATAATCTAAGAAATCAGCCATTTGGGAATCATTGTTGTAGTTGATATGTATTTTCCTAGGTTTTTTATATGAATTATGACCCTCCTCATCCTCCATTGAATCAAGAATAAAATTTTCTCACTTTCTCCTTCTCTTTCTCTCCTTCTTAACCAAAACTTTGATTTTTTTTCCCACAAATTTTTTCATCTAAACAACCTTTATAATTCTGAAAATATCTTAATCACTAATCAAAATATTTAATCACTAATCCAGATTACTAACACTAATACGTAAAGGGTAGATTTGCCATTTAAAAAAATTTGGGTTAAGGGGATATCTGATTTTGCTATTTCACAACCCTTTTTATCTTTATTGAATATGCCTTGAAAGATTTTGATATGCCCAAAATCAGCGTTCTTTCAGATGGCTTTGAGACCTTATGTTTTAGAAAAGAAAATTTGCAGAACCCTCTTGATGGGTTGAAGAGTGCTCCGAGTATCGCTCTCGCCCATTTCAACATCCGCTGTGTATCAACATTTTTTTTTTGTTCAACCTGTGAGTGGCAAGCACAGGACCACTAAGAGAAGAATTCTTCACACTTGGATTGTCAGTCTGATTTCTGGATCTTTTGTTCTTCACCCTTATTTCTCTGTTTCCACTTTCCACATTAGAATCTTGAATTGTTCCTTGGCTTATTGTGTCTTCCACTTTCCACATTAGAGTCTTGAATTGTTCCTTGAGTTATTGTTCAAACCTTTTCAGCTTCAGCTGCATATATGTCATCATTGTAATCAACAATAACATAAGTCTCATATACTATGTGCTAAGTGAGAATTTGACCAGGAATATTTGTTATGGAAGATCATACTAGCACCATAATTTTAAGTTTTAGCTTTACTTTTATAAGTATAATAAATATTTTGAAATTAAAATTTTAAATCTAAACCTTGTACTAAAAATGGTTTATAAGCCGATGGGTCCTCATTTTTGCCACAAGTTTACACCCTAATGAATTAAGGTCTAAATAAGACCTCTAAATATAATTCTATAGACCACTATTGGAGATGCTCTAAGAGGATTAATATTAAAAGATAAATGAAACCAAGGAAAAAAAGAAAAACAAAGATATTTTCCACCAAAGTGTTGGATGAATCACAATAATGATATTCAGAGGCGAGAGAGTCTCATTCTCATTTTTATCTAAATCTGGGTAGAGGAGTAACGAAGATAACAGAAGCCCAAGATTAGTCAGGGCTTATTTTTCTTCAAATTCTTCTCAATCTCTATGTAACCAACGCTGTCGTTTTACAAACAGGGCACAAGTTCTTTTGCTTCAGCCACTGCTTAACACATCCACCGTGAAACTCATGTCCACATTCCAACGTCCCAAGATCATCTCCTTCTACATATTCTTCCTGAATTTCACACAAGGTTGTTAATAGATATCATCTGAGTGAAAAAAAAAAATCGAAGTGCTTTTCAACTGAAATTGGACCACGTACCTGACAAATACAGCAAGGTTCCATTTCTGAAGGAGCATTTATTCTAATTGTACAAAATTTCCGTTTCTTCAAACACTTCGATATAACTTCTTCACTCAAACCGGTGCTTACATCTCCTATGCGTTCTTCCAATGCCAATAGTTCCTATATTCAAAGAGGTTGAGCAAACTGAGAAACATAAAAGATTTCACAAATATACAAGTGCACAACCAAAGATTTATGTTTACCTCATAGGACATATTATCAACATCAAGTCGCATGTCTCTGTGCCTATCATGCAAGTCGGCTACACCAAAAAATACTGACTGATCGAGGATCATAACATCCTGCGATATCATGAAAAGTGTTAGATCAAATACATAAAGAATATTTGTATAGAAACTGAACAGAACTTCTGTACAGCTAAAATACCCTCCAATGAGATTACAAGACTACCCTAGTAGCTATTTTCACAAAATTGGGCCACACATTGGTAGAGTCAAGATAAGTAAATACATATTGCCAACTAAAAGCCACTTTGATACCACTACAGTAATAGGATACCACTTTGATATCATAAAAGGTATGTTTGATAGGATTAACAGTGTATTGTAAGTTGCATAGACGATTCATATGGCGATGTTAGACATACAAAATATAATGACAAACTTATAACATACCTCAAATCTTAAGCCATCACCACCTCTGCGAACCATATCCAGAACATTTCGGATCTGTGTAGCAAGTAACATGAGATAGTTAGCTACATGGAAAGACCTAGATGCTGGCCACAATAAATCTCTATTCACGATAGTAAAAATAATAGAGGTGTAGGGAAGTGAGTATATGAAGATGAGCAATATTCTGAACATCATATTACGGCTCAAACTGCCAACTAATCTACCTCCAGCATCTCTTCAAAGTAGTAATTTAATAATTAGCAGACAGTTATTGCAATCTTATTCTTACTGTCTTCAGAATCTAACCCCCAAGGCAGACCTAAGTTACAGTGAAACTTTGTTCCTTGATAAAGCTCATTGGCTGACATTTGCACAATGGCAACACAATAGGTTGTCAACAGTGGCAATTAAAAGTAAGTTCAGAAAGATTGTCCCACAGAGAAACGTCTCACCTGAAGATAGAGAAAAGAACAATCTAGATATCCTCTATAAGCAGAATATTGAAGGCATTTTAAGAGATGCAAGTGAAAAGTCTCTTTATTCAGTCATATTTGTACATCGATAGCTAAAAATTGTTGAATACACGAGAATAAACATCATGATTCTAATATATTCTAAAAACAGAATACCGTTTCGGGTGTAGCATGCTATAGTTAGAATAAATGTATGAAACTGCTTCATAAGAAAACTTGATGATTTTTTTTGTTGTTGTCAATCATGTATATGCTCTAATAAACAGTTAACAGAGTCATAAAGATGACAAAGCACTATGCAGACAACTGTAACTGATAATTAAAACCGTAATTGACACCTGAGTTTAAGGATAGAGGCACATACATGTCGAAAACGAACCTCAGATAGCAGCCTACTTCTTCCTTCGGTAGCAGCAGCCAAAGATCGGAAGGACAATGGAACACCATCACCTTGTCTATCCATCAAGAATGCTGACCTAGAATAAGGCTGTGGATTTCCCTGCTGACCAGCTGCAGTTGAAGGAGGCCCCTCTGGCGAGGAAGCAGAAGGACCAGAACGTAATGGAGGGAAAGTACTACTAGGTGCCCCAGACTCTGAGCCAGCAGATGGAAACAAAGACCGACGAACAACTTCCGATAACCTCTGTGAATATTGAGAAGTCGGATTTGGATGAGGTGCCCAAGCAGAACTAGGGGATGGATGAATCACAGAGCTCGACACAACCCGAGGATTAGAGGCCAAATTCCCAGGAGTAGCTGAACTCCCATTGGCTAAACTCCAGTTAGTTGGTTCTTGAGCCAAGTTTCTCATCTCACTAGCTGCTACAAACATAGGATGTTCTGATATATTTCTTGGCATCCTAAGGTGTACTCCCTCCCGTGATGCATTAGGCCTCTCTCCAGGAATGAGAGTTGAGCTTGAAGAGCTGCCAGACCTTGAACTTGGAGTCCCGTTGAAAGAGAAAGGGTGAACATTTCGCGGCAAACCATGACTATGTGTTGTCTGAGACCGACTCTCCGAACTCACGTTGGCTACTGGTGGCCTAAGGTCCAAAGACTGACTAATCGGTAGAGCTCTAGAAGATAATTGATGAGGTGACCAACCATGAGAATGCCTTGCTGAATAGCCTGTGGGTGGTGGATTTGACGGGGCCAAATCCTGTTGATTTGCAGAATTAGTTCTCGTTCGGAAATTTCTGTGTGAGGTTTCAGCGTTACCTGCTAGACTTAATGCAGGATTTGCACCTCTTGTACCAACCACTGATTGTGGATTTGCTGGCTCTGGAAGATTTAAGGTGAGTGGAGTCATTGCCGGGGTGGAAATGCCGGAGCTACTCGCAGCATCAAAGCGGGGAGGAAAAGAATGCCATAAACTGTTTTCAGCTTGCTGATAACGGCTGGAATTTCCTCCTAAGGATGATGACTGGCCAGAAACTCCTCCTTCAAGGGTTTTCCTTTTGCAGGATAAACGGCGACCATCCAATGAACAGCCAGGTCTAGCATCACCCTCATCTACCAAATATCCACCACTTCCCGAAGCCGTTCCAAAATGATCAGAGCTTGCAGCAGAATGAAGTAAACTTGGTTCCATAAACCCACCACTACCACCTGCATTGTTGCTTGTATATCCTGCATTTAAGTTTAAGTTCTGTGGGATCTCATCAGAGCTGGATGCCTGTGAGAACAATGACCCATTCCCCAACAGATTGTTATTTAAGTTTAGATGAACACCTCCCAAAGACATAGTATTTGCTGCTTCAAGACGCCTTTCTTCTAAACTGGGTCCAGATCCTGCATGGTTTCTTGACCACAAATGTTCTGTTTTTGCTTCGTTGTGAACCATATGGCCACGTGTTCTGTCACTAGAACTAGCTTCCCCTAAATTCCAACTGCTCAAGCTCCTCCCTTCATGACCAATCACATTTACATCTCCACTACCTTCACCTAAGGTTGGAGGGCATTCTTGATAACCACCTTCTACTGGATTGAGCACATCATTCCAAAATAGTTGCTGATTCATACCAGCATTACTTGAACTAGCTCCATGGTCAAGCCCAAATGTATCGGTAAAAGAATCAAGGGTACTCCTTTGTCCCTGCATTGAGGCTTATATGCTCCGAAAAGTTAGCAGAAGGTGGCAAAGATTGTATTACCACAATCAGTAACTCACGGACAATGCTGTATTAGCAAACTCAATATCATGCAACCTGTATGAACACATAAAAATAAGTCCATCAGAATGCTAACATTAAAACACTCACGCAGTTAAAATTGAGGACCAAAATCATCACTGGAACAAATTTCCTATACAAGCAATGCAGAGGAGAGATTCAGTCAATTCTAAATCATTTACATTCTCAGAAAGGCATCCTCCTACAGTTCAGTCATAAGAAATGAAATGACAATCCAGAACCCAGACTCAGACTAATTTTTTTTAAAGGATATTAGTGTGTTAAACACAATGCAGGCTCGCAATGAAACTATCGCCAGGAAATCTATTACAACCTTCAGCATATAGGTAGATGGGTGCATCAATACCAGATGCTCAAACACCTAAAAAATCCCAAATCATGAACTCTCTCAGTGTGAAATTCAAAGTCTAAACACAATAAGGTCATCCAAACTGTAGCTAGGATTCACAATCACATAAACAGTACAACTGCATGCGCGAGAAATATCAAACAAGGAAATAAAAATGAAGCAAACATCAACGAAGCCCCTTCCTTTTACCAAGAGTCAAACCTCAGAAAAAAAAAAAAAAAAAAAAAAAAACAACTTTCGTTTTTTTCATTTCTAAATCAATCGATCTTATTTTCACCAAAGATGTAAACTTTACCTAAAATCCATGAGGAAAATCAAACCCAGAACTCAAAATCACAAAAAAAAAGAAAGAAAAAAAAAACACAGCCTTTAACAAAGAGATGGGGAAAAATCAAAAGGAAAACCCAAAAGAAATTAAACCCAGAGTTCTTTATTTCCCCTAATCACTATTTGCATTCGAAAAAGTATTAGCAGAAATCAAACCTAAATTGCTAATCAATCAAGCAGCTAACAACTCATCTATCGATGAAGAAACGTATATCACAAACCTACCTGATGGATGATGAGGTTTAGTTGAAAACAAAGACAATCGACCAATGGATGGATCGTCAAGAGAAAAGTAGAAGAAGAAGGAGAAGGAACCCTTGAAGAAGATGAACAAGAGAGAGAGCAGACCACCAGAGGGAGAAGAGGGGGGGTTGAAGTTGGAGAAATTAGAGGGACAGTAATTTTCTGATTTATTGGAAATGAAATGAAATGAAACAAATGAATGTATAGAGAGAGTGTAATAATTAGGAGTTATTTTGTATTTCGTCCAAACAAAAATTTAAAATTGCAATTTTTTTCCATAATTTGCAAAACGGAACCTTCAGTAATTAATATTCTTATCTTTTCATAATTGAATTTACCTTTGTGTTTTATGCTTGAAAGAAAAAAGAAAAAAAATCTCTAGATGAAGAAAATACAAAATGACACTCAAATTAAGGGGGCTAAACATAAATAATAAAAAGGGTTTGGAAGAAAATTTAGCAAGAAAGTAAGAAAGAAACAAAGAAAGCTAGATGGTCAAGTTTGTCTATCAGCTGGCTGGCTGGCTGGCCTCTAACCAATCACCACTTGCAAACGAATGAGAGACAAGTGTTTGTAATTTTTACTTACTGAGGAGAGGAGGAGGAGTACAATCTTTTTCTCATCCAGAATCTAAAGGATATAATAAAAGCCACGACTAAACAAAAAAATGTTGGGTGTTGGAGACATCCCACTAACTCCAACAACAATAAAGAGTTGGATTTGGATTTGAAGAAGAAAAATATGGATGGGAAGGGGGATGAAAGTTGAGAATTTGATCCTATTCGCATTTGTATTTTATATAGTAGTATTTCTATGACGTTTTGCTTTAATTATCCCATTATTATTAACATTATTGAGTAATGCATAATCTAATAAGAAAATCTTAAGTAAATAAAGTCATAGAGATTTGGAGAGTAGAGACAAGTCAATTTATAGGGTTGAGGTGGTAGTGGTGGTGGTTTATGACATTGGTACAATCAACCTCTATACCTAAAGGTCTTTTCTTTTCTTCTTCTCAATTGGTGATGCATTGCACCCTACACCAGCAAGCACTATTACAAAAACAACAACAAAGAAAAAACAAGCACTTAGTTTATTGATTCCCCATCTTTTTTTTGTTTTTAACTTTCCTTGTCATTTTTTTCTTATCTCTTTGTTTTACTTTGAATGGTTTTATTATTAGTTTCACACGCAAAAACACGTAACTTTGTTGTTAATACTACAAGAGTTTCTTCTTCTATCTATAAAACTTCTGTTGATGATATCGCTTTCATACCTTGCTCGTGGTCCCTTTACTTCTCTGTCTGTCTACCTCTCCTTCCTTCTTTCTTTCTCTCGTGGGTTCTCTTTGTTTTGTTTCCTCTCCTCCTCTCTTCTTCTCCTTTCATAAAGGTGGGTCGTCTTTGCTTTTCTAGTATTAAACACCCACAAACGCAATCCTTCTTCAATGACTGCCTAACTTTCTACTTTTTAGGGGTCTCAATATAAACAACAGCGGTTTATGTGGTTGGCTAACAAATGGGTGGAGAAATTTACTTCACAAGTAAATCCATGGACCATAATTTTTATGTTCCAGCAGCTAGTAAGGCCTGTACAAAGTGTTTTTGATAGGAGGCTAATGTCTTAAAGAGTATTCACATGTAATGCTAGTGATGATTATAGTATTTCACAAAGCCATGAAGCTAAATCAATGTTGCAAATTCAAATTCAATGTATGATGATAAAGATTGCTTCAGACCTAACTCCTCTACGTAAATTCATTGGTATTTCATTTTCCTTGGCTTAAATGCCGAGACTGTTTCTCCTAATCGGTATTAACAATGAAATTACAACCTGGAAGTTAACCTAATCTGGGGGGATTAGGAGGAGCAGCAACAACAAAGATAAAATAGCAAATGGGCTTGTCTGGGTATACCTAACCGACTTGTTAGGTGAAGTTGATGTTTGCAATTAGGGGTGCACAAACGTCGGTTCGGTGCGGTTACATGCCAAACCGTTCAACTAACCGTTGCCACTGCGGTTATCATTTTTGAAACCGTCACCGAACTGTATTTCTATCGGTTCGGTTAAAAATCGATCCGATTCAGAACAGTTGAAACGGTTTTTCAATCGGTTTTAACCGATGCCAATCATAAATCACTTCTACATGTTCTAATGAAGGGAAGAATAATTCTATAAGAAATTTGTTTACCATACACAAGGTAATCAGTTCTAATTGAACATTAATTTACAAATTCAAATTTAATTATTGATCATTATTAATTTTAACATCTGGATTTAAATCCAATATGTTATTCTCTTCCTCCTTTGCAGTCATCTTTCATTAACAACAACATCAAGTTCAACATTCAGATCAAAACCCAAGCTATTACTCATAGACTCCTTTAATTACTTCAACAATCTAAAAAAAAACACCATTATTCAAGATTAATACATGCATCTAGGGTTTTCTATCAACTAAATTTAAGAAAAAAATCAAAAGTAACTATATCCATCACAGAAAAACATCCAGAGAAATATGATAGCGGTTGTTCGATCGAATTAAGATGAAGGTTCTGCTGATGGTGTTCTTGGTGAATCATAGAGGTGGTGGTGCTATTGAGTCTTGATGGAGATGGAGGCGGCGATTATATGCCACTGGTGATGATGGAGGAGGCGACTGGAGAAACCCAGTGTGTGAGAGGAAGTGAAGAGAAATGAAAAATGAAGAAACTGCTTAGAATTTTAGGGTTTCCAGTTAATATAGTCTAGGTTTACTCTTTTTAGACGGTTAGGATTGATCACAATAGAAATAAATCAAGGGCCTACAATAATCGGTTTTTCGGTGCGGTTAGTGTGCGGTTATGGGTAGAACCGTTGACCGAACCGTAGATCTAACGGTTATTAAAATGAAAACCGTGACCGACCGTGGGATCATCGGCTCGGTGCGGTTACGGTTCGGTTGTTGCGGTTACGGTTCGGTTAGTGTGCAGCCCTATTTACAATGGGTTCAAGCATTTTTTACCCTGTTTGGCATTAACTAGTATCTCTCACTTATCTAAGAGCGACTGCAATGGTACGACTAAACTCAAAGATCAAAGACCAAAAAAAAAGACTAAATATGAGTTTAATCTGTACTGTGACGTTATGGGGAGAAGACCAAATTTGGTCGCGCGTAAAATTAATCACCGCACGAAAACGGGCGTCAATTTGGTGTACGCTTGAATGGGGCGTAAAATTGGTTTACGCCCGAAATTTGAATGGGGCGGATGGTTTAGTGTCCGTCTGATGAGTAAGTGAACGGGCGGATGGTTGGGTGTCCGCCTGATGAATTTCATTTTGAATGGGGCGGATGGTTTGGTGTCCGCCTGACGAAATGTGAACGGACGGATGATTGGGTGTCCGCCTGATGAATTTCATTTTGAATGGGGCGGATGGTTTGGTGCCCGCCTGATGAGTAAGTGAACGGGCGGATGGTTGGGTGTCCGCCCAGCAACAAGCGTACTTTAAATTTACGCCCGACTATATTAGGATTTGGTATTTGGTCGCGACCAAATATGATCTGGGATTTGATCTTTGGCTGGGGATTAATCTTTACTCCGTCCCACTGCGTTACGATCTCATCCCAAATTTTTGGTTATACTCGCCCACTGTGGATGCTCTAATGCATATAACAAATTCTTAGCTTTTGTCAGAAGACTTTTCTTCTTCACTACTCTCTCTCTCTTGTTTCAAACTTGTGTTGAAAGTCTAACTTCTGCGATCTGAAAAGATGGAGCAAGAAACTAACCACCGTAAACGTAAACATAGCATGACTTTGATGGTTTCTTGCAAAACAGAAAATCATTTCAATAAAACTAAAAAGCAAACTTCTTTGGTTGAATACAAATTCAATTAGTTTCTTTGTTACACCCAAACACCTCTTCAAAAAAAAAGAACTAGGATATGTGACACTTTCACCTTTTCAATTTAACGTATTTCTTGAAATGGACGGAGTGTATCTTAAAATCATTTCTTAGCCTCAAAAGAGGAGGCGTAAAGATCAAATTTACAATCCTTTGGTCCCCTTCCTTAAAATTACAAACTATAAGAATAACGGAGACACATACACCTTACATAAAAGACACCAAAAATAGAGAGGATTGGAAACAGAAAAAGGTGATTGGGAAACTTTATCAAGATGACCACAACTCACAATATTACCAGTCAATTTACCAGCTATTTTCTGCTGCACCTTTCTTTGTTAGTCGGCAGCAATAAGTAACAGTAGCAGTGTAACCGTTATAGTTATAATACTTGATAAAGCTCCTTTTGGAGAATGTATGAGAGTAATGTGATTGTAGATGCAAAATAACAGAAAATCTCATATGAGACTGAGTGAATATGGGAAGACAAGTAGCATCAACAAAATGATCAAGTATTTGGTGCCAGATTGGCAGTGTAAAGACAAGTGGACAACCACTTATCCCCATGAAAACGTGTATGGTAGTGCATTTGGTTTAGCTGTTTCTTATTAACCGAGAAAACGGATATGTTTTTGAAACTTCAAGAAATAGAACAGTTTTTAGAGATGCACATCAACCAGAAAGATAACACCAACACTTAAATCAGTTATTTGCATCCTAGATGAGAAACATCATTACTGTATTCCTCGTGATTCACACGGGGGCAGTTTGGCACCAAATGAGAACTCGAGCTCTCTCGCCAAGAAATTAATGATTGTTCGATAATGTATAGTAACTATGGTGGCTGTGTACAAACAGACATTGTTCCATCAATGAATACAATGAGAGACCTCTTAACCATGTAATTTGTTTTTCTTTTGTTTTCTTAGTCTCTACTCTAGTTTCATACCAAATTCTAACAGTTTATATGTTATCAATATGAAACGATTTAGCTTTTGCTCATAAGATAAAAACATGCAGTTCATGATGTGTGCCGGTGGTGGTGCTGATGGAACGATGGCAGTGATGATAAGAGAACAATGAGGGTGTCAATATGGTCATTCGAAAGTGAAGTTAGTACCAACAGGTAGCACAGAAAGATGTAATTTGCTGGCGGAGGTTGCTATGTCATGGTCATTAGGTGGAGTTTGAGATAACTCAAAGTGCTTGGGTGGTAGCGCGTATAATATTAATGGTGGATTATGCTCCAAGTGGTGGCATCAACCATCAGGCATGGCCGTCACATATTGGGGGTGGAAATGAGCCAGCAAATTGGGTGGTGGTGGTGGTGATATGATTGTCATCTCATCAACGTTCTGGCAAGTACTTTGACGTTGTATAGACCACAAGATAAATTACTCATCATTGAGCAAGCAGTGAACCCTAAAGTTACCAATTTCACTATTAAACTTCTACCTTTTAACTCAAAATGCAGGCTAACCCAACAAGGGTTTTTAACAGTAATGGAGGAGTTTGATTCAACTAGGGTGACAATCCTAATCAAATCTGAGCTAAACTGATAACAATTGAAAATAAGTATAATAAAGAAGACTTCAATGTAGAAAATGAAAATCCTTTTAATTGGGGCAAAATTGCTTCGTCCTTCGGAAATAACAACAACTTGCCCAGCTATAAAGAACACAAAAGGACAGAAACCGTAAATTCTGGGCCATTTGAAGGACCCTGGACGGAGAATTTTGTATCCGTTGAATACACAAGAAAAAATAATCATTTAGTTGGATTCGTAATCAATTCCTGAGAACGAAAAAGTAAAACAAAGTAATAGCTAAACCACCTAAAGAAAGGAGAGAGAAGTTAGTCGGTTACAAGATTCCGAGGACTGAGTGGCAGGGAGTATAAGTTTGGGCCGGTGACTGATAGAATATGGGCTTGAGCCTGCTGTATAGAAACTAGAAAGGTTAATTTTTTATTTTTTTTACGTAATTTTTTTTGTTTTACGTAATAGGAAAGATTTTATTTATTTATTTCGAAAAACCTTAATTATATTAAAGCCATCTGGAATCAAATTATAGAGTTACAGACCGACTCGGCTTAGAAATTTCAGCAGTTACAAAGAGACTGAATAAACAACAATCACAACCAACCAACTTAACATAACAGTTACTGATTTTGATTAGATGAAGAGATCTAACTATTTCTTGATGATTTCATTGTTTAAGAAGTAACAAGAACAAAAACACGACAAATTTAAATGGTTTGATTTGGATTGAATGTGACATATCCAAATCACATAACAACTCTACTGTGAGCAGTGATGTTATGACCCGTAGGTCAATCTATTTCTCAAGGTTTTTCATACAAAAAGTGACTAGGGTAACAAAGATGATCGAAATAGTTTATCTTGGGTCGGAATCGATCTGGATCATTCTGAATCTTCATCGGAAAAATCAATCTACTGCAGATGTTGTTGCTGGTGTCTTTGGAGTACTTGTTGTTGGTGTCTTTGGGTAAAACCATTGTTGTTGGTGTCTTTGGTGAAAGCTTGAGTTGATGTTGTTGCATATCTGTTTGAAGTTTTTGATGTTGTCATCTTCAACAAAACCGATTCCAACCCCATAATACAACAATCGTATCAGTAAACTCTGTGATTCAGAAACCTAAAAAGATCTAAAACAGATTACAAACTCGGTAGATCTGGAAAGAAAAAAACTAAGAGAAATACAAAAATCAAAAGCTAACACTATGAAATAACAGAGGAAGAAAGGAAGCCAGTAAAAGAGAAGAGAGATTGCTTGGGATGGCTGCTCCGATACGCTCCATGGAGCAGATCGGAGCAGGAGGCGCTATTAGGGTTTTGGTTTTGGTGTTTCTTATTGATAATAAGAGAATTACAAAGAGTTTTCCCTATGGATACACATGCTTATCTAAGCTGGAAGATTGTTCCCCCATTCTTCATCGGAGATGAGAGAAATGTTGTGCATTGCCAATGCATGAGCCACCTGCTTTTTATTTCTGTGCACATGAGTGCATCTATAACTTTAAAAAAAAATTAAAACGCTAAGAGCATCTCCAATGCAAAGGGTCAAGTTCATCCTATGTGGAGGTCTTGTTATCACCTTTTTTTGGTGGGTCATTTGCTAAAAGACAAAAATAAATAAAAATAAAATTTTTGACCTAAAGTCCATCTCCAATCTTCAAGGTCTTACCTACACCTTTTTATTTAAATTTAGAGACAAAGTGATGATGTGGACCTAAGACCCAAGGTCATGAAGAAAGTCTTATTTAGACTTTCTCATTTACCCCCACTTAGCCATGTCATCTTTTTCTGTAACCTTCACCATTGCATTGGAGAAGAAACTTTGGTGGAAAATGTCTTAAATCCTAGGTGTCATACTAATTTAAGATATTTACCCCTTGCATTGGAGATGCTCTAAGATAGACAACTATTACATTTCTGATTGTCCATTTTATTGAATCTAAGCTACTATTCAATGCAAGAATAATGTCGTGACAGTCTCCTTCAATAAGTAAATTTTGTATTCCTTTTACTCTAGCCCGTATTGCCTCCAACAAAGCTTTAGCTTCAGCTTATACTGGATCTATTGATTTCGTCCTGTAACATCTACTTCCATCTGTTTCACCTGTAAATGTCCTCAAAATTAGACTGATTCCTACATCATGTTTTTCTTCTCTAAAAGCAGCATCAAAATTTGCTTTAACATAAGGAAAGTCGAGATCCTCCCAAGTCGTGTTAAGTTGCACCACATACGAGTTATTAGGAATGAGATTTTTATTTATACTCTATGTCAATTTGCACAATCAAATTTAATCAGATAAACCACTTGGTTGACAATAACATATTCATCGTCAAACAATTCCCTACATCGTGCTTTCCAAAATTGCCACATAACAAAACTACACTATTTAAGCATTAACTTTCTTACACCATTCTGATTATTCACCTAAAAAAGCTGATCAAACAATCTTTGAAGTTTAAGTTTATCATGCATTTCCCTAGAGTTCTGTTAACTGCATTTTAAATATATTTAGCAAAACTACAGTCAAGAAAACAAGTATTGCATGCTTTCACTATTCATATTATAGAGGGGACACATAGTATCAATAGAGATACAATGTCTAGTCATTCTAGAATTAACAAGGTAAACAGTTCTGCGGACATTTCCAAATAAAATGAAGAATATTATTAGGTAAATTTGTTTTCCAAAAGTGATTCAACGAGATTGAAATGGTATTGTTAAAACCAGAGGCTTGATTTCTGGTCCTCTGGTGTTCAATATAGCTTTGTATGCGGATTTTATAGAGAATTGCCCATTAGGGTTATGCCGCCATCTAATGTAGCCTTTCCCTTCAAAAGGAATTCTAATTTCCAAAATTTTCCCACCAGGTTGACGATCAAACAAACTAAGGACCTGCACATCCCAAACTTTAAAATTATTATCAAGTAATTGGGAAACATGAACTATATTACCTTAAGCATATTGATTGTTAATAATAGAAATAATAGTTGGCACCCATCTATATATTTTTCCAAATGTTGATATTTTTACCATCTTCAACTTCCCAACAAGCGTATTGTTTGACAATTTATGAATCTCTGGAAATACCATTCCAAATCCAAGAAATGGTTAGACCCAACCAGGTTATAAATGTGGAACCTGTTTTGAGGCATACAAGAAACTTTTGTGTCCTACTGAATAGGACAAAATAAGGTCATTGAATAGTAAAATGATAAAGTCCCATATTCACCATTTTTTTTATAATGGGTAACTCCTTTATTTGATTAGTATTAATATTAATGATTAGTTTTTATTGATTAAACTTAGTGTTAGTTTTTAAAGAGAAATAAAAAAAAATATTGAGAGGTAAGGTTTTATTAAAGAAGATGTGACGAAAAAACGTGTTTTATTTTTAAGATTATTGTGATTCGAGTGACAAATGTGAGAAAAGTGAATCTTCATATCATAATGCATCTCGTGATGGAACGTGAAGGTTTGATATAGGTTTGAATTTATTAAAAATTGAATTTTTACAACTTAGATCGACTGACCAGATGAACAATAAGGCTATAACATGTCAGCAAACCTAAGTTATTTAAAAATTATGCCTAGATTCGGCTGACAAGTTAAAAACCGAACCCTAGATATTCTTCGTATATAAAGAATACCTATAGGTGCGGTTGATAACTTGTCAGCCGAATCTATCTTTTTTGAAATCGTACCTAAGTGTGGCGGCAAGTTATCATCCGAATTTGCACATACCTAGCTTTGGTTGACAAGCTATCAACAAAACTTGCCTTTTATTTTCTTCATTGCCAAGAATAACACTAGGTTTTGCTGATTCGAAAAAGGACAGTTGAACTTAGTATTGTTCTACATCAAATGCATTCCAGCTATAGTTGTAGCTTTTATTACCAGCCGAATTTGACCCTGAGCATCTAAAAAATTAAAAAAAAATCATCCATTCAGACCTAACTGTCAAGAAAAAAGAAAGATGATTTGTGATATTTTTTGTAAAAATGAGACGAAATTGCGAGCACTCTGCTTCATATTTTCAAACAGGATTTAACAATCGACTCACTTATTCTTCTTTTATAGAAAAATTATGTTTAGTTTTTAATTTTGTAGAAAGGTATTTTTGTAAATTAAATGAATCAAGGGTAACTTAGTAATTTACTTACCTATATATCCCTTATCACCATTCCCAGGATATGGTTATTAATGTGTAGAATGTGGAAGTTTCTTGTATGCCAAAACAGGGTCCTAAATGTTTATTGGATATATCTTATCAAAAAATGTTTATTGGATATATACAGGGGAGTAGGGAACGAGATCTAATAGATATCGTCCCACGCGCAACCAATATGCACATTATGCGGTTTTCAAATTTGTCACATGCCTCTAGTACGTCATTCGATGGACGAGAAGATAAAGGAATTGGGTACGAGTGGATTCAATGGGATTTTATATTTAAAATTATTATTTAAGAGTATATGCTAGTGGATGCAAATTATGGGTAAAAATTAAAAAGTGATAAAAGGTACATGGACTTTCGCAGTATAATATTTATTAGAATATTGTTCAGTCAAACTAAAAAGTTTTGGTATGTCAAGTTTGTTTTTAATTTTTTTTTTGACACTTTCCGCGGGCTGAGAGCCCAAAAAAATTAAAAAACTAAACAAAAACAAAGCAAAACAAAATAAAAAACATCAGACTAGTTCCTCATCTTCTTCCTCCTCTGATAGATTTGTTGCAACTTATCAGCTGCAAGGATTTCTCTGAAATCTGTAGTGAACTCATCCCGACGAATTTCAACCCAAGGATTCCCCAGATAAAGCCCAGCTAAATAATCAGCTGCCCTGTTAGTTTCTTTGTAACAAAAAGAAACTCTTCATTTAACAAATCTTTCCTTTAGTCGTTTAACTCTCCTCCAAATTTGCATAGCATTACAAGGTGGCTCTGACTTCTGATTGGTAAGCAATTTATAAACAATCATAGAATCAATAGCAAGGTGGACTTTGAACTGGTTTTTCTTAATAGCAAGATGTAACCCCATTTCAACTCCCTGTAATTCATGAGCTGTAACAAAAATCATTGGACTTTCACCACTGGCAACACCAATAACTTCAGCTGTATGGTCTCTAATTATAGCTCCCAATCCTCCTGCAGAATCAGATTTGGCTCAATCTGTGTTGATCATAACTTCATGTGCTTCAGGATACAACCAAGCGCATGAAATAAACTCAGTCAACATTCCATCTCAGCATGAATCTTCTGGCAGTAGGATTGTCAGCCTCCTCTTGAGTAGAAGCAATCAGCTTATATCTTACATCTTGGATGATTAGAGTACTGACTTGATCTTGGGATCCATATAAAGCCTTGAACACTCTATTATTCATTTCTTTCCAAATGTGATATACAAAACTATTCAAAGCTAGCTTCTTAATCTTAGTAATACAACTATTGCCAGTAAACTAAAGAGAACACCATCTTATCTCATCATCCCAATTTTCTCCTTGATCTTTAATAATTCCCATCTTCAGAAGAAGACCACACCATATACCAGCAGAAAAAATGCAATCATGAAATAAGTGGTTTTCAGTTTCCTCAACATGGCCACAGAGAATGCATGAAGCATCTGTAATGACACCCCATTGAGACAGCTTACTTCTAGTTTTTAATCTCTTATGCAGGGCAAGCCAAGTGATAAAAGAGTGTCTTGGAATATGATTCTTAAACCAAACTAAATTATTCCAAAAAAGGGATAGAGAGATGATCTGATATGGCAATATAAGTAGCTTTGATAGAAAACTGACCTGTGGTGCTAGAATTCCAGTAGATTTGATCCTTCTCCATTGGATTGAAATCACACAGGGAAATATGATTTATCACTTCTTGTACTTCATCTTCCATAAAGTCAGGGAAAGACCAATGACCATTTGAGATAAAGTCTGCCACTTTAGACTCTTCAGTAGCACCCAAAGTAGATAAAACATTTGAATCCACCCAATCAATAAGTCTCCCTTTAGAATGCCATTTCTCAAATAAGAAATTAGTATCAGCTCCATCACCTAGGAGAACTTCTATATGCTTCTTGGCTAATTCTCTATGCTCTAAAATTCTTCTCCAACACCAGGAAGTATCTTGAGGAATGGACATAGTCCAAAAATCTTTACTTTTAATTAGATTGCTCTTTACCCAGTTAGTCCAAATAGTTTCCTTTCCAGAGACAAGATCCCAAATATGTCTTAGATTAGCTGCTATATTAGTATTTTGAAGATCTTTAATCCCTAATCCCCCTTCTTCATAAGAATGACAGACATGACTCCACCCTATAGGATTATAGCTTTTTCTTAACTCTGGTCCAGCCCATAAGAATCTTTTAAACTTAGTATTTAACTCTTTAAGAACTCTCTTTGGAAGAACAAAACAATAAAACCAAAAGAATAACATACCACTTAACACGGCTTTTATAAGCAGAGCTCTCCCAGGATAGGCAAGAGAAAGTGACTTCCATGAAAAGATTCTCTCATCCACCCTTTCAAGAAGAGGCAAAAAATCCTTGTAAGAAAGCTTGGTTGATAAAAATGGCACTCCAAGGTACCTCACTGGCATCTATCCCATTGAACAATTCAAAATTTGAATAATTTGCTGCAAGATGTCATCAGGAACAACATAACTGTATAAAGAAGTTTTCTGGTTGTTAATCTGAAGCCATGCGCAATCACTAAAATCATCCAAAGCTAACTTTAGGCTAGAAGCTGTTGCTGTGGAACCTTTGAAAAAAATCAGAACATCATCAGCAAAACAAAGGTGGGTCAACTTTGTTAATTTACATCTTGGATGAAAGCCAAAATTCTGAATTTGAACTTGATGAAGAAGAGTTATACTCAGAATTTCCATAGCTAACACAAATAAATAAGGAGAAATAGGGTATCCTTGCCTCAAACCTCTCTTGGCCCCAAAAGAACCATAAGGAGATCAATTTATCAGAATAGAGAATTTAGCAGTTTTGATACATAAGGAAATCCAATGAATGAAAACTTCAGGAAAACCAAGTTGTTGTATCATGAAAAGGATAGCCTCCCATTTGATTGTATCATAAGCCTTTCTTAAATCAATTTTAAGGGAGCATCTAGGGGTTCCTTTGGATATGTGATAGTTTCTTACCAGTTCATGAGACACCATAATGTTGTCTTGTATAGATCTCTCTAAGATAAAAGCTGACTGGTTTCGACTAATAATTCCTCCCAAAATTTTCTTCATTCTCAAAGATAAGATCTTAGTGATACACTTATAGATGACATTACATCAAGAAATGGGTCTGAAATCAGAAATAGTTGTAGGGTTTTTCTTTTTAGCAATCAAAGTAATAAAAGTACAATTAATTTCCTTTAACAGTTTAGATTTATGGAAGAAATTCTGTACTGCAGCAACAAATTCATCACCCACAATACCCCAACTTGATTTAATGAAGTGGCTTGAGAACCATCAGGGCCCCACCTTACTAGAACCAATATAATGTAAAGCAACTACAACCTCTTCTCTTGTCACAGGTTTTATGAGGTCTTCAACATCATCTTGTTGAATACAAGCATCAATTCTTAGTCTAGATAAAGAAGTAGAGTTATCCTCTTCATTAAGGTCACTTCCAAACAAATCAGAATAATAAGCTATATACTCCTTAGCAATATCCTGATCCTCTTCTAACTTCACATTCTCACTATTATAAAGAGATAATATGTTATTTTTTGATCTTCTAACTTTTAGAGAGTTATGAAAAAAAGAAGTATTAGAGTCACCCAAATCCAGCCATTTAATCCTAGACTGTTGTTTGGCAACAAATTCTTCATATTTATCTATCTTAACATATTCAACAACATACTTTCTTTCTCTTCTAGATAGATTAAAATCTAAAGGATGAGTTTGAAGCAAAAGTTGGGCACTATCCATTTTATCTTTATCTTGAAGCACTTGTTCAGACATGTTCTTAAATCTTGCTTTCTTCCAATGAATAATAGCATGCTTGACATTTTTTAATTTAATAACAAAAACTATCATTGGGTTACCTCTAACAGTTATATTCCAAGCACCTCTCACCACATTCATAAAATCTTTTTCTTCGGAAAGAAAGTTATAGAATCTAAAAGGAGGAGGGCCATGCTTTCTTTGTTCAAAGATAAAAACAACACAAGGAGAATGGTCTGAAATACCTGGCAGCAAGAAATCTGCTTTAGATAACTGGAATTGTTGAATCCACTGCAGATTAACCATACCCCTGTCCAACTTTGATCTAATGACTGCACCATCTAGCTGACAATTAGTCCAAGTATAGAAGCAACCAGAGAACTGAAGATCAAATATTTGAGAAAGCTGAACACATCTTGAGAAATCTTGATAATGAATAGGCATTACAGGAGAGCCACCCAATTTATCAGAAGGATAAAGTAAGGAGTTAAAATCACCCAACAGGACCCGAGGCCTAGTATTTATTGATGCAAAGGCTATAATTGAAGCCCAAAGAGAATTCCTAGTCATATAGTAATTGTCCACATACACAAAGGTAGCAACAAAATTTATCATCGGAGAGAAAACCACTTCCAAGAAAATAGCCTGAGGAGAAGATCTAAGTAAATTGACTTGAAGCAATCTAGGATCCCAAGCAATCCAGATTCTTCCAAAATTATTACTACTATCATTATCTAAATAACTCCAAGAGGGGTTAATATTATTCCTAATTCTCATCTTATTAGAGGGGTGCACATGAGTTTCCAAAATACCAATCATGGCTAATTTATTCTTCTTTATTAAATTTTTAACTTCTAACTGCTTAAGAGGATCATTTAGACCTCTGATGTTCCAACTCCAATGTTGAACATCATATAATATTTGAAGGAAGGGTGATAAAACCTCTAGCAGATTTCTTTAAATCTGCATTCTTAGGTAAGAGAGTACTAGCAGACTGAGAAGAAGTACCTTTCTTTTGGAAATGAGCCCTTGATCCTGAACCAGAACTTGTTGATGACTGTTCTTTGGACTTCATTTGAGCTGCTTGCAATAAGGTTTGAAAGTTTTCTTTATTGTTTGCAGGTGCCAACTCAGAAGAATTGTCCATACACTGATCCAGAATCATGAAAGAATTGGAGTTTAATTGATTGTCATTGCTAACTTCAACTACTTCCATCTCCTGTAACACTGTATCAATAGGAGAAACTTCAATATGAGTAGTAACAGGATTAACCAATTCATGATTTCCCTTTCTTGATTTTGAAATCCATCCTTCTTCATCCACTGAAGTAACAATCTTCTTAGGAACCCATTTTTGAACTAATTTCTGCACAGGTTTCTCTTGCTTAGGACAATGAGAAAGGACATGACCAAAAACAACACATTATGTACACTTTGGAGGTTTCCAAGAGTATTCCACCTTAATTTCAACAGTATCCTTTCAACCAAGAGTAAAAGTAAATGAATCTGGAAAATCACAATCCACATTCACTTCTACACAAATTCTGGCATAACTCATTCTTGTTTTGTTTAAAGTTTGAGTATCCATCATAAGAGGTTTACCCAGAAAACTAGCAATCATGCTCAATCCCTTATTATTCCACATGAACAATGGAATATTTCTAAAATTGATCCACACAGGAAGAGAATTCAACTCAGCAATTTCTTGCTCAACCTGCCTAGACCAAGGCTTGATTATAAACAATCTATTAGATATGAACATTTCTCCCAATTCTAAAGCCTTAATTCTATCCTCAGGTAATTGAAAATCAAAGATAAACATACTTTCCCCATGGATAGTCATTTGAATATTACCTTTGGGTTTCCAGGCACGATGAACAGCATTACGAACCCAATTGAAAGGTAACCTTCTTCCCACAAAAGCACCAATAACCTTGTCTTCGCATTGACGAATATCCTCTTCAAATACCTCATAAGGAATATCCATGGTTTTCTTACCATCAACTACTGGATACGAATAGAGCTCCATATCTACTGAAGACATCTCTTCCTTCTTCTTATCAAACAAAGATGACCAGCGTCCTCGAGATGCTACTGAACCAGATGACGGAAAAGTTTCAAATCCAGGAGGAATAGCTGGATCTACACCACCAGAAGAAATTGAAGCAGGAATACCCTCCATGAGAGGATCCTCTAGCGGTTTGGAGGCAGCCACTAGAGGTGGAATAATCTGAGAAGATGATGGCATCTCACCAGAGGAGATGCATAAACCCTAATTCAATCGCCTGAAATCGCCTTTGACTAAAGTCAGCGCTCGACGGCCCTCTCAGAATGAGTAGGAAATTTAATCTAGTGGTTACTTATTGTCATCTTAATGCCACATTATTATTTTTTCAAATTTAGTTGATCAAAACTATATATTGATTTGTAGTCTACTAAGATCAGTCTTGGACGAGGAATAGAACATGATAGTTAAGTATCGGAGTTCACCAATAGACCTTGAAGATTGAAGACTGGAGAAAAACAAAAACATCTACGAGAACATCATCAATAGAGGTATAAACTTCAGGCATATATTATATGTTTCTGATAGGGACCGGAAGCAAATTCATAATTTTCGTTTGTAACAAAAAACCATCATCAACACAAATAAATTACCTTATCGCTGATTTCAAATATATGATCTATTTATTAAGTTTTTATTTTCGTATATGATTTTCCAAAAGAAAAATAGAATGACGATTCAAAGATTATCAATTGTGTTAAGAATAGGTACGCTTTAAATTGACTAAAAGAGAAAGAAAAAAAATTATTGATGTGACTTAAATAGAATTTTAGTTTTTAATATTAATTGGATTTTTTTCATAAACTTCTTATAGCACAACAGAGATTATAGTCCGATAAATTAATAACAATTATTTTTTCGATTTTTTATAGTGTAGTGGATAGTATCACCCTCTTGATCATTGTTATTTTTGGGTGATTGTTCCACCATTTATCCATCACACATTTAAAATCATTAGCAATCTAGGATCTTGTTTTGGTTTCCCTTTTATAGTCAGACTCCTACTTGATTTTATATCTTAGCCTTTCGACTTTAGTTAAATACGTGATTGTAGGTATCTAAAAATGGGTGAAAGGGGAAAAGATGAGTTTTTAGGGTTTTAGTAAGAGTTGCAGAAGGTTGAGCATGAATAATATCCAACTAAACAAAAACAATGGTCGTTCGAAGATTGCTTCGGTCACAGGGATGGATGAATCAGGGTTTGTGATGGACCGAAAAATATCTTCTTCTGCAATGCGCTTGGAAGGCCAAAACTCCTTGATGCGCAACTTATACGAGTAATCAGGATGTAAAACTTCAAGGCTTACAAAGAAAATATACATTTATTTGTTTCCAAACATGCTCTGTAAACATGATATTTTACGTAGTTTCCATATAGTTCCAAACTTACCCTTGTATTGCGAATGGTGCAAGACCATAAAGGGCATTAGTGATGCATTTGGCATGCATCACAGATTTACGAGTACTATCCGAGTATTGGTCATGCCTTGGGATAGCACATAGGCTATTACAAGCCTATATTTCCCCTCTCATGCACTGATTTTGCTCGTTCCAAGGGTGCATCAGTCGGGCTCATGTCATCCTTGCCTCGTATCATCCATGTGACGCAAGATGCCTGTGCAAGATCCCTTAACTTGTAATCTAATAAGATTATTTTCCTTACTACGCCGAAATCTCATTTGGTGCATGCCAACATAGTATAGTTTGAGAGAAAGTATGAACATCTAGTAAATGGAATCAAACTACCACATCAAATATTGGTCATGCCTTGGGCTAGCACATAGGCCATTATAAGCCTATATTTCTCCTCTTATGCACTGATCTTGCTCGTTTCAAGGGTACATCTGCCAGGATCATGTCATCCTGGCCTCGCATCATCCATGTGATGCAAGAGGCCTATGCGATCTCGTACATGCCAACATCGTATAGTTTGATAGAAAGTATGAACATCCAGTAAATGGACTCAAACTACCACATCGAATACTGTAACATTCGACTATTCTCTCGTACACCGAGACATATGGTATGAGTTATACCAAAATTTGGCATTATCTCCCAACTAGATGAGATGACCAACAAGGTTTTAAATCACAAACACGGTGCATTGTGGCTGCCTATATAGCCAATCAGACCATGAAGGGATCAAATTGAAGTAAAACAAACAATCATTTGTTACTACTCAAATTTGAAATTATTTCTTCAAATATTTTGGCGTTCAATGGGCATTTGGTCAAAATAACAAATCAGTTTTGTGAGAATTTAATTGCAAAAAAAAAGAAGATATTAAGTAAGAAATTTTGGTTCATGTTTCTCTTTTGCAATTGAGTGTGTGTGAAGAAAGAAACTTTAGGTGTCTTGCCAACAAAGAAGATTATTGTTATTGGGAAAGACAAAAATTTGAGAAGAAAGTTGACTTCGATCCAAGCAAGTTGACTCAGAGTTAATAAGGAGGAGAATTGAAAAAAATACAATGTCGTCCCTAAGCTTTGGTCCTGTTATATACCAGACTGCTACTATAGTTACAAAGCATCACTATTAATGCAATTATGAAATATCTTTCCATATATAAACTTGTCGACATAAGCTTGTGTGCGAAACAATTTTAGTTTGTTACTATTATAATGGACAATGACAACAATTGATTATGCTTGATAAAAGATAAAATAAGACCAATGGCATTATTTGGATTTCGGACTAGTAAAATCATACAGGCTAATTAGGACACATATAAAGGGATTTATTCAAGTTTTGATGATGTTTTTCGATAATCTAGTTCTCATTTTTCACTTTTAACTCGTTGATGTTTGTATTTCCTTCTAATCACGAGTTATAATCTCCTTTATCTGTTTTTTCCCATATTTCTTAAAGGGTCTTGTTGATGGTGGTTTTTAAGTTAGGGCGAAAACCATAAAATAGATATTAATGCTCCAGTATTCAAAATATTATGCTTTGATGTATCTTCATTCCATGAGGAATTCAAGAGATGTATCAGAAACCTGGAAGAGCCAATGCCTCTCTTTTTGTATACATGTAGCTATGTTTATGAGCTTCGTCTGGCTGATTTCAAAATATATGTATATGTGTAACAGTATTAACTGTGTAATGCAGTACCCGCATATGTAAAATTATCAGAACAGTATTGGTGCATTTTGCAATAATCCCAGGTGTTCTAATATTTTATCAAGAAAACTCAAGATCCTAGATGAATTGCTCACTAGTATAAAGCCAATTGAGTATCTATTTAATGTTATGTTCTTGGCTGAACTTTTAATACTGACTTGACGTTCATGTTCATTTTTAGCTGAGTAACATGGAGTCATGTCTGAATTAGGATATGCATGAAGGTACTTGATCAGAAGCGTGCAAGTTGTGTCAATAAGACCAGCACCACGCATAAGAGTAAAACTTAGTAATTTTGTGTTAACGTACAAAATTCACCTAAATTGATTAATTTTGTGTCAATTCACCTAAATTGATTAATTTTGTGTCAATTCACAAAATTCAATTTTTTAACCTAATTTTTTGTCAGCTCGCAAAATTGGATTTTTTCCCCTAAAAATGGAGCATGCACGATATCTTGAGATTAAACCTAGTGTTAGAGATTTGCTCTGTCGAACTTGCAAGCGTTGTTATCTCAAGCTTGTTTGCAAAAATTAATGTAGTTTTTACAGTGGTAAGAAAAAGTTCGTTCAAGAATTGTGAAGGTTCAATTTTTAATTTAATTTTTTTAAGGCTAAAAGAAAGAAAAACTCAATTTAAAAGTGATATCGGGATCAAAAATAACCTAGATACTAGATTCCACTATTACACATGAATGGATGATGGTAAATATTCCAAAACTCTAATTAACTTTTATGTCCTTTATTTTTTAATTCACACATAATCAGGCATATTCTCAAATATTAATTGTATTCCCTAAGCATAGATTATCAATTGAATAAACAAAGTATAACCTATCAAATTGAATCACAAGTAATTAAGAAAACTATGCAAACAATTTAGAACTTTGCAAAAACAGTGATTGAGTGGATTTTAAATTGTCAATTAAAGAAAATAAAATACTTACCAATTATTCATGCGCAAATAGCTTCCTCCATTGCCTTGGTTACGGGAGAATTAGCTCATCATAATGGAAACACACTCAAAATATGAATTCATTGCTCAAAAGGTGTTCACAAATAATAAAATGGGAGAAAAATTGATTAAAACTGCGTCTGTAACACTTATATTTGTTACAAACTCACTGTTACAGAAAACTATAACAACTCTATGTCGCTGTCACTGTAGCATAACGATTGTCCTAGGCAGCACTTGGTTCTTTGTGTTCTTGGCAGCAGCAGCAGAAAACTCTTCTTTGAAACTCGATCAATCACATATGTATTACTCCCTAAATCTCTCCCAAAGTGTACTTACCTATTCCTTGACCTCCCCACAGCTTATATATACACAAAGGGTCCGAGTTTTTCCGATTAAATCTTCCCAAAATGCCTATTTTCTTCGCTGCCAAGTCCAAGAATTTTTCTTCTCTTTTCCTTCACGAATCTTCCCTGCTTAATTTAATCTTTCTATAGATATGGTAGAATCAAATCTTCCCGGGATATTTCCTCTTCAGTCCCACGTAACTGCTAATTATAACACCCGTAGAAACCCGAAACTTCTTTATACTTTGTTTTCTCAAACCTCGATTGTTTAGCCAATTTAATGAGTCCAGCCCATCAATATCATCGATTTAATCTCTTTAAAAGTGCCCCAAAATTCGAACCATAAAATCTCATGTAACAAGTTTTGTTTTCCCGCCAATTCTTGTGTTTCAAATGATGAAGGAGATGGTCGCCCATATTCTCTGATGGGTGCGAATAGCAGAAAGGTGCCTCTTAGTAATTGAGGTGTCCTTTATCCAAAGTGGGGGTGCGAAACGCAGTTTTCTTCTGATGCCTTTAGTAAATTTTCTGGGTGCCAATTTCTAGGTCGTCTCCAACATACTTCCGGGGTGCGCGTAGTACATCTTCTAGGTGCATTTAGTAATTTTCTCCCGGAGGTTTAAATGTCATTTCTCGAGCAACTTTTTCCATTAAAGTTTTTTTCTCCAAAAACACCTATAAAGACATAAAACACCAAAATAAGTACAAAAATGAGCACTAACAATATATATAATTGAGATCAAAATAGACACATAAATGCGTCTATCAAATACTTCCAAACTTATTATTTGCTAGTCCTCGAGCAAATCAAATTGAGAAAATAAAATCCTAACTCACTGTCACAGGAATCACGATTGCACTTAGCGTATGCAACAGGCCTTTAAACCCCTAGGTGGCCCAAGTGGTCGAGTTATAGTCTCAGGAGGGTTTACTAGAGATATACCCACAAAACATTTACTCCAGACCCTAGCTATCTATGCAGAACCTTAGACCGACACTAAAGAATCTCCTTGGTTGGCATACTCCCATTGACTACAGGAGGAATTACCCTGATGCGAATGGACATCCATATCTGGAGTCAACAAACCACAATCACATGTTAATAGATTAAGAAGATAGATATGGAGATAATAGATGGTTTGCAATGATGTTGGATAAGGTGACGGTGTTTCTCATATCTGTCTGGAGCCCACTTCCAGGATGAACCTATCCTAATAGATTGAGATAATGATCTTGACTAATATCAACACAAACGGCATATACAAGAGAACCAGTGGTGGATAATCTTAATTTTAGATCAACTCAGCTGGCATATACAAGGGAATCAGTGGTCGATTTATTCACTGAACATTAACAAATATTTTTTTAATGACTAACAACATGATTAGATCTTGTGGATCTAAGCGCATGCTTCTTGTCAGCAAATTACATAGTAATTCCCGTGGATCCTGCATTCCACGCTTATTTAGGCGATGGAGACAGGGAGAACACACACATATTGCTACCCAAGTGTTAATTTTAATTTATTTATTTAATATATTTTTTTCATTATTCCGACTGGTCTAATTGGTTTGGTCTTTTTTTTATAGTAACTCAATCACTCTACTTCATCCCAGCGGTGGTAACAATTCGATGCGTGTGTCCCACCAAATCACTTAGAGAAACATATAAGTTTCCAACAAAAAAAAATGATATGGTGACGACTCCGAGATACGGTGAAACTACCATTTTATTTCTAACACTTGAACTCCGTGCTTTTAAATAGATTCTATTGTTGGGTTCCTCAACTCCTACAACCAAGATGCTTCTATCCACTTAGATTGGTTAGTGATGTCCTTAATTGGCACACATTTCTAGGCTCTAGAGTTTATTTATTGCAACTAAACTTTTCCTCAATGTTCTAAAGATGAAATTAAAAGCATGAACAAGGAGAAACTGTTACCACTTGAAGAAAAGGAGTTAAGGAAAGATATTACCGTGTTGCATGAGCATTGGTTACCTCCCAAGAAGTGCTAAGTTTAACGTCTTCAGCCATATATAAGAAAGAATTAATCACCTCATATCATAAAGCAATAGCCGGAACAATTGTGGGTCATTTGCATCAAAAAGTGTCAAAAGAGAACTGCAACATGCCAAGAAAATGAACAAACATAGCACACCCTTGCCTAGTCTCCTATTTAAGACAACTACATCTAGTTGTAGTTCAGGCTCTATAAACGGGCCTAAATAAATTTCTATAGGTTTGTGTTCCTTATAGGTAAGATCTGCATTATTAGGTTGTAGAGTCTCAAAAAATTCAAATAAGAACTTAAAAGCACATAATAATAACCTGAATAATTGAGGATCCTCTAAGTCAATCATCAAGTTGCAGGGATACTGACGAAGCGAAGTAGCTAGGGGTAGTCTGCTTGGTCTCAACTATACAGAGTTGATATTATATTTTGTATAGCAGCTCAATTCTGAGAGTATTAAAAACTGGACTAGGTCCCGGGATTTTTATGCATTTGCGGTTCCTCGTTAACAAAATATTATTGTGTCATTTACTTTGTTTTCCGCATTATAATTGTTATTATAATTAAGTAAATTACACATGTACGTTAATTCTGTAACACTTGGTATTGATCTTATAGAGTTTCGGTTATTACTGAACCTATTATCAAGTGCACACTTTGTTGTCGTATCGTCTCGATCTTGTATCCATAGTCAATCACACAAGTGACCTTGTTGTTGTATTATCTCGATCTCGTATACATATACGATCACACGAAGTGTGAACCAAATCTATTTCATTGTCTCGACTCTGTCCATAAACGATCACATTCGGTAAAGGACTTATAGGTTGATAAATAAAAGATTATGGTGTATTTGGGTACCCTCGTCTTTTCAATTGGTATCAGAGCAGGCAAACATGAAAACATCTAACAATCTGTGGTTGGTGCGATCCAACTTATAAGACATGAGTCGAAATAAAAAAAGTAAAGCTAAACTTATAAAAGCCTCAGTTAGCGTACATCAAGATTTTGAGAATAATCCCTCAAAAAGCATCAATGGAAATTGGTCTCGTAATTCCTTTTTGAAATCAAGTACGAAGTCTATGACTAATAAACACTTGATTAAGAATCATGTTTATGATAAGACAAGAATGCATAAAAAAAAGGTACAAGTGCCTGATTCAAAATCTGTTTTGGATCTGATCTCAATTACTGGTGAAAAATCTTCTACCCCTGTTTCCAGCTGTAAGAATGATTTAAGGTCGTCATCCTGTTTAAACCCTGAATTTGTGACTGGATTTCAAAGGTTTTTCAATAAAGTCAAAACCTTTTTAGAAGAAGGAAAATCCATTGATTGCTTGGAAGATGTCTTAGAACTTATCGTTCAACTGAATGTAAGAATTTATGAAACGAAGCGAGAAACACTTAGCCTTCAAAATAATCTAACAGATTATTTGGAACAGAAATTATCTTTGTGTAGTGAAGTGAATCAAAAAACTTTACAGTGTGAAAGTCTTACACAATCACTGGAACATTCACAAGTAATGAATATAATTATTGAAAGGAAATTCTTATAGAGTCATGCCAATAGGTATGCTTTGGAAAATCTTTATAAAGACAGTTTCAACAAAGTTTGGATACTTAAAAAGACATATTGAAAGTCTTGAAACAAAGATCTCTGCAATCTGTAAGATGTCTGATCAAGACTATGTGGGTTCGAATAAAAAGGAAATACCATCCTGGGCTCAAAGAGTAATCAATAATATAGCGTCACACAATAATCATGATGAAAATGATGTATCAACCACCTTCGAAATCCATACAAGGACACAAGATCATGTCTTTAAAGATAAGAAAGAAGATGTTGCTTCAAAGGTACTTGGTCAGGTTTTCTCTCACCCTAACACTTAAAAGTGTTGGAAAGTGCATCCTTACTATGCCTAATATTTTGATATAAGGAAGCACAAGTATCTCGGCATATGGAATCCTATTAATATCTCTTATTCAATATAGATGGAATACACAATCTACTTGAGAATATTAGTATACTCTTGCTGGTGGAAAAGTTGTCTTAGAACAACTTGTGTAAACATGATAAGTTTTCTTGTCTAAAGTATTTTTAGATACATGATTTTGAAGTTTGAATTTTCCGAAAAGATTTTTAGGATATGAAGACACATGAGATGCGAATCTATTTTCGAATTTGGGCAGAATTATTTATTCAAGGCTAACATAGGTATGTGTTGAATTCTTCTGGTATATATACTCATCTTTTCAGAACTTATACTATAAGATGTATCCTCAATCCAGATCTCAAGCTAAGATTCTGAAAGCCTTGAGTAAAATGGTTTCCAGTGAAACTATTAATCTTATTGATTCTTCAACAAATCTGGTTGTGAGGATAAAGGAAAAGAGAATGAAGATGTGACTAATCTTCTTGTCCAAAACAGTTTGGATGCTAAGATTGATATTCTCAATCTTCGTTAAGTCCTCCTCGGTACTGTTGAAACTCATCATAGACATGCAACATTACTAAGAACTATTAACCGTAACCAAAGAAAACTGATCAAACTTATAATCGGTAATAGATAGTATGCAAGGAATATTAATCGGAAGGTTAATGCTTTAGCCTATTGTTTGTGGGTGAAAACTGTTTCTGCTGATTTTGGTAATTTCGGGTGTGTGGATGAGAAACGAATCTAAACCCTAAACAATGCACTGCACGGGAGTACTTTTGATTCGAGAGATCAATCTGTACAATCCTGGCCTAAACCAAGAAATGGTCGTTCCAGGCTTGCTTCGGTCACAAAGTGAAGGAGAAGGGTTGGTCTTAGGGAGGGAAGCGAAGAGAGTGTTGAGACCAGATAGCTGATTCTGAAGGTGTGGTTGTTTATGACTCGTATCTGAAAGTATAACTGGCTAGCAGAATGGAAAGCTACCAGGTGATTTCCAGACACCGTGTTGTTGCCTGTTAGAGCATTGCTCGGTTGAACTCGCATGCGTTGCTATCTCAAGCATGTTTGTCAATGTTAGTGATCAAAACTATAAGTCTTGATTTCTAGCCTACATAGCTAAAGGTCTCGGACTAGGATAGAAAGTGTAGTTGAGCTCAAGAACTCCATGGAAATCATCATACAAGACGAAGGACTACTCAAGGAACTGGTGGATCTTCATCGACTAAAAGGTATGTGGAGACTTGAACTTATGTGTCACTCAAAAGTCTATCTATTCTATCTCCTACTCTTGAGACAAAAGTCGTTTTGATATATAAACTTTCATTATGCACATTTGTTATTTCTAGCCGAGTTTATCTCACCTATCTATTTCTCGAAATATGTGTTGGTAAGCTTTCGCTTTAGCCTAATTCATCTTTACCTAGTGACGAAAGTCATGTTATGTTTCAATCACTTTGAAAATTGCTCTGACGAATAATGGTCTGTGAATAACGGCTATATCCGACCTCTAAGAATGTTTCAATGATTGAAATGAGAGTCTAGATTACATAACCATTGGTAGGGTATAAGCATTGTTGTGGAAACACATATATGTATAAGTCTTTATTCCTTGAACCAAATTTTGCGAACTTTGTTGATCAAGAGAAATGGAAGTGGCGTGAGCCAAGTCCGCGAACTGGCGGAAGTTCTCGACCCGAGAATTTCTGCTGGAGTTTGTGAACTCCTTCCATGAGCTTAAGTCCGCGAACCCAGTCCGCGAACTTGAGCAGGTTATATCTAAAACCGGTTGTTCTTGAACTCATGTTTATTTAAACTAAGGAATGCTTTTGCAAACCGTGGCTATAAAGTTCATGAACCGATTCGAGTGAATCAAACCGTTTTTGCTTCGATTGTGTCTTGTGTAGTTACATAAGATCTAAGAAATTGAACAACTCTCTAACTAGTTCATTTGAGTCATTTAACTAGTTATGGTGAAGAAGAATATAGTTGATATGTAAGTAATCATATGGCAAACCATTTGGTTGACTTGTTGAACCAACAAATGTTAATGTTTGGGTACGGTTCATAAACCCAAAATTGGACATTTCATTTATGTGTGACAAGCTAAGTTTTCGATCTAACGGTTGAGAAATATTAGCTTGAATCTAATCAGGTTTTCATCTAACGGTGAATATTGAATGCTTTGTTACTAATCTAACATTGATTGCAAACCCTGATTTGAAAGTGTATATAAGGGAAAACTCTAGCAACTGGGAAACCTAATCCCCACACATTCTGTGTGATACTAGTTTCATAGCTAGAGTCGATTCTCCTTTAACCTTTGGTTTCTTCTTCTAAACCAGGTTAACGACTTAAAGACTTCATTGGGATTGTAAAGCCAGACCGATACTACTTTTCTTGTAGTTGTGTGATCTGATCTTGCATCTTCTATCGTACGAGTACAATTGTAATAATTGGCTTGAGATTTCTAACTCGATAGGCAAGATAGAAAAGTAATCACAAACATCTTCGTCTCATCGTTTGTGATTCCGCAATATCTTTTTTCGCTGTGTCGATTAAGATTATTGTGAGGTGATTGATAATACTAAGCTGTTCTTCGGGAATATAATTCTGGTATTATTGATTGGTTCCTGTTCACCTTGATTTATCAAAAGACGGAACAAAACTCGTAGGTATATTCGTGGGAGACGGATTTATCTATTATCGTAGAATTTTATGTGTGATACAAATTTGTTTATTGAAGTCTTCGACTTTGGGTCGTAGCAACTCTTAGTTGTGGATGAGATCATCTAAGGGAATCAAGTGCGCAGTATCCTGCTGGGATCAGAGGCGTAGGAGCATAGTTGTACCTTGGATCAGTGTGAGATTGGTTGGGGTTCAACTACAGTCCAGACCGAAGTTAGTTTGGAGTAGGCTAGTGTCTGTAGCGGCTTAATACACTGTGTGATCAATCTGGACTAGGTCCCGGGGTTTTTCTGCATTTGCGGTTTCCTCTTTAATAAAATTTCTGGTGTCTGTGTTATTTCAGTTGCCGCATTATATTGTTTTATCTTTATAATTGAAATAATACAGGTTGTGCGTTAGATCATCAATTAGAGTGATCCAACCTTTGGTTGTTGATTGTCATTGATTGATCCTCGGATATTGGTCTTTGGTACCATCCGAGTTATTCCTTGTATTTGATTAAAACTCGCAATTCCTGCTTGAGTAAATCAGACCAAGAGAGAGATATAAACTCGTTGATATACTTTGAATTGATTGAGTCTTGTTGATTCTCTTAAAAGTATATTCAAGTTTGTCCATACAGATTGCTAAGTGAAATATTGGGTGGTGTTGTTAGACCCCCGCTTTTTCAATTGGTATCAGAGCAGGCAAACACGTTTCAGACCTTACAAGTCTGTGTTTGTAGCGATCTGACTCTATGGACAGAGGTGCTATCTCTATTAACGTACCACCAGTCTTCGATAGCTCTAATTACTTATGGTGGAAAATTGCTATGCGAGCTTTTCTTCAAGCGCGTGATTTTCAATCATGGGTATATGTTGTTAATGGCTATGATCCTCCCGTTGTGGCAGTTGGAGATGTAAACGTTCCCAAACCTATTGGTGAATACAGCCCTGCTGAGATACTTGCTGCAAAGCAAAACTCCGATGGTTTAAATGCGATCATGCATGCCATTACCCCAAATCTTCAGCACCATGTGACTAATTGCACTAAGTCGCAAGAAGCTTGGGATATCTTGGGAACCGTATTCGAAGGTAACTCCAGTGAAAAGGAATCTAGGCTTCAAAACCTTAATTCCGATTGGGAAAACCTTCGTATGGCAGATGAAGAAACATTTAATGAGTTTAATCACAAAGTGTCTGAAATTGTTAACGCATCTTTTGCATTGGGTAAGACTGTTTCTGAAAAGGACATTGTGATGAAAATTCTCAGATCGCTGCCATCTAGATACGATTCTAAGAAGCATGCCATCGTTGAGGGAAATAAGCTTAATAATCTCTCCAGAAATACGCTGGTTGGGAAGCTTAAGATCTTTGATCACGAACATTCATCCAAAACTAAGGATGTTGCGTTCAAAGCACAAAAGGACACTAAATTACTTGATAACAGTAAAAAAGTGTATATCTCTGAAGATGATCATTCTGAGAAAGATTCATCAGATCAAGATCTTGACAAGTCAGTCTCGATGATCACAAGACAGTTTAGGGATCTTCTGTTGAAGAGAAGCAAACGGTTCTCCAGAGATAAGCCTAAAGCATCAGTTAAACCTCATAATCGTATTCCTCATAAAAACAGGGAAACATATGAAACTGATTATGAGGATATGCCTCAGTGCTTTAAGTGTAAAGGATTTGGTCCTTTTGCAAACGAGTGCCCAAATCGTAGAAAATACACTGGGAACAAAGGTATTGCTGCAACTCTTGATGAAATGTCCGACAACTATGATTCTAATGGAGACGAGAAATCAAGTGTTGCACTTCTTGGTGAAAATATTGATTTTGATAACTGTAGCAATACATACATCAATCTCAATATTCTTTCAGAAAATAATCCAACTAATCTGGAAGAAAAAATTGACCCACTTCTTGGAAACTCTGTTTGTAATATTTCAGGTTCCACCATGTGTCTAGCTGCGTGCCATCTCAGAAGCCTGATTTTTATCCTAGTTTGACGTGTTCGTATTGTTCTCTAAAGAGTTATGAACTTTCAAGGTGTTACAAGTACAAATACCAATTGAGGCACGTCAACAAACTTCAACGAAGAGCAAATCATTTAGCAAGGAAGCTTAAACTTGCTCAGAAGATCGCTGAGGTATCTAGGATCTTATCTTCGTCTAAGAAGTTAGTTTCCAAGGATAAACCAAGACCATTAGAGAAGAAAGTATGGTCGAGTCGGTTTGATAGACAAAAGTATGAGGATTCCTCTCAAGAGGAAAATGGTGGACAAATTGTTGTTCACCACAACGCAATTTAATTGTGTTGATTAAAATCTTGTCTCATGTGCTTGATCAAAAGACACAATGATTTTGTACCTCACAGGCTTTAGGAAAAGTTTTTTTTCTTCTCTATTTTTTTAGATTTTCTTTTTTTTGTGTCTATCAAACAAAAATAGAGGGTTATGATAGTCAATTCTACTCTTTATAGGGTTGAGAGTTGGACGTGTACGAACCTGGTAAAAGGTTTCGAAACCCTACATTCTTTTTCCTTCCTTGAAACTCCTTTTTATCTCAAGACTACTTGTTGAGATTGTGATTTCCTCTCACAAACTCATACACCTTTGGAAGCTCCAAGTGCCCTGTCTTCTGATGGAAAGGATTTTAATATGATTGTTAAGCCATCAATCATGAAGGAAAAAGAAAAATCTCCGTTAGCTCCAACATTGAAAAGAAAAAGAAGGAATGTGAGGAAGCCAAGAGCCGTTCCTTCAAACTGTCAGAAGTTTTCTGATGTTCTTGAAGTGTTGAAAGAAATGTGAAAGGAGATTCAACAAATAAAGGATTTTGTGTATAAGACTCATGAGATTCAGAAGGCCCTGGTTCGACATCATCAACCAAGAAGGTTTATTGATATAAACTCCTACCTTAATGAACCTTATGTCCCAATGGTTGTTGAAGATAAGGAGTTCGGGGACGATAAAAAATTCTTCAAAGGTCTTATTTCCTAATAAATCTTCTATTTTTCTTGTTTTTATTAGAAGAATAACTAGAGTTTGGAATACCATTATTGTGATTACACATATCTATGTCCATCGTTTTCATCTTCAGGTTTTTAGATTTATGAGTTTAAATTCTAAACTTATTTGGAAGATGATTGTTGCAGTATTAATCTTTATGGTTTTATATATTGCAATATTGTTATGGGATTTGTGTGTTTACGTCCGTGAACTTGGTTAAATTAATCATGAACTTCTTGTGGTTAATTTAATATTTTGGATTCAAATTCATACTTGTATGTGATTTGTTATGTCCAAAGAAATCCTTCTTTTCTCTTTCGAAATTAAGGTCGCTCTTGTTGTTCCCTTGGGAATGACATTTTATGGGGGAGAGTTCTTTTTGAACTTGCGCTTAATTGCCAAATCTTTGTGGGGAGTGCGGTTGTGGAATATTATAGGGGTTATCTTGTATCTTTAAACTCCTTGATGAATGCATTTAGCTTCGGATTTATGATTGCATCTAAATAAGATGATGTGTGTTCTTTCTTTTGGTCATGAAATGTCTCTTTCGGAAATTTCATTAGGATCCCGTTCTTGTACCTTTGCCAATTTTATTGACAAAAAGTGGGAGAATTAATATGTAGTTCACACTACAAATACATATGGTTTTCGGATCATTATGTAAGGGGAGTGGTTTCCATGTGAGATGGAGTATTGACTAAGGGGGAGTGATACATATCACCATAGTATTGTTGTTAAAGTTGTGATACAACAGAACTTTGACGTTGTGTAATGATACTATGACACTATATAACAATGATTGAGAACTATTTTTTTCTTGTTGTTATAGCTACGAATTTTCAACAACGATGATGCTAAACTTACAACCTTTGGGATCATTGGAGTACTTGAAAGTGACGAAGATTTTGAGTAATGTTGAAGATTAGACATGTGGAATAGGAGCTACAAAAGTTAATTTATTTATTTTTTGTATTCCATATGTATTAATAGTTTTTCCACTAAAATTGACAGAGGGGGAGATTGTTAGAGCATTACTCGGTTGAACTCGCATGCGCTGCTATCTCAAGCATGTTTGTCAATGTTAGTGATCAAAACTATAAGTCTTGATTTCTAGACTACATAGCTAAAGGTCTCAGACTAGGATAGAAAGTGTAGTTGAGCTCAAGAACTCCATGGCAATCATCATATAAGACGAAGGACTACTAAAGGAACTGGTGGATCTTCATCGACTAAAAGGTATGTGGAGAGTTGAACTTATCTGTCACTCAAAAGTATATCTATTCTATCTCCTACTCTTGAGAAAAAAGTCGTTTTGATATATAGACTTTCATTATGCACATTTTCTATTTCGAGCCGAGTTTATCTCGCCTATCTATTTATCGAAATATGTGTTGGTAAGCTTTCGCTTTAGCCGAATTCATCTTTACCTAGTGAAGAAAATCATGTTATGTTTCAATCACTTTGAAAATTGCTCTGACGAATAATGGTCTGTGAATAACGGCTATATCCGACCTCTAAGAATGTTTCAATGATTGAAATGAGAGTTTAGATTACATAACCATTGGTAGGGTATAAGCATTGTTGTGGAAACACATATATGTATAAGTCCTTATTCCTTGAACCAAAGTTTGCGAACTTTATTGATCAAAAGAAATGGAAGTGGCGTGAGACAAGTCCGCGAACTGGCGGAAGTTCTCGACCCGAGAATTTCTGCTGGAGTTTGTGAACTCCTTCCATGAGCTTAAGTCCGCGAACCCAGTCCGCGAACTTGAGCAGGTTATATCTAAAACCGGTTGTTCTTGAACTCATGTTTATTTAAACTAAGGAATGATTTTGCAAACCGTGGTTATAAAGTTCATGAACCGATTCGAGTGAATCAAACCGTTTTTGCTTCGATTGTGTCTTGTGTAGTTACATAAGATCTAAGCAAT
Organism: Papaver somniferum; assembly: GCF_003573695.1. Lineage (NCBI taxonomy): Eukaryota > Viridiplantae > Streptophyta > Magnoliopsida > Ranunculales > Papaveraceae > Papaver > Papaver somniferum. The sequence goes on from NC_039360.1 coordinate 95,390,888, forward strand.
TGAACAACTATATAACTAGTTCATTTGAGTCATTTAACTAGTTATGGTGAAGAAGAATATAGTTGATATGAAAGTAATCATATGGCTAACCATTTGGTTGACTTGTTGAACCAACAAATGTTAATGTTTGGGTACGGTTCATAAACCCAAAATTGGACATTTCATTTATGTGTGATGGTGGGCCCGGGAAAGCGTGAAAATTAAGCGTAATAAAAACGCGGGCCTACAGTAATACCGCAAGTGCACGGTCGTCGGTTGTAGCTCGTGCAAGTACGGGTCGATCCACAGAGACTGGGTGTGTTTTGGAGTTTTCTAGCTATTTTGGGCTCTAGTTGGCTATTGGGCTTTAGGTTACCTTTGGGTTATAAGCTTGTTTGATAATGAAGTGAACTGAGCTTGGGCTCAGTTGGTCTTGAAGTGCACTAGGCTTGACCTTTGAAGTGCAATGGAATGGACTCAATTGATTTGGTCTTGGGCTTTTGAGTTTAGGCTTTTGGATTAAGCCCACAGTTGACTGAATTGGGCTTCTAGATTAATCCAAGACTGAACTGGGCTTTGATCCTTAACCTAAATTGTGGCTGGGCCTTGGGCAGCAGGACAGTAGAAGCAGACAGCTGCAGAAGCAAAGCTGGTTGAGGTAGCAGCAGCAGCAGCAGCAGTGGTAGGGAAGCAATGCAGCTGGAGTATTTACAAAGGCCAAAGACAATTATGAAACTAAGGTGGCATTTACAATGAATGGTGACAGTGAAGATGATGTGAAGCAATGGTATTGAAGTAAACCAAGGCTATGAGCCAAGGGCAGTGGAGATGGTGAAGGTGAGCAAGAACAAAAAAAATGAAAGGCAAAGTTGGGAGCCTAGGCATACAACTAGAGTGGGAAGAGAACTAGTTTGCTCACAGTCACTAGTGAGCACTAGTTTCTCCCCACTGCTCAATCAATCCAATGCTTCAAGGCTTCTAGCCTAACATTCCATCACTTCACAATGAACAAACTTAACATTTGAGCATTTAAACTAACATTAACATTAAACAGAATTAACACTAACAGGATTATCATTAACAGGGGACAAACAGGAACAATGAACAATATTAACCTAAACATGAACCCTAAACAGAACACTAAACTGGACACTTAAACAGAACAAGAACAGGAATTACAGTGAGCAAAACATAAGAAGAATAGGAACAGTAAGCATTAAACATCAAGTAACAGGACATGGTATTCAGAAATTAAACAGGTCATGGAATTATAAAAACAGCAAATATTAAACAGAAATATAACAACAAGAATTAAACAGCACAAAATAACAGAATTGAGAACAAATTAAACATAACCCTAAAGATTTAAATTGATTTGAAGTTGAAATTGAAAATTAAAATTAAACATACACTAACCCAAATTTGGGGGAATCTTGGCTAGCCCAAGAACACCTTCTCTCTGCTCTACATCACCCCCTATTTATATCACCAAATACCCAATTTTTACGAAACCCTAGAATTGAAATTAGGGTTTTCAATTTCCGAAATTTACTCAGCAAAACTTTGAATTGACGTTGCCCCATGTCTTCTCTGCCTCTCTCGGTTCTTCTCCTGCTCCCAATCGCTACAATTTCTCCCTAATTTGAGGTGTTTTATCAACCCCCACCTAGGTCAGTTGGTGAGAGAGGTTAAAGCACTTCGAATTAGGGGGATGGGTCGTGTCGGGTAATGATGGAGATGGTGGAGTTGGTGGTAGCAGTGTTGGTGGCGAGTTGGTGGCGGAGCGGTACGGCAACAGGGAGGAGGAAGAAGAACGGAAGAGAAGAAGGGAATGAGAGAAAAAACTCTCGATGGTTTTTAGGGTATAGGAATTTTCACTGTGGAGCATGTACATCGGAGATGATGATCAGAAACGTTGAGCGTTGGATGCAACTATGGTTGGTAGATCTAACGGTAATATAAGAGATGAATCACTTCGACCGTCGGATTGTGAAATACAACGAAGTCAACGGTGTTAGATGATGTTAGGTACTGTAGTGTAAAGCGGGAGTATCTAATTTTGATGCACAGGCATAGGATCGACCGTTGGATTCAACTACAATCTAATCTGAAGGCTTGGAATTTAAGCGCTGTGGTGTTTGGCAGAGACTTCAGATTTTGATGCTCTATGAATGAGCGACCGTAGGATGATGAGTTGGATCCAATCTGACGGCTGATAATGGAGGCGGTTTTGGTTATAGAAAATGGGTTTGGGTAAGGGTTTTGGGCCTTGGGTATGCCAATCCCATATCTTCTTTAAGAACAATTCTTCCTTCTTGAGCCCATTCCTAGCTTTTTGGACGTGTGCTCCATTCTTTGCGGCTTCCTTGCGTAATTCTTCCCGGCTTTTCACTACTTTTCTGCTCTTTTCGCTCCACGACTCATCCGAACTTCATTTATTATCTAAAAATGCAAGATTAAGTAAGAAAAATATTTATTGTTGAAAACAATGAAAATACAGAATATGGGATAAAATGTAGAATTAATGCACAAAAGATGAGTTAAATGCCAAGAAAAATATATAAAAATATGCACTTTTTAGCACTCATCATGTGACAAGCTAAGTTTTCGATCTAACGGTTGAGAAATATTAGCTTGAATCTAATCAGGTTTTCATCTAACGGTGAATATTGAATGCTTTGTTACTAAGATAACATTGATTGCAAACCTTGATTTGAAAGTGTATATAAGGGAGAACTCTAGCAACTGGGAAACCTAATCCCCACACATTCTGTGTGATACTAGTTGCATAGCTAGAGTCGATTCTCCTTTAACCTTTGGTTTCTTCTTATAAACCAGGTTAACGACTTAAAGACTTCATTGGGATTGTGAAGCCAGACCGATACTACTTTTCTTGTAGTTGTGTGATCTGATCTTGCATCTTCTATCGTACGACTATAATTGCAATAATTGGCTTGAGATTCCTAACTCGATAGGCAAGATAGAAAAGTAATCACAAACATCTTCGTCTCATCGTTTGTGATTCCGCAATATCTTTTTTCGCTGTGACGATTAAGATTATTGTGAGGTGATTGATAATACTAAGCTGCTCTTCGGAAATATAAGTCTGGTATTATTGATTGGTTTCTGTTCACCTTGATTTATCAAAAAACGGAACAAAACTCGTAGGTATATTCGTGGGAGACGGATTTATCTATTATCGTAGACTTTTCTGTGTGATACAAATTTGTTTATTAAAGTCTTCGACTTTGGGTCGTAGCAACTCTTAGTTGTGGATGAGATCATCTAAGGGAATCAAGTGCGCAGTATCCTGCTGGGATAAGAGGCGTAGGAGCATAGTTGTACCTTGGATCAGTGTGAGATTGGTTGGGGTTCAACTACAGTCCAGACCGAAGTTAGTTTGGAGTAGGCTAGTGTCTGTAGCGGCTTAATACACTGTGTGATCAATCTGGACTAGGTCCCGGGGTTTTTCTGCATTTGCGGTTTCCTCGTTAACAAAATTTCTGGTGTCTGTGTTATTTCAGTTTCCGCATTATATTGTTTTATCTTTATAATTGAAATAATACAGGTTGTGCGTTAGATCATCAATTAGAGTGATCCAACCTTTGGTTGTTAATTGTTATTGATTGATCCTCGGATACTGGTATTTGGTACCATCCGAGTTATTCCTTGTATTTGATTAAAACTCGCAGTTCCTGCTTGAGTAAATCAAATCAAGAGAGAGATATAAACTCGTTGATATACTTTTAATTGATTGAGTCTTGTTGATTCTCTTAAAAGTATATTCGAGTTTGTCCATACAGATTGCTAAGTGAAATATTGGGTGGTGTTGTTAGACCCCCGCTTTTTCAATTGGTATCAGAGCAGGCAAACACGTTTAAGACCTTACAAGTCTGTGTTTGTAGAGATCTGACTCTATCTTCGATGGCTCTAATTACTTATGGTGGAAAATTGTTATGCGAGCTTTTCTTCAAGCGCGTGATTTTCAATCATGGGTATATGTTGTTAATGGCTATGATCCTCCCGTTGTGGCAGTTGGAGATGTTAACGTTCCCAAACCTATTGGTGAATACATCCCTGCTGAGATACTTGCTGCAAAGCAAAACTCCGATGGTTTAAATGCGATCATGCATGCCATTACCCCAAATCTTCAGCACCATGTGACTAATTGCACTAAGTCGCAAGAAGCTTGGGATATCTTGGGAACCGTATTCGAAGGTAACTCCAGTGAAAAGGAAGCTAGGCTTCAAAACCTTAATTCCGATTGGGAAAACCTTCGTATGGAAGATGAAGAAACATTTAATGAGTTTAATCACAAAGTGTCTGAAATTGTCAATGCATCTTTTACATTGGGTAAGACTATTCCTGAAAAGGACATTGTGATGAAAATTCTCAGATCGCTGCCATCTAGATACGATTCTAAGAAGCATGCCATCGTTGAGGGAAATAAGCTTAATAATCTCTCCAGAAATACGCTGGTTGGGAAGCTTAAGATCTTTGATCACGAACATTCATCCAAAACTAAGGATGTTGCGTTCAAAGCACAAAAGGACACTAAATTACTTGATAACAGTAAAAAAGTGTATATCTCTGAAGATGATCATTCTGAGAAAGATTCATCAGATCAAGATCTTGACAAGTCAGTCTCGATGATCACAAGACAGTTTAGGGATCTTCTGTTGAAGAGAAGCAAAAGATTCTCCATAGATAATCCTAAAGCATCAGTTAAACCTCATAATCGTATTCCTCATAAAAACAGGGAAACATATGAAACTGATTATGAGGATATGCCTCAGTGCTTTAAGTGTAAAGGATTTGGTCCCTTTGCAAACGAGTGCCCTAATCGTAGAAAATACACTGGGAACAAAGGTCTTGCTGCAACTCTTGATGAAATGTCCGAAAACTATGATTCTAATGGAGACGAAAAATCAAGTGTTGCACTTCTTGGTGAAAATATTGATTTTGATAACTGTAGCAATACATACATCAATCTCAATATTCTTTCAGAAAATAATCCAACTAATCTGGAAGAAAAAATTGACCCACTTCTTGGAAACTCTGTTTGTAATATTTCAGGTTCCACCATGTGTCTAGCTGCGTGCCATCTCAGAAGCCTGATTTTTATCCTAGTTTGATGTGTTCGTATTGTTCTCTAAAGAGTTATGAACTTTCAAGGTGTTACAAGTACAAATACCAATTGAGGCACGTCAACAAACTTCAACGAAGAGCAAATCATTTAGCAAGGAAGCTTAAACTTGCTCAGAAGACCGCTGAGGTATCTAGGATCTTATCTTCGTCTAAGAAGTTAGTTTCCAAGGATAAACCAAGACCATTAGAGAAGAAAGTATGGTCGAGTCGGTTTGATAGACAAAAGTATGAGGATTCCTCTCAAGAGGAAAATGGTGGACAAATTGTTGTTCACCACAACGCAATTTAATTGTGTTGATTAAAATCTTGTCTCATGTGCTTGATCAAAAGACACAATGATTTTGTACCTCACAGGCTATAGGAAAAGTTTTTTTCTTCTCTCTTTTTTTAGATTTTCTTTTTTTTGTGTCTATCAAACAAAAATAGAGGGTTATGATAGTAAATTCTACTCTTTATAGGATTGAGAGTTGGACGTGTACGAACCTGTTAAAGGTTTCGAAACCCTACATTCTTTTTCCTTCCTTGAAACTCCTTTTTATCTCAAGACTACTTGTTGAGATTGTGATTTCCTCTCACAAACCCATACACCTTTGGAAGCTCCAAGTGCCCTGTCTTCTGATGGAAAGGATTTTAATATGATTGTTAAGCCATAAATCATGAAGGAAAAAGAAAAATCTCCGTTAGATCCAACATTGAAAAAAAAAAAAGGAATGTGAGGAAGCCAAGAGCCGTTCCTTCAAACTGTCAGAAGTTTTCTGATGTTCTTGAAGTGTTGAAAGAAATGCGAAAGGAGATTCAACAAATAAAGGATTTTGTGTATAAGACTCATGAGATTCAGAAGGCCCTGGTTCGGCATCATCAACCAAGAAGGTTTATTGATATAAACTCCTACCTTAATGAACCTTATGTCCCAATGGTTGTTGACGATAAGGAGTTCGGGGACGATAAAAAATTCTTCAAAGGTCTTATTGCCTAATAAATCTTTTATTTTTCTTGTTATTATTAGAAGAATAACTAGAGTTTGGAATAGCCATTATTGTGATTACACATAGCTATGCCCATCGTTTTCATCTTCAGGTTTTTAGATTTATCAGTTTAAATTCTAAACTTATTTGGAAGATGATTGTTGCAGTATTAATCTTTATGGTTTTATATATTGCAATATTGTTATGGGATTTGTGTGTTTACGTCCGTGAACTTGACCGTCCCATATATTGTCATAAGTAAAATCGTTCATGAATTGATATGCATGTATTGATGAAAGAATGAATGGACTTTTGAAAAATTCAAAAGTTAAGCCTATATTGTCAATTTTTGATGGAAGATAGGTTAAAATCTTTTGTTTGCAAGGATTATGTCTATTGTATATCGTTATGCAAATAGTGATGGGAAATAGAATGAATCCTTGTATATTCCGCAGTAATTGATCTTCCCTGATCCATATTTTTATGTATTACTGTTTGGCTCCTTAATGTGTCTTATGTTGAGCACGAAACAACCAAGTTGATTATTTTTATGATTAGCCTTGTTGTTGTTCCGTAAGGTACTTTATGTTGAGAAATTTGAACTAAATTAATCATCTTGTTTGGTTATTTAATTATGACTCCATAAGCCTTCTTATGTTTGAGCATTCATGACTAGGTTGATTGTTTAACTTAGTCATTGCTCCATAGACCCTCTTATGTGATTATGACCAATTAAATTGATTACTTTTGTGGTTGATTTGGTTATGTATTTCGATTAGTTTAATTATGGGCTTACTTGTGATTAATCTAATTGAGCGCTCTTAAGACTCCATAAGTTTACTTGTGTTGAGCATTTTTGGTTAAATTAATCATGAACTTCTTGTGGTTAATTTAATATTTTGGATTCAAATTCATACTTGTATGTGATTTTTTATGTCCAAAGAAATCCTTCTTTTCTCTTTCGAAATTAAGGTCGCTCTTGTTGTTCCCTTGGGAATGACATTTTATGGGGGAGAGTTCTTTTTGAACTTGCGCTTAATTGCCAAATCTTTGTGGGGAGTGCGGTTGTGGAATATTATAGGGGTTATCTTGTATCTTTAAACTCCTTGATGAATGCATTTAGCTTCGGATTTATGATTGCATCTAAATAAGATGATGTGTGTTCTTTCTTTTGGTCATGAAATGTCTCTTTCGGAAATTTCATTAGGATCCCGTTCTTGTGCCTTTGCCAATTTTATTGACAAAAAATGGGAGAATTAATATGTAGTTCACACTACAAATACATATGGTTTTCGGATCATTATGTAAGGGGAGTGGTTTCCATGTGAGATGGAGTATTGACTAAGGGGGAGTGATACATATCACCATAGTATTGTTGTTAAAGTTGTGATACAACTGAACTTTGACGTTGTGTAATGATACTATGACACTATATAACAATGATTGAGAACTATTTTTTTCTTGTTGTTATAGCTACGAATTTTCAACAACGATGATGCTAAACTTACAACCTTTGGGATCATTGGAGTACTTGGAAGTGACGAAGATTTTGAGTAATGTTGAAGATTAGACATGTGGAATAGGAGATACAAAAGTTAATTAATTTATTTTTTGTATTCCATATGTATTAATAGTTTTTCCACTAAAATTGACAAAGGGGGAGATTGTTAGAGCATTACTCGGTTGAACTCGCATGCGTTGCTATCTCAAGCATGTTTGTCAAAGTTAGTGATCAAAACTATAAGTCTTGATTTCTAGACTACATAGTTAAAGGTCTCAGACTAGGATAGAAAGTGTAGTTGAGCTCAAGAACTCCATGGCAATCATCATATAAGACGAAGGACTACTAAAGGAACTGGTGGAATTTCATCGACTAAAAGGTATGTGGAGACTTGAACTTATCTGTCACTCAAAAGTCTATCTATTCTATCTCCTACTCTTGAGATAAAAGTCGTTTTGATATATAGACTTTCATTATGCACATTTTCTATTTCGAGCCGAGTTTATCTCGCCTATCTATTTCTCGAAATATGTGTTGGTAACCTTTCGCTTTAGCCGAATTCATCTTTACCTAGTGACGAAAGTCATGTTATGTTTCAATCACTTTGAAAATTGCTCTGACGAATAATGGTATGTGAATAACGGCTATATCCGACCTCTGAGAATGTTTCAATGATTGAAATGAGAGTTTAGATTACATAATCATTGGTAGGGTATAAGCATTGTTGTGGAAACACATATATGTATAAGTCCTTATTCCTTGAACCAAAGTTTGCGAACTTTGTTGATCAAGAGAAATGGAAGTGGCGTGAGCCAAGTCCGCGAACTGGCGGAAGTTCTCGACCCGAGAATTTCTGCTGGAGTTTGTGAACTCCTTCCATGAGCTTAAGTCCGCGAACTTGAGCAGGTTATATCTAAAACCGGTTGTTCTTGAACTCATGTTTATTTAAACTAAGGAATGCTTTTGCAAACCGTGGCTATAAAGTTCATGAACCGATTCGAGTGAATCAAACCGTTTTTGCTTCGATTGTGTCTTGTGTAGTTACATTAGATCTAAGCAATTGAACAACTCTCTAACTAGTTCATTTGAGTCATTTAACTAGTTATGGTGAAGAAGAATATAGTTGATATGAAAGTAATCATATGGCTAACCATTTGGTTTACTTGTTGAACAACCAAATGTTAATGTTTGGGTAAGGTTCATAAACCCAAAATTGGACATTTTATTTATGTGTGACAAGCTAAGTTTTCGATCTAACGGTTGAGAAATATTAGCTTGAATCTAATCAGGTTTTCATATAACGGTGAATATTGAATGCTTTGTTACTAAGCTAACATTGATTGCAAACCTTGATTTGAAAGTGTATATAAGGGAGAACTCTAGCAACTGGGAAGCCTAATCCCCACACATTCTGTGTGATACTAGTTGCATATCTAGAGTCGATTCTTCTTTAACCTTTGGTTTCTTCTTCTAAACTAGGTTAACGACTTAAAGACTTCATTGGGATTGTAAAGCCAGACCGATACTACTTTTCTTGTAGTTGTGTGATCTGATCTTGCATCTTCTATCGTACGAGTACAATTGTAATAATTGCCTTGAGATTTCTAACTCGATAGGCAAGATAGAAAAGTAATCACAAACATCTTCGTCTCATCGTTTGTGATTCCGCAATATCTTTTTCGCTATGTCGATTAAGGTTATTGTGAGGTGATTGATAATACTAAGCTGTTCTTCGGGAATATAAGTCTGGTATTATTGATTGGTTTCTGTTCACCTTGATTTATCAAAAGACGGAACAAAACTCGTAGGTATATTCGTGGGAGACGGATTTATCTATTATCGTAGACTTTTCTGTGTGATACAAATTTGTTTATTAAAGTCTTCGACTTTGGGTCGTAGCAACTCTTAGTTGTGGATGAGATCATCTAAGGGAATCAAGTGCGCAGTATCCTGCTGGGATAAGAGGCGTAGGAGCATAGTTGTACCTTGGATCAGTGTGAGATTGGTTTGGGTTCAACTACAGTCCAGACCGAAGTTAGTTTGGAGTAGGCTAGTGCCTGTAGCGGCTTAATACACTGTGTGATCAATCTGGACTAGGTCCCGGGGTTTTTCGGCATTTGCGGTTTCCTCGTTAACAAAATTTCTGGTGTCTGTGTTATTTCAGTTTCCGCATTATATTGTTTTATCTTTATAATTGAAATAATACAGGTTGTGCGTTAGATCATCAATTAGAGTGATCCAACCTTTGGTTGTTGATTGTCATTGATTGATCCTCGGATATTGGTATTTGGGACCATCCGAGTTATTCCTTGTATTTGATTAAAACTCGCAGTTCCTGCTTGAGTAAATCAAATCAAGAGAGAGATATAAACTCGTTGATATACTTTTAATTGATTGAGTCTTGTTGATTCTCTTAAAAGTATATTCGAGTTTGTCCATACAGATTGCTAAGTGAAATATTGGGTGGTGTTGTTAGACCCCTGCTTTTTCAATTGGTATCAGAGCAGGCAAACACGTTTAAGACCTTACAAGTCTGTGTTTGTAGAGATCTGACTCTATGGATAGAGGTGCTATCTCTATTAACGTACCACCAGTCTTCGATGGATCTAATTACTTATGGTGGAAAATTGCTATGCGAGTTTTTCTTCAAGCGCGTGATTTTTAATCATGGGTATATGTTGTTAATGGCTATGATCCTCCCGTTCTGGCAGTTGGAGATGTAAACGTTCCCAAACCTATTGGTGAATACAGCCCTGCTGAGATACTTGCTGCAAAGCAAAACTCCGATGGTTTAAATGCGATCATGCATGCCATTACCCCAAATCTTCAGCACCGTGTGACTAATTGCACTAAGTCGCAAGAAGCTTGGGATATCTTGGGAACCGCATTCGAAGGTAACTCCAGTGAAAAGGAAGCTAGGCTTCAAAACCTTAATTCCGATTGGGAAAACCTTCGTATGGCAGATGAAGAAACATTTAATGAGTTTAATCACAAAGTGTCTGAAATTGTTAATGCATATTTTGCATTGGGTAAGACTATTCCTGAAAAGGACATTGTGATGAAAATTCTCAGATCGCTTCCATCTAGATACGATTCTAAGAAGCATGCCATCGTTGAGGGAAATAAGCTTAATAATCTCTCCAGAAATACGCTGGTTGGGAAGCTTAAGATCTTTGATCACGAACATTCATCCAAAACTAAGGATGTTGCGTTCAAAGCACAAAAGGACACTAAATTACTTGATAAGAGTAAAAAAGTGTATATCTCTGAAGATGATCATTCTGAGAAAGATTCATCAGATCAAGATCTTGACAAGTCAGTCTCGATGATCACAAGACAGTTTAGGGATCTTCTGTTGAAGAGAATCAAACGGTTCTCCAGAGATAAGCCTAAAGCATCAGTTAAACCTCATAATCGTATTCCTCATAAAAACAGGGAAACATATGAAACTGATTATGAGGATATGCCTCAGTGCTTTAAGTGTAAAGGATTTGGTCCTTTTGCAAACGAGTGCCCAAATCGTAGAAAATATACTGGGAACAAAGGTCTTGCTGCAACTCTTGATGAAATGTCCGACAACTATGATTCTAATGGAGACGAGAAATCAAGTGTTGCACTTCTTGGTGAAAATATTGATTTTGATCACTGTAGCAATACATACATCAATCTCAATATTCTTTCAGAAAATAATCCAACTAATCTGGAAGAAAAAATTGACCCACTTCTTGGAAACTCTGTTTGTGATATTTCAGGTTCCACCATGTGTCTAGCTGCGTGCCATCTCAGAAGCCTGATTTTTATCCTAGTTTGACGTGTTCGTATTGTTCTCTAAAGAGTTATGAACTTTCAAGGTGTTACAAGTACAAATACCAATTGAGGCACGTCAACAAACTTCAACGAAGAGCAAATCATTTAGCAAGGAAGCTTAAACTTGCTCAGAAGACCGCTGAGGTATGTAGGATCTTATCTTCATCTAAGAAGTTAGTTTCCAAGGATAAACCAAGACCATTAGAGAAGAAAGTATGGTCGAGTCGGTTTGATAGACAAAAGTATGAGGATTCCTCTCAAGAGGAAAATGGTGGACAAATTGTTGTTCACCACAACGCAATTTAATTGTGTTGATTAAAATCTTATCTCATGTGCTTGATCAAAAGACACAATGATTTTGTACCTCACAGGCTTTAGGAAAAGTTTTTTTTCTTCTCTCTTTTTTTAGATTTTCTTTTTTTGTGTCTATCAAACAAAAATAGAGGGTTATGATAGTCAATTCTACTATTTATAGGGTTGAGAGTTGGACGTGTACGAACCTGTTAAAGGTTTCAAAACCCTACATTCTTTTTCCTTCCTTGAAACTCCTTTTTATCTCAAGACTACTTGTTGAGATTGTGATTTCCTCTCACAAACCCATACACCTTTGGAAGCTCCAAGTGCCCTGTCTTCTGATGGTAAGGATTTTAATATGATTGTTAAGCCATCAATCATGAAGGAAAAAGAAAAATCTCCGTTAGCTCCAACATTGAAAAGAAAAATAAGGAATGTGAGGAAGCCAAGAGCCGTTCCTTCAAACTGTCAGAAGTTTTCTGATATTCTTGAAGTGTTGAAAGAAATGCGAAAGGAGATTCAACAAATAAAGGATTTTGTGTATAAGACTCATGAGATTCAGAAGGCCCTGGTTCGACATCATCAACCAAGAAGGTTTATTGATATAAACTCCTACCTTAATGAACCTTATGTCCCAATGGTTGTTGACGATAAGGAGTTCGGGGACGATAAAAAATTCTTCAAAGGTCTTATTGCCTAATAAATCTTCTATTTTTCTTGTTTTTATTAGAAGAATAACTAGAGTTTGGAATAGCCATTATTGTGATTACACATAGCTATGTCCATCGTTTTCATCTTCAGGTTTTTAGATTTATCAGTTTAAATTCTAAACTTATTTGGAAGATGATTGTTGCAGTATTAATCTTTATGGTTTTATATATTGCAATATTGTTATGGGATTTGTGTGTTTACGTCTGTGAACTTGACCGTCCCATATATTGTCATAAGTAAAGTCGTTCATGAATTGATATGCATGTATTGATGAAAGAATGAATGGACTTTTGACAAATACAAAAGTTAAGCCTATATTGTCAATTTTTGATGGAAGATAGGTTAAAATCTTTTGTTTGCAAGGATTATGTCTATTGTATATCGTTATGCAAATAGTGATGGGAAATAGAATGAATCCTTGTATATTCCGCAGTAATTGATCTTCCCTGATCCATATTTTTATGTATTACTGTTTGGCTCCTTAATGTGTCTTATGTTGAGCACGAAACGACCAAGTTGATTATTTTTATGATTATCCTTGTTGTTGTTCCGTAAGGTACTTTATGTTGAGCATTTTGAACTAAATTAATCATCTTTTTTGGTTATTCAGTTATGACTCCATAAGCCTTCTTATGTTTGAGCATTCATGACTAGATTGATTGTTTAACTTAGTCATTGCTCCATAGACCCTCTTATGTGAGTATGACCAATTAAATTGATTACTTTTGTGGTTGATTTGGTTATGTATTTCGATTAGATTAATTATGGGCTTACTTGTGATTAATCTAATTGAGCGCTCTTAAGTCTCCATAAGTTTACTTGTGTTGAGTATTTTTGGTTAAATTAATCATGAACTTCTTGTGGTTAATTTAATATTTTGGATTCAAATTCATACTTGTATGTGATTTGTTATGTCCAAAGAAATCCTTCTTTTCTCTTTCGAAATTAAGGTCACTCTTGTTGTTCCCTTGGGAATGACATTTTGTGGGGGAGAGTTCTTTTTGAACTTGCGCTTAATTGCCAAATCATTGTGGGGAGTGCGGTTGTGGAATATTATAGGGGTTATCTTGTATCTTTAAACTCCTTGATGAATGCATTTAGCTTTGGATTTATGATTGCATCTAAATAAGATGATGTGTGTTCTTTCTTTTGGTCATGAAATGTCTCTTTCGGAAATTTCATTAGGATCCCGTTCGTGTACCTTTGCCAATTTTATTGACAAAAAGTGGGAGAATTAATATGTAGTTCACACTACAAATACATATGGTTTTCGGATCATTATGTAAGGGGAGTGGTTTCCATGTGAGATGGAGTATTGACTAAGGGGGAGTGATACATATCACCATAGTATTGTTGTTGAAGTTGTGATACAACTGAACTTTGAGCTTGTGTCATGATACTATGACACTATTTAACAATGATTGAGAACTATTTTTTTCTTGTTGTTATAGCTACGAATTTTCAAAAACAATGATACTAAACTTACAACCTTTGGGATCATTGGAGTACTTGGAAGTGACGAAGATTTACTAGTTATGGTGAAGATTAGACATGTGGAATAGTTGATATGAAATTAATCATATGGCTAACCATTTGGTTGACTTGTTGATCCAACAAATGTTAATGTTTGGGTACGGTTCATAAACCCAAAATTGGACATTTCATTTATGTGTGACAAGCTAAGTTTTCGATCTAACGGTTGAGAAATATTAGCTTGAATCTAATCAGGTTTTCACCTAACAGTGAATATTGAATGCTTTGTTACTAAGCTAACATTGATTGCAAACCCTGATTTGAAAGTGTATATAAGGGAGAACTCTAGCAACTGGATAACCCACACATTCTGTGTGATACTAGTTGCATAGCTAGAGTCGATTCTCCTTTAACCTTTGGTTTCTTCTTCTAAACCAGGTTAACGACTTAAAGAATTCATTGGGATTGTGAAGCCAGACCGATACTACTTTTCTTGTAGTTGTGTGATCTGATATTGCATCTTCTATTGTACGAGTACAATTGTAATAATTGGCTTGAGATTTCTAACTCGATAAGCAAGATAGAAAAGTAATCACAAACATCTTCGCCTCATCGTTTGTGATTCCGCAATATCTTTTTTCGCTGTGTCGATTAAGATTATTGTGAGGTGATTGATAATACTAAGCTGTTCTTCGGGAATATAAGTCTGGTATTATTGATTGGTTCCTGTTCACCTTGATTTATCAAAAGATGGAACAAAATTCGTAGGTATATTCGTGGGAGACGGATTTATCTATTATCGTAGACTTTTCTGTGTGATACAAATTTGTTTATTAAAGTCTTCGACTTTGGGTCGTAGCAAATCTTAGTTGTGGATGAGATCATCTAAGGGAATCAAGTGCGCAGTACCCTACTGGGATCAGAGGCGTAGGAGCATAACTGTACCTTGGATCAGTGTGAGATTAGCTGGGGTTCAACTACAGTCCAGACCGAAGTTAGTTTGGAGTAGGATAGTGTCTGTAGCGGCTTAATACACTATGTGATCAATCTGGACTAGGTCCCGGGGTTTTTCTGCATTTGCGGTTTCCTCGTTAACAAAATTTCTGGTGTCTGTGTTATTTCAGTTTCCGCATTATATTGTTTTATCTTTATAATTGAAATAATACAGGTTGTGCGTTAGATCATCAATTAGAGTGATCCAACCTTTAGTTGTTGATTGCCATTGATTGATCCTCGGATATTGGTCTTTGGTACCATCCGAGTTATTCCTTGTATTTGATTAAAACTCGCAGTTCCTGCTTGAGTAAATCAAATCAAAAGAGAGATATAAAATCGTTGATATACTTTTAATTGATTGAGTCTTGTTCATTCTCTTAAAAGTATATTCGAGTTTGTCCATACATATTGCTAAGTGAAATATTGGGTGGTGTTGTTAGACCCCCGCTTTTTCATTGCCGACCAAAAAAATTGTTTTTTGGTGAAAATTGTGAAGCCTATTTATACAAGGCATGTTGAAACGTACCCTGGTCTCGTAGGAAGTGGAAACGATTGAGTTGTGGAAGAAAAGAGTAATGTGTAACTGTCAGTCATTATGCTTCCATGATGAAGTAAGTTAATTCGTTTACGCCGTTACTTTTTTACCATCACTAATTATCCTACTTCATGACACTTTATTGTAACGGGCGCATTGCACGCCGCACTCTGTAAACCGCCAGACCAATACCCTAATGAGCATCCCCAAGTTTGTGACATGTTTGATGTCTCGAGTGTTTTCATGGAAAACATGTAGCACTTTGCTACGTGTGGCAAGTCAAAGTCAAGGGACTTGCCGCAGGAAAATAACATGTAATGCTATTAGGCTCGTTTTGTCTGGTCGTCTAAAACTTTCCACAGTTTTGTCAGTTCCGTGGTGAACTTCGATGGCTGAGATCGCATATCATGAAGGAGGGTAGCCGTTGATTATGGCTACCTTGTGTTGGCGCCTGATAATGGCGCGGTGGTATTTTGGTGTACGCCAGTGGCAATATGGCATGGATCGTGCATGCCAGTGGCACGATGATGTAAGTGGCGCCTGGCGTAGCCATGGCCACTAGATTTAGGCAGCTGGTCGTCTGAAACTTGCCACAAGTCTGTCAGTTCGGTGTCAAACTTAGATGGATGAGATTGCATATCATGAGGAAGGATGGCCGTTGATTATGTCCGCATCTTGTTGTATAGCGAAGTGGAGCCATTGGCATAGTGGCGCCTGGCGGAGCCATGGCATAGCGACATGCCAGTGGCGTAGCCGTGGCGGCTGTTTTTTGGCATATTGGTGTTAGACCCAAATATGGCTTCTAGCAACATTGGCCTTGTTGATAAGTTAATCTTGACGCCTTAGGAGAGTCACTGGACTCAGTTGGCATGGCAACTTTTAGACAAATTAGGGTTTGGCGCATCGCAACTCTATTTAGCACGTACGGCATGAATGCGGCATGACGGCATGGCTGACATAGTTAGCACATGTCAGTGGCACGAAGTAGCATTTGGCATAGCTTTGTCCACTAGACTTTGGCACCTCGGTGTTGGACCCACATGTGGCGTGGCAACATTGGCCATGTTGCCACATAAATCCCAACGCTCTGGGAAACGTTACTTGGCTTGGTTGGCGTAGCAACTTTTCCTAAATTAATGTTCGGCATGTCGAAACCATAATTGGTGTGTGTGGCATGCGGCCTCGGAATGGCGACACTTTTGTGCAAACGGTGCCATAACTATGCCAAAGGAACTATGGCGAGGCCGTAGTATGGAAACGACCACATGAGTAAGGATTGTCGTGGGTGGCTATGATATGGCGCCATTCCTAGGTCCCCACACCGCTCGTAACATGTTGTGGGGACGAAAAGGCATAATTTGTGTTGCGAAAAATTTGGTTTTGGTTAATGTATGGTCATGCTTCTGACTAGAAAACCCTAATTTGAGCTTACCATGGTGTTGGCCCCGAACAGGAGGTAGGTTAGCACGTAGGGCACTATTTATGGCATGTTGCCTCGAAGTGGCATGTTTGGCATGTTGGTACGGCGGAGTGGCATGTTGGCGTACCGCTCAATTTATTGGCGCAACATGGCATGTTCGGCATGTTGGTGCGGCTTTTTGGAAGGCCAATTAATATGTTGTTGTGGCAGGGCGCGTTTGGCTTGCCATTTAGTATAGTAGCGCGGCAGGGTGCGTTTGGCCTTTAATGTATGGTGACGAGTTTAGAACGACTTGATTGGTCAAGAAAAGGGGTCGGCCAAACATACGGCGCGGCCACACCTCTAATGCTCGTGGCGCATTTTAAAGTGACCTGATTGGTCGGTAGGAAGGATAGGGTCCGACCAAGCATGGGCGTGGCTACACTTCTGGTGTCCGTGTGGCGGATTTAGAGCGACCTGATTGGTCAATGGGAAGTGGGGCCGGCAAGTAAGGGCCCAACCATAACTTATGTGTGTGTGGTGAGTTTGAGGCGATCTGATTGGTCGAGGGAAATAGGTCCGATTTAGGATGGGGCGTGGCTAATGGAAAGTGGAGCCATCTGGCTTAAGGCATCACACCTCTCTTTGCTGCTACGGATCCCTGTTTTCTGATTCTGGGCAGGGTTTTGCACCTACTAATCCATGACGGATTAATTACCTAGTTTTCCTAGGATTACTTTCGACAAGCAGGGTCTGGTATACTGCGCAAGGCGCAAAAGTGATTAATTGAATTCTATGTGTTGACACAGAGTTTTTTAAGTTCATATCCAGAGAGCAGCATGCTTTCTGATTGAATACCTTATGCAAATAACTTATCCTTGATATTTGGAAATTCGTGCTACTCTGCTGCGAGTGAAAACGGTGCCATAGCTATGCCAAAGGAACTATGGCGAGGCTGTAGTATGGAAACAGCCACATGAATAGGATTGTCGTGGGTGGCTATGATATGGCGTCATTCCTAGGGCTTCCTGGGCCCCACACGGCTCGTGGCATGTTGTGGGGCCGAAGTGGCATAATTTGTGTTGCGAAAATTAGGGTTTCGGTCAATGTATGCTCGTGCTTCTGACTAGAAAACCCTAATTTGAGATTACCATGGCGTTGGCCCCGAACAGGAGGTAGGTTAGCACGTATGGCGATATTTATGGCATGTTGGTGTGCCGCTCAATTTATTGGCGCAACATGGCATGTTCGGCATGTTGGTGCGGCTTTTTGGAAGGCCAATTAATATGTTGTTGTGACGGAGCGCGTTGGGCTTTCCATTTAGTATAGTGGCGCGGCAGGGTGCGTTTGGCCTTTAATGTATGGTGATGATTTTAGAACGACTTGATTGGTCAAGAAAAGGGGTCGGCCAAACATAAGGCGTGGCCACACCTCTAGTGCTCGTGGCACATTTTAAAGTGACCTGATTGGTCAGTAGGAAGGAGAGGGGCCTGCCAAGCATGGGCGTGGCTACACTTCTGGTGTGAGTGTGGCGTCTTTAGAGCGACCTGATTGGTCAATGGGAAGTGGGGTCGGAAAGTAAGGGCCCAGCCATAACTTAAGTGTGCGTGGTGAGTTTGAGGCGATTGTCGAGGGAAATAGGGCCGGTTTAGGATGGGACGTGGCCAATGGCAAGTGGCGCCAACTGGCCTAAGGCATGTCCACGCCTCCCTTTGCTGCTACGGCTCCCTGTTTTCTGATTCTGGACAGGGTTTTGTACCTACTAATCCATGGCGGATTAATTACCTAGTTTGCCTAGGCTCACTTTCGACAAGCAAGGTCTGGTATACTACGCAAGGCGCAAAAGTGATTGATTGAATTCTATGTGTTGACACAGAGTTCTTTAAGTTCATAGCCAGAGAGCAGCATGCTTTCGGATTAAATACCTTATGCAAAGACCTTATCCTTGATATTTGGAAATTCGTGCTACTCTGCTGCGAGTGAACACGAATTGTCATGCCATATCAACATTAAGGGTTCAGCCGGGGAACATAGCATAGAAAGCATTCAAAGAAACTTATATTAAGTGAATATAGGCAAGGCGCCGAAATTTACAGAACATGGGATGGTTGTTACATGCGCCAGTCTGGATAAATTTCATGTAAATATATTGAGTGGTTCAATAAGTATGCCAGCGGAGAGATTAACACTCGTGGCTCCGTTTCCTTACAGAGTGACGTCACATCAGATGTAAGGTTTTACAATTTTAACCCTAAGCTAAAAACCACCACCAACATTAAGTCCCCTGCTTAGCTCGGAACAGTGGCATTGTTGCGGGGTAAGCATGAGATGGTGACATACAAGGATAGAATCGGAAAAAAAAGTCATGAAGAGATTATCAAAAATATTTGGCTAACCTTTGTCAGGAGGCATGAAGAATCTGTGATCCTTGCATTGGCGGCTTTGCATAAATTCGGCTTGGCCATGGGCTGTCGGCTTTAGCGCTGCAGCTTTGGCTACTGATCGGCAGAGGTGGAACTGCAACTTGGTCCGCGAAACAGGCGCTGGATGGCTAGGGCATGATCAATGGCGTTGTGGACTATTGGCGCTGGTTCGGTCGTGGACTGATGTTGCTGTCTTGGCCGCGGACCGTTGGCGCCATGGAGCGTTGCCTCCGCGGGCCCAGCTGCCTTCTTCGGCGCATGGCCTAAAAAGGAAACCTACCTCCATTCGAACTCCAAAA
Source organism: Papaver somniferum (assembly GCF_003573695.1). NCBI lineage: Eukaryota > Viridiplantae > Streptophyta > Magnoliopsida > Ranunculales > Papaveraceae > Papaver > Papaver somniferum. The sequence goes on from NC_039360.1 coordinate 95,410,418, forward strand.
AGGTGTTATGCCGATAAAAGGTGTCACTTATCCTCTTTACCTCGTATCATTGGCTCTGTTTCCACGTCTTGGTGCTAGCGGCAGAGTGGTAGCAATAAAGCAGGCGAGCATATTCCAGATACATATCTCCGTGCTTCTTCTTTTGTTTGCTCTTCTGTTGTTGGTGTAAACCCTAGCCATACGCATATCTTCCATAACTCGTAGAAATATTTCCATATGAATGATTCTTCTTCGCTAGCGGCATTGTAGTAACATTAGCCGTGCACAGACGGTGGCTGCCATTAATTCTCTTCCCATGAAAATATAGCTCTAGGGTTTTCTTTTCGTTTTGTGGCCGTGCACATAAATTCCACGGTGGGGCCCACTCATCCTTTGGCCGTGAGTATACTTCCTGATGCGAGACACGGTTTTGGCTAGGGGCGCGTTTTCCCGCGGCAAAACATGGCTTGTTGAAGCGGGTATCAGTCCCCACTCCTTTGGCTTTGCATGCTCCTTTTTGCTATGCGTGCTATGACTTGCGTCCAAACAAAGTTTCCCTTGGAAAACTTACCGCGGATTTTTGATCATCGTACTTGATTCTGACAAAACCCTCATGAACATTTTTCTCCAAAGTAGTAACTTTTATGTTTTGCTTCGTTGTAGTTACTTTATAAGCATAAGGAATTTTGTTAAGATGTCACCTGAAAGCAGTTCTGTCGTCGCATCGAGAAGTGCTAACAACTCCAAGACGAACACAGATGATGAGTTTTTTACGAAGTCTGCTACGGTTACAAGGACCCATCCCAAATTCGTGCCAACTCTTCTGACTGATTCAGAAAATGATGGAGAAGTCCAATCAGTCTGTCCAGGGCGTATAATGAGGTTTTTCCTTCAGAAGAAAGAGTATCTGTCTTCTCCCATAGACTTCAAAATCTGTCATAGTCCATTGCGCTCTTATGACAAATGGATGAAGTTCACGATGGGCCGAGACCATGTAAGAGCTAATCTGACTGGAGCGCAAATCGTGAATGCTGTCATGGCTTCCGCAACACTTCAAATCAGAAAAAATGTTGCAGGCTTGATTACTTTCATTTCCAGATGGTGTCTGGAAACTCACACGGCTATATGTAGATGGGGTGAGATGACTATTTATTTGGAAAGCGTAGCCGTTCTGTTGAGTCTTCCAATAATTGGGAAACTTGACGTTGTCTTGTCTGAGGAAGAAGAAGAAATACATGCCTCTTTGGTCAAGAAAGCGACATGACATGTTCGAAAGAATTATGAGGAAAAGTGCTTTTATAACTGGTGGGTGTCTGAGTGGTTCCCTGATGAGCCGGAGTTGGATCAAGTGTTGGATGATACATTTCATGTCGCTGCATTTTTAGTTCTGTGGTTATCCAGAGACATTTTTGACGATGGTTCTGACAAAAAAGAGATAAGGCAGAATCTCATCAAATTTGCTATAAAACTAGCGAAAGGCGTTGCTCTTCCCATCAACAGCTTGTTTCTTGGCTCTTTGTACACCCATCTGGATCGTTTAGTAGCGGACATGCACGTCTCTAATGGGTACATGAAAGTAGACTCGTATATCCATGTCGTCTTTCTCCAGGCATGGTTGTGGGAGCATTTCAAGCATTACGCTCCTAACCCGAAAACCTCATTCCATGATACATATGGCGTCTCTAGGATACTCTGTTGGTTGGACAGGCGTCCAAGGCCTGGCTCAAAGCTCATTGAATTTCTCGACAACGCACATGCAATTAACTTTCGTACTTGGGCTCCGGTCCATACCTCCATAGTTTAACGAAACACTTTTGCTACCGCACCAAACATGATATTGCATTCTGCTGACGAGAATATGAGCATTGTAGAAACTGTGTTCTTGCGAAGCTGCATACCTGGGTATCTGCCATCTTTTTTCAGAGGATCTTGTGGAGTAGTCTCTTACAGCATTGATAGGGCTGCTCGACATATGGGCTTTGATCAGGGAGTCCCATTCCGTCATCCACTGACAGCTCCAGACGAATCGTTGCCCGCCATTCTTGATTACAATGTCTTTTCACCGGATAAAAGTCTTCCCTTCCTTCTCTCAGAACGAAAACCTGTGACAACTCCCAAATATAATGCCTTCTGGCAAGATGAGTTTATTGCCATTCATCAGTTCGTGCAGGATGTTGTGACAAAGCCACGTGGAAAACCTTCCTCTGCGGTTCTAGCGAAGCATAAATTGTTGAAACAACTTCCTTCAGGCAAGCGAAAATCTTCTAGCTCGGATGCAGACAGTCCCCAGAAAAAGGAGCGAAGGTCGAAAAATTGTGCAGGTGTCTTCCAATCGGATTCGACGGCTCTTGTGACTTTCAGTTCTTTCAACACGCATGTGTGTATGATTCCCTCACTGACTTGGCTGAATTACACAAATTTTCATTTCGTCACTGACTCCCTCTTTTTTTTTTTACTCAGGGTCTTGACAACTCGAATATCTTTGCTAGACTTGCCCACGTCCAAAAGGCGGCGCCTCTTAAGAAAGGAGATGACAAGACCGAATCTCTTGAAGAAGACTCCGAGGAGAAAGAAAGTTCGAGATCCGGTGGTGAGAGGAGCACTTCTGAATGCAATAGCGAGTCTTCTTCCAGTGGGCCCAAAAATGAGTCGTTAAGTTTGCCACACCCCTTTTTTTATCCCATTTATTTATTCGGAATAAATACTCAATCGGTGTTATCACAGGAAAATGTCATCGAAGATAACCCTGAGATGGAGATTCGTTGTGATGAAGATGTGGTTTTGCCTCCAACCATGGAAGCCGTTCCTGCTAGCAATCTGGATATGGAGATTGATCATCGTGAAGATGCTGCTGCGTTTCAAATGACGGAAATGCTCCCATGGATGCAGGTGCGATTGTTGCCAAGGAATCCCTGCTGGTCGCGGAATCAGTTGCAGGCGCCACTTTCGACCCTCTATTTTTGACTCCTCATGAAGATCATGTGCTGATCGGAGGCTTCAATGTACCAGCTAAGTATGCGGAGTTGTATACCAGAATATGGGAAAGGTACGGTCATATCGCAACAACCAAAAAGTTAACTAGCCGGTTTGCGTTGGTTAAGCGGGTGGAATAAACATTATCTTCAATTCATGATATGTGCAACATGACTGGCCATACTGTTTTCGGAGACATAATCTCGAGTTGGAATTTTCACCGGGATATGTGCGTAGGCTTTGAGTTCAACGTCTCCTGGTTCTGTGAAGGTCTTTTTGAGATCCATAGGTTGCAGGCTGAAGCAGTTGATGGTCTTTCCGCGGATTTGATTAATCAACAGGAGGCAGAAGTCGAGAAGTTGTCCCAGGAGTTGAAACTGAAACAGGCAGCTCTTCAAAGCATGAAGGACAGTTTCTCCAAGAAGAACGAGCCGTTGTTAGGCAATTTTCCTTGAATATTTTTATTTTCTGAACTTCCTTTTCTTAGGTTTTTTTTTGAAAGGCAAAAGAAACACCTAGTTTATGGTTTGGTTTTCTGGTTTTTGGATTGATAGATGATTGTTTCTTATAAGATTTTTTGGATTATTTCGGAATAATGGCCCTTCGATCAATCAATATGTTAAAATCTGAATTGCGAATGTAGGTAGCAAAGTCATTCGAGAAAATTATGAAACCGTGAATGTTGCATGAGAAAAGGAAATATATGAAATCTTGGGGTGATTGGGTTATCGGTTCCCTTGCAAATGTGAAAACCCAAAGAATAGCTTGTGCAAACATTGTCTGACAAAATTTACTCACTTTAGGGTCTCCCACCAAAAATGAATCTTCAGGGAGTAAATCTGAGTCTTCATGTGACGCCCTCCTTGCTGCGGGAATTCCCCAGTCATTCTTTATTGTCTGTGGAACATCTTTATGTCGATCCACGGTAAGGCAGAGAATCTCTAGTCCCCAAACTTAATTCTCCTAGATCCATCTTTTCTTGGACGATGCGCTTCAAAGCATTGCATTTTACTGGTAGGATGATGGAATTGAGAGATGAATTTGCAACCGAGAGATTAATCTCCCACTGTGGTCGCCAATTGTTTGTGGGTGAAAACTGTTTCTGCTGATTTTGGTAATTTCGGGTGTGTGGATGAGAAACGAATCTAAACCCTAAACAATGCACTGCACGGGAGTACTTTTGAGTCGAGAGATCAATCTGTACAATCCTGGCCTAAACCAAGAAATGGCCGTTCCATGCTTGCTTCGGTCACAAAGTGAAGGAGAAGGGTTGGTCTTAGGGAGGGAAGCGAAGAGAGTGTTGAGACCAGAATAGCTGATTCTGAAGGTGTGGTTGTTTATGACTCGTATCTGAAAGTAGAACTGGATAGCAGAATGGAAAGCTACCAGGTGATTTCCAGATACCGTGTTGTTGCCGACCAAAAAACTTGTTTTTTTGGTGAAAATAGGTGAAGCCTATTTATACAAGTCATACTGAAACGTACCCTGGTGTCGTAGGAAGTGGAAACGATTGAGTGGTGGAAGAAAAGAGTAACGTGTAACTGTCAGTCATTATGCTTCCATGATGAATGAAGTGAATTCGTTTACACCGTTACTTTTTTACCACCACTAATTATCCTACTTCATGACACTTTCTTGTAAAGGGCGCATTGCACGCCGCACGCTGTAAACCGCCAGACCAATACCCTAATGAGCATCCCCCAGTTTGTGACATGTTTGATGTCTCGAGTGTTTTCATGGAAAACATGTAGCACTTTGCTACGTGTGGCAAGTCAAAGTCAAGGGACTTACCGCAGGAAAATAGCATGTAATGTTATTAGGCTCGTTTTGGATGGTTGCCTAAAACTTGCCACAAGTTTGTCAGTTCGGTGGTGAACTTCGATGGTTGAGATCGCATCTCATGAAGCAGGGTAGCCGTTGATTATGGCTACCTTGTGTTGGCGCCTGACAATGGCGCGGTGGTGTTTTTGTGTACGCCAGTGGCAATGTGGTATGGTTGGCATGGCTCGTGCATTCCAGCGGCACGGTGATGTAAGTAGCGCCTGGCGTAGCCATGGCCACTAGATTTAGGCAGCTGGTCGTCTGAAACTTGCCACAAGTCTGTCAGTTCGGTGGCAAACTTGGATGGCTGAGATTGCATCTCATGAGGAAGGATGGCTGTTGATTATGGATGCATCTTGTTGTATAGCGAAGTGGCGCCATTGGCATAGTGGAGCCTGGTGGAGCCATGGCATAGCGGCATGCCAATGGCGTAGCCGTGGCAGCTGTTTTTCGGTATATTGGTGTTAGACCCAAATATGGCTTCTGGAAATATTGGCCTTGTTGCTAAGTTAATCTTGAGGCCTTAAGAGAGTCACTGGACTCAGTTGGCATGGCAACTTTTAGCCAAATTAGGGTTTGATGCATCGCAACTCTATTTAGCACGTGCGGCATGACTGCGGCATGGCGGCGTGGCTGGCATAGTTAGCACATGCCAGTGGCACGAAGTAGCGTCTGGCATAGCCATGGCTGCTAGACTTTGGCACCTCGGTGTTGGACCCTCATGTGGCGTGGCAACATTGGCCCTGTTGCCACATCAATCCCAACGCTCTGGGAAACGTTACTTGGCTTGGTTGGCGTAGCAAATTTTCCTAAATTAGGGTTTGGCATGTCGAAACCCTAATTGGTGCGTGTGGCATGCTGCCGCGGCATGGCGACACTTTAGTGAAAACGGTGCCATAGCTATGCCAAAGGAACTATGGCGAGGCTGTAGTATGGAAACAGCCACATGAGTAGGATTGTCGTGGGTGGCTATGATATGGCGTCATTCCTAGGGCTTCCTGGGCCCCACACGGCTCGTGGCATGTTGTGGGGACGAAGTGGCATAATTTGTGTTGCGAAAATTAGGGTTTCGGTTAATGTATGGTCGTGCTTCTGACTAGAAAACCCTAATTTGAGCTTACCATGGCGTTGGCCCCGAACAGGAGGTAGGTTAGCACGTATGGCGATATTTATGGCATGTTGGTGCGGCGGAGTGGCATGTTGGCGTGCCACTCAATTTATTGGCGCAACATGGCATGTTGGCGTGCCACTCAATTTATTGGCGCAACATGGCACGTTCGGCATGTTGGTGCGGCTTTTTGGAAGGCCAATTGATATGTTGTTGTGGCGGAGCGCGTTTGGCTTGCCATTTAGTATAGTGGCGCGGCAGGGTGCGTTTGGCCTTTAATGTATGGTGATGATTTTAGAATGACTTGATTGGTCAAGAAAAGGGGTCGTCCAAACATAAGGCGTGGCCACACCTCTAGTGCTCGTGGCGCATTTTAAAGTGACCTGATTGGTCGGTAGGAAGGAGAGGGGCCGGCCAAGCATGGGCGTGGCTACACTTCTGGTGTGAGTGTGGCGGCTTTAGAGCGACCTGATTGGTCAATGGGAAGTGGGGTCGATTAGTAAGGGCCCAGCCATAACTTAAGTGTGTGTGGTGAGTTTGAGGCGATCTGATTGTCGAGAGAAATAGGGCCGGTTTAGGATGGGGCGTGGCCAATGGCAAGTGGCGCCAACTGGCCTAAGGCATGGCCACGCCTCCCTTTGCTGCTACGGCTCCCTGTTTTCTGATTCTGGGCAGGGTTTTGTACCTACTAATCCATGGAGGATTAATTACCTAGTTTGCCTAGGCTCACTTTCGACAAGCAAGGTCTGGTATACTACGCAAGGCGCAAAAGTGATTGATTGAATTCTATGTGTTGACACAGAGTTCTTTAAGTTCATAGCCAGAGAGCAGCATGCTTTCGGATTAAATACATTATACAAAGACCTTATCCTTGATATTTGGAAATTCGTGCTACTCTGCTGCAAGTGAACACGAATTGGCATGCCATATCAACATTAAGGGTTCAGCCGGGGAACATAGCATAGAAAACATTCAAAGAAACTTATATTAAGTGAATATAGGCAAGGCGCCGAAATTTACAGAACATGGGATGGTTTCTACATGCGCCAGTCTGGATAAATTTCATGTAAATATGTTGAATGGTTCAATAAGTATGCCAGCGGAGAGGTTAACACTCATGGCTCCATTTCCTTACAGAGTTACATCACATCAGATGTAAGGTTTTACAATATTAACCCTAAGATAAAAACCACCATCAACACCTATGAACATAATCAAGGTACTGTGTGTAGAATCCGGGAAATCAGTAGTGATGATGTAGACGAAGATCCCAAAAAATTTTAGGATATTGAGGATAATCTTTGAGAAGAATCATTCAAAGATCTGATAAGGAAATAGACATCAATATGTTGATTTATCTCGATATTTTGTGTAAGGTCTATTTTGAATAAATAAAATTTATTATTTTATGATCTTTGTTTCATTATTTGATAGTTTCCAATTACATAGCCTATGTATGAATGTCTATATTTTTGTTATGTGCTTTCGGATTTATGAGATGTCTGATTTCGGTTTTTATTGACCTTAATATTTGATCTCATTTGGTGAATTCCCTTAGGTTTGTGTGGCTTTTTGATTTAGCGGGATTAAGTTCTAGACCATATTGGTAGGCTTTATCAAAGGATCATAAGGTGTTCCGATTGAAACTCATATGTGAAAAGTCATAATATGTTGATAATCAATTTATGTTTACATAAGTTGTGTATAGCATAACATATGTGTTTCGGATTTATACTCTTACTATTGTCACGCATTAATTAAAACCGATTCAACCTTTCTGATTGAGTACTTTTGTGCACTTCTTAATCCTGACACTTCGGGAAATTCATGCTACTCAGTTGCGAGCAAACATTAATTGTCATGTCATGTCAACATTAAGAGTTCGTCGTGGGAACATGGCATAGAATAAATACTCGACATGCCATGCATTAGTGAATACTACAGGTGGCAAATAAAATCTACAGAATATTTGGGATTGCTGCTGCATGCGCCATTCTGGATAAATTTTATATATAAATATACTGAATTGCTCAATACATATGTGAGTAAAGAGGCCTAGGCACTCGTTAATTTAAATGGATCTGTTTCTTTGCAGAATGACGGCTCATTAAATACAGGGTTTTACAATTTTGGCCCCTGAACTAAAAACCACCATCAACACCTAGTCACTTGATAATTATCTTATAGTGTTTCGGTTTAATACCGTACCTATTATGAAGTGATCACTTTGTTGTCATATTGTCAAAATTTCATATCCATCGACGATCACATAATTTGAATATCATAGTTATCATATTGTCTCGACTTTGTCCATTGACGATCACATTTAGTATCAGACTTAAAAATTATGGTGTATTTGGGTACCTTCGTCTTTTAATGAGCAAAGAATAGCTTAACAGGCTTCAAAGCAGATCCAAAATCTAAATAATAAAGGGTCAAAGTTGAGAACATTTATGAATATTGCTCTTGAGAGGATGGAGCATGATAGAATTATAGTGACAAGGAGAGTGATAGCGTGTCTGTCGATGGGGATGCAGGGGATTTCTATGTTGGTTTTATAGATAAGTCAGTTGCAGGAAGAGGTGACCCTAATGATCAAAGTGATGATATTGATCCGAATATGCCGATGGTACTCTGGATTGACAGGATGCAAACCATACTGGTGTTCGCAGTTGAAAAGACGAGGGTACCCAAATACACCGCAATCTTAAAATTATCCACCTATAAGTCCTCTACCGAAAGTGATCGTCTATGGACAGAGTCGAGACAACACGACAAATCGGTATTCACACTTCGTGTGATCGTCTATGGATACGAGATCGAGACAATACAACAACAAGATAACTTGTGTGATTGACTATGGATACAAGATCGAGACAATGCAACAACAAAGTGTGTACTTGATAATAGGTTCGGTAATAACCAAACTCTATAGGATCACTATCAAGTATTACGGAGTTAACGTACTTGTGTAATTTACTTTATTATAATAAACAATTATAATGCGAAAATCAAAGTAAAAGACACAACAAGATTTTTTTGACGAGGAAACCGCAAATGCAGAAAAAAAAACCCCGGGACCTAGTCCAGTTTTGAATAATCTCAGAATTAAACATCTATACAAAATATATAGTACCAACTTTGTATTATTGAAACCAAGCACACTACCCCTAGCTGCTTAGTTCCCTCAGTATCCCTGCGCCTTCGACTTCTAGAGTCATGCACGTGAATAGCAAGTCCTTTGGATCGTATTCCAAACATCAAAGGGAGAATCTGTTTGGTAACCACTCTAATCAATCTTGTTAGAAGATATTAATTAGTCGTTGACAAAGGCTCTTATGTTTAATCTAATAAACTCTTTTGTCTGGTTAGATCAATCTAACTTTAACTACCGAAATAGTCAAGTATAAATTCGCACTCAATCAATATAGATATCAAAGAGAAATATAGAGAATGTCGATCTCATGCAACTAATCAATCAGATCTATCAAAGATAAACTGATTCTAGTTGAATCCCAACTGATCAAGGTTTGTGAAAATTAATAAGAAATCTTCTTCGTCTTCAAATATTCTTTTATCTTCAAATACCTGCACAATACCACTTGAATCTCTTGTGATTAATCACGCACAGAACGGAGTCTGTTAACAATGGATTATCACAAGATGTCTTTAATTAGATCTAACAATAGTTCTAAAGATCTCATCGATACTTTGATCTAGTCTGAGTGAATCTTATATCAGAAGAGAAGATTCTCATGCATAAACAAACTAGGTTCAACAAACGTTAGTCAATCAAATCAAATCGAAAACTAATAACACTGCAACTATCTAGTTTCCCACCAACGGTACTCGTGGAGCTTCTTGATCCCACATAAGTCTTTAAACGAGCGGTCATAAGAGATTTCACCTAATTAGGATATTTTCTCTCTGATTAGACGGCTCCACCAGAAATAACAAGAAATGAAGTTTGTTTGGCTCTTAGGATAGTTTGCTAGAAATGCAAAGTTAGGTATTTATAGACCAAGGATGTTTGGACACCAAGGAATTTCCAAAACCGAAAATATTCTCAAGAAACGCAATGAATGCCCAAATTCGGTTTTCATAATTCCAATAAATGTTGGTCCAATATTTTCAGAAATCTCTCAATAGAAAATCTCGAATTAGTAAATGCACATCACTAACTTTTATTCTCTAGAGCTATGCATTAATTGCTGGTAATTAAAGCATATCGAATAAAAATTTAATTAAAAGATTTTTAATTTATTACGGCACAGGATCATCTTGAGTACCAAGGAATATCTTTGAACAATAAATGATAAGAGTTACTGCTAGTGTTCAAAGTATGTTGATATCTTTTCATTGCAAATCCTTATTTCATATTTACATGAATTTGCTTCTTGGAATTTGTTCCAGCACACTTCCAAACAAGTTTAGAATTGGTTTGCCAGTTTTCCAAGACTATTATGTGATTGGAAATACCAAATCACAATGGTTAGTTGTGATCGGTCTTACCAAGTCACATACATGGGTTCAATCGGTTATACCAATCACTAGGATCGGTTCTACCTAAATACGGTACCTACTTGTGATCGATAACACTAGTCACTAGAATCGTTTACACCAATTACAAGGATCAGTTCCATCTATAAGCAGCATGCCAAACGTGTTATCCCGGCCAAACGTGCATGCCAAACGTGTTATCCCGCTCTGCATGTCAATGGCATGCCAAACATGCCATGCCGCGCCAATGTATTAAGCAGCATGCCAAACATGCCAAACATGCCAAACGTGCCACTTTGCCGTAGCATGCCAAACGTGCCAACGTGCCGTAAAAAGCGTGCCTACGTGCTAACCTACCTCTTGCTCATGGACAACACCATGATGTGCTTAAATTAGGGTTTTCTAGCCGCACGACTCTGCTTTGGCGCATTAACCAAAACCCTAATTTCCAGTTGTGGCTCAAATTACGCCACTTTGGGCCCCACAACATGCCACGAGCCATGGGGGACCCAGGAAACCCTAGGAATGGTGCCATATCATAGCCACGCATAGCAACCCTTGCTCATGTGGCCGTTTCCACATTATGGCCTTACTATAGTTCCTTTGGCGTGACTATGGTTTTGCACAAAAAACGTCACCATGCCGCGGCCGCATGCCACACGCACTAATTAGGGTTTCGGCGTGCCAAACCCTAATTTAGGCGAAGTTGCTACGCCAACCAAGCCTAATCATGCTACCCAGAGCATTGGATTGATGTGGAAACTAGAGATAATATTGCCAAGCCATATTTGGGTCTAACGTCAATATGCCAAAATCTAGCGGCCATGGCTACGCCAGACGCTACTTGCACCACCGTGTCACTGGCATGCGCGAACCATGCCAACCATGCCATTGTGCCACCGACGTGCACTAAATATTCCATTATATCATTGGCATGTACCAAAGACGACATTGTGCTATTATCGGGCGCCAACAGAATCTGGCCATAATCAATGGCCACCCTTCCTCATGAGTTACAATCTCAGTCGTCCATATTCGCCACAGAATTGACAGGCCTGTGGCAAGTCTTAGGCGACCATCCAAGACAAGCCTAATAGCGCCACATGCTATTTCCCTGTGACAAGTCTTTTGACTTTGACTTGCCACACATAGCGATCTGCTACACGTTTTCCACGAAAACACTCGAGGCATCAAACATGTCACAAACTGGGGGATGTTCATCAGGGTATTGGTCTGGCGGTTTACAGCGTGCGGCGTGCAACACGCCCATTATAAGAAAGTGTCAGAAAGCAGGGCAGTTAGTGGAGGCAAGAAGTAGTGGGTGTAAACTAACACGTCCCCTTCATAGTGGGAATGTGGTTTCTGGCATTTACACACGACCCCACTTCTCCATCACTCAATCACTCCCACTTTCTACAAGATCAGGGTGCGTTCAATATGATTGTATAAATAGGTTTTACCTATTTCGGCCAAACAACAAGTTTTGGGTGAGAACAACAACACAGTATCCAGAAAAATACCAAAGAACTGATAGCTTTCATTCCGTAAGCCAGTTCCAACTTCTGATACAAGTCATAAAATAACCACACCTTCAGAATTAACCATTCTGGTCTCAACACCTTCTTCGCTTCCCTCCCGAAGACCAACCCTTCTCCTTCACTTTGTGACTGAAGCAAGACTGGAACGACCATTTCTTGGTTTAGGCCAGGATTGTACAGATTGATCTCTCGAATCTAAAGTACTCCCGTGCAGTGCATTTTTTTTAGGTTTAGATTTTTTCTCATCCACAACCAAATTTACCAAAACCAGTAGAAACAGTTGTTACCCATAAACACTAGGACCGGTTTCCAATTACAAGGATCGATTACACAACACTTGTGATCGGTCACACCAATTACTAGGATCGGTTACACCAATTACAAGGATCGATCATGCCATCTCATGGTGATTACTTAGGATCGGTTACACCAATTACCAGGACCGGTCATACCAAATCATAAGTCTAGGCATTGTGATCGGTTCTACCAACTCACACATATTGGTTATCCAAAGATATGCAATGAATATTCTGACCAATAAACCTATTGATTTCCCTTTCGATTCATGAAACAAGTTCATGAATGTACTTCCTTTAAAAAAATGTAAAACATTGTTTCCTAGGATGAAATCTTCACCATAGCCCAGTCACATAATTATAACACTATATACAAGATTATGTGCATGTCATATCTATGAAGTTCAAAAGATAAGTGTTATACTTAGTAGTCTAATTCCTTAATACTATGATCATACTATTATGATCATGTCTCATCACTAGAGTATTATATACAATATGTACGGTATATACAGCTTCGCAGTTATGTTTTCAATATAGCACGACTTGAAAAATACGTTAGGAATGAAACAATTCAAGTCAAAATTACTAAACTCAAGAGGAAGGATGATGTCGTCGTTGTAGTTTGTCACTTCTTCACATTCTTCAGGTCTTCGGAGTAATACTTGTATGTCTGAACATTCCTAGACTTTCTAGTCTAACCTAAACAAAGTTGACTTTAGTATTTAATCAAGCGACTCTAGATAAGTTTTGATACTAAAATATGACAACCAAACTTGACATACCAACGCTTGGTGAGTTCAACCGATCTATGCTCTAACAATATCCCCCTTTGTCAATTTTAGTGACAAAACTCTTATTACATATTGAGCTAAATGAATTACAAAATAACTCATTCTTTATACGTTTGATTCCAAGTTTCAACGGCACAATAACCTTCATATGTTCAATCAATAAATGTCGATGTTGACATTTGAATAAAAAAAGCTCCTCCTAAAGGCAAGCTAGGTAAATATTCATTCTGAACATCTTTGTTATTCTCCTTTCATTGCCATAATTACTACACATCAATATGATATGTTTCTCCCCCTTAGTCAATGCTTTACTGTTTCGTTAAATATAACGTTTAGGCACAATTGTCCTCTCCTAGTGATTAAAAATCACTTGTTTACTCCATATTTTTCTCCCCTTTTTGTCAAAAAATGACAAAGGTTCGAGCAAATAAAGGACAAACCGAAAGAATCTTAAAAATATATAAGACTTGTATACAACCTATAAGAGTTAAGCACAAAGGTTTCACATACCATTTTAGATAACTAATATTAAAACTGAAACTACAAAAGTAATTTAGTTTCAATATGTTATCAAGGAAACAATTGCCTGAATCAGTTTTCCCTACAATCCAACAATTCGACTAAGATACCCATTTCCCTTGTTGGACCGATTGTGTATGCACAATCGCTTGTTTCGGTAAGGCCATAATAAAGGTCAGAATTAACTTTATTTTTCTCATCAGGCTCTACTTATTCAGAGAATAACTTAGACCCTTCCCATTAGACAAGACAAACACTAGGTTAGTTAACTATCTTTTCTTGTCATGGCATTCGATTAGACTTGAATAACTGAATCCTCCAATTGATAAGTCTAACTAAGATCAAAATTAACTTAATTTCTCTTATCCGGAATCAATTGGACTAAGCAAATGATCCTGTATTTTTAAGCCTTAAACAGATACAAACCAAAATAAATTGACTTGCACAATTATTTTATTAACTGGAAGCAATTGAACAAATATAAACATTACAACACCGTAATTGCACCGAATTTTGTTAAGCAAAAACCCTTGATACCCAACAATAAAGAATATACCAAACAATAAGCCAAATAAATTGACACAGTTTTTCTTAACCGAAATAATTGAATCACATAAATAATCCATACACAACATAATGGAACATATCAATTGTACCGAAATTTTGTTAAGCAAAAGCAAAATATCTGCAATACAAACAGGCTTTTCTTAAACAGGAAAACGATTAACTAACAAATTCAGTACCTCAATTTCTGCAGCCACATCTCCCCAGAAAGACATATCATTAATCGCTAGTTCAAACAAGAACTCTCCCCAGTGTGTTGTCATTCTCTCGCAAGAACAAAAGAACAACAACAAAAGTAACCTTTACCAGAGAAAGGTTGAATCGGTCTAAATTAATGCATGCCAATAACAAAAGTTGAAAACCCAAAACACATATGTTATGCGAAACACAACTCATGTAAACACAAATTGATTCAACATATTGTAACTGTTCACATATGAGTTTCAATCGGAACACCTTATGATCCTTTGATAAAGCCTACCATCATGGGATAGAACTTAATCCCGCTAAATCAAAAAGCCACACAAATCATAAGGGATACATCATATGAGATCGAATATTAAGGTTAATGAAAACCGAAATCAGACATCTCATAAACCGAAAACACATAACAAAAAATATGGACATTCATTCACAGGCTATGTAATCAGAAACTATCACATGAAACAAAAATTATAAAATAATAATTTTATTCATAAATAATAATTGATAGTTTTATTCAAACTAGACATTATATAAAAATATCGAAATAAATTTAATACATTGATGTTTATTTTTCTCTATATAAGAATCTTCAATTCTCTTAGAGTTACTCAGTTTGCTTTGGAGTCAGATCAGGAGATCTCAAAGGATTCCAATCATCTTCAATGATAACCAATCTTGATTCAAGACTTATAAGATTGTTATTGACTTTCTTTACTTCCTTTCGCAAATCCTTTTCCATGTTCCGTACTCACATAAAATTAGATCTAGTTTTAGTGAAAGATTCTTGAGAAGATTATCATTAAGGGATGGGATCTCTTCATTGGGAACATCTTGATTTAGATCACCATCTGAAGATTCAAGTCGAAGTTTCTAGTTAGGAAACAAGGTGCTCCAGACTTTTTCAACTTTGTGAGAGTTGTAACTAGAGGTAGACATTCTGTCAGATCTCTATGAAATGAAATGTGAATTTCATTCTCCTATAAATAAGAGACATTTTCTCGTAATCTTTGAGAATATTATTTCATTCAATTACATTAACCGAATATTTATTCGGAAATATTTTTTATTAAAATATTTACACATATACCTTTACTGTTTATTTGGAAAATAAAAAATAAGGATTTATGTTTACGATAACCAATTTAGGTTATCAATTTTCGGTTGTTGAAAATTCTTCCCTTAGAAATTTCAACATTCTTACAAATTTGAGAGTCTTTTACTTTTGAAATGTTAGGTTCTTTTCTCAAATTTGAGACAAGATCTTTGTATCTAAAAATCACATCATTCAATTCTCTTAGTTGATTCTCTGAAGTGATTTTCGATTTGGGTTTAGATCTTGTCCTTTTAGATTGACAAAATTTGTCTCTCTATGAGATATTAGGACATTGTTTCTTATAATGCCCCCATTGTCTGTATCAGAAACAGGGTCCAGACGTATTACGATTATAACCCTTAGGTTTGATAGGTTTATCTAACCTTTTCTTGTAATCAATTTTTGGTTTATTCACACCAGGAGTTGACTTACAAGAACAAACAAGTGTATTCCTTAATTTCGAATTCTCTACTTTTAACTTTCTGATTTCATCTTGACAACAATTGATATCTTTGATGAGTTTAGATACTTGTTCTTTTTTAAACATAGAGAGAGTTCTTTTTTCACAAGACGCTTGGTAAGTTTTTCTTTATCATTCAGATAACTTAATCTGATTTAATCAAGAGATGATTTTATTCCTTTGATTTCAGATTCAAGAGACTGAATTCTTTTATCATGATAAAGAAACTCTTGTTGAAAAACTTTAGAAGTGAACTCTTCTTGAGTAACATTGAAAGTATTTCCGAATTGTAGATTTCTGCAATGGTTACAATATGATCTGACATACAGTCTTGATTGTCCTCGTTAGGGTAATAATCAAGAGTAGCAGTGTATGCATTTCTCTTCCATCTAATATCCTTAGTAGGACAGTCTGGAGAAATATGACCAAAGCCTTGACATTTGTAGCATTGAAGAATGTTATCATCATCATCCCATGCATCCTTAGTCTTGGAGTAGAAATATGATTTCTTCTTGATACAAGGAGATTTCTCTTCCGATATCTCAACAATTTCTTGAATCGTTGCGTAATAAGATAAATGGTGATTTAATTCAACCCCATCTTCATCATCTAAAGATTTATGATCTTTGGAGTTTTCCAGACACTGAGTCGGCGGATCTTTAATGACTTTGTAAGCCAAGTTTGTGTCTTCCCTTGACAAACACTCCTGATCAAATATCTTTAGTTTTCTTAAAAGAGAACTTCTTGATAAGGAGGAAAAATCGTTATCTTCAATGGTTAGACTCGTATCTAGATGGCAACGATCTGCGAATTTTGTATATTATATCTTTTTCAGAAATAGCCTTTCCAAGAGAAAAAGAAGCATTAACTATCACAAAGAGTTTCATATGAAACTCTTCAAAAGTATCGTTGTCATCCATCCGAAGTTTTTTGCAATCAGAAGTGAGAGTTTGAAGTCTAGATTCCTTTTCTAATGTGTTACCTTCAAATACGATCTGAAAATTATTCCAAGCTTCTTCAGAACTTTGACATGTAGAAACATGATGTTGCGGATCTCGGCTTACAGCATGTATGATTGCGTTCAAACCATCTGAATTATGCTTTGCAAGTATCTTTTCTTCACTTGTATAGTCAGCTAAGCGTTTAAAACTCAGTTTCTGATCATTCTATTTTGGGATGATTATACCCATTAACGACTAATAACCAAATATTAAAATCGCGTGATTGAAGAAAATATTTCATAGAAGACTTCCACCACATATAGTTTGTTTTGACAAATTTTGGCGGTACGTTAACAGATATCGATTCATAAGAACTCGAATTCATTTCTTATAGGTTGGATCGCACCAAACACAGATTGTTAGATCTTTTCGTGTTTTCATGCTCTAATACCAATTGAAAAGATGAGGGTGCCCAAATACACCACAATCTTTTTATTTCAACCTATGAGTCCTCTACAAAATGTGATTGTCTATGGAAAAAGTCGAGACAATACGACAAATCGGTATTCACACTTTGTGTGATCATCTATGGATACGAGATCGGGACAATACAACAAGAAAGTGCGTACTTGATAATAGGTTTGGTAATAACCAAACTCTATAGGATCACTATCAAGTATTACGGAGTTAACATACTTGTGTATTTTACTTTATTATAATAAATAATTATAATGCGGAAATCAAAGTGAAAGATACAGCAAAATTTTGTTAACGAGGAAACTACAAATGCAGAAAAACCCAAGGACCTAGTCCAGTTTTGAATACTCTCAGAACTAAGTCGTTATACAAAATCTAATACCAACTTCGTATAGTTGAGACCAAGCAGACTACCCTGGGCTACTTAGTTCCCTCAATATCCATGCGCCTTCGACTTCTAGAGTCGCGCACGTGAATAACAAGTCCTTTAGATCTTATTCCAAACAGCAAAGGAAGAATCTGTTTGATAACCACTTTAATCAATCTTTCTAAATATATAGATGAGTCGTTGACAAAGGCTCTTCCATTTAATCTAATAAACTCCTTTTTCTGGTTAGATCAATCTAACTTTAACTACTGAAATAGTCAAGTATAAATTCACACTCAATCAATATAGATTCAAATAGAAATATAAAAAATGTCGTTCTCACACAAGTAATCAATCAGATCTATCAAAGATAAACTGATTCTAGTTGGATCCCTGCCGATCAAGGTTTGTGAACTAAATCCACAAGATACGAAAACTAATAAGAAATATTCTTTGTCTTCATATCTTCTTTTATCTTCAAATACCTGCACGACACCACTTGAATCTCTTGTGATCAATGACGCACAAAATGGAGTTTGTTAACAATGGACTATCACAAGATGTCTTTAATTAGATCTAACAACAGTTCTAAATATATCGTTGATACTTTGATCTAGTCTGAGTGAATCTTATATCAGAAGAGAAAATTCTCAAGCATAAACAAACTAATCAAAGTTTCAACAATCGTTAGTCAATCAAATCAAATCGAAAACTAATAACACCGCAATTATCTAGTTTCCCACCAATGGTATTCTTAGAGCTTCTTGATCCCACAAAAGTCTTCAAACGAGCGGTCGTAAGAGATTTCACCTAATTAAGATACTTTCCTCTCCAATTAGATAGCTCCACCAAAAACAACAAGAAATGAAGTTTGTCCGGCTCTTCAGATAGTTTTCCAGAAATGCAAACTTAGGTATTTATAGACCAAGGATGTTTGGACACCAAGGAATTTCCAAAACCGAAAATATTCTCAAGATATGCAATGAATGCCCAAATTCGATTTTTATAATTCCAGTAAATGTTGGTCCAATATATTCCGAAATCTCTCAATAGAGCATCTCCAATTAGTAAATGCACATTACTAATTTTTATTCTCTAGAGCTATGCATTAATTGCTGGTAATTAAAGCATATAAAATCAAAAACCTTAATTAGAAGATTCTTAATTTATTTCGGCACGGGATCACCTTGAGTACCAAGGAATATGTTTGAACAATACATGATAAGAGTTACTGCTCGTGTTCAAAGTATGTTGACATCTTTTCATTGCAAATCCCTATTTCATATTTACATGGATTTGCTTCTTGGAATCGGTTCTACCACACTCCCGAACAAGTTTAAAATTTATTTGCCAATTTTCCAAGACTACTATGTGATTGGACATACCAAATCAGAATGGTTAGTAGTGATCGGTCTTACCAAGTCACATACATGGGTTCAATCGGTTATACCAATCACTAGGATCGATTCTACCTAAATATGGTACCTACATGTGATCGGTCACACCAGTCACTAGGATCGGTTACACCAATTACAAGGATCGGTTCCAACTATACATGGTATCTAATTGTGATCAGTAACACCAGTCACTAGAATCGGTCACACAACACTTATGATTGGTCACACCAATTACTAGGATCGGTCACACGAATAACAAAGACCGTTCATACCATCTCATGGTGATTACTTAGGATCAGTTACACTAATTACTAGAACTGGTCATAGAAAATCATAAGTCTAGGCATTGTGCTCGGTTATACCAAGTGAAAAGGTGAGGGTACCCAAATATACCTCAAGCTAAAACTTTTCCTACTATAAGTCCTTTCTCCGAAAGTGATTGTCTATGGACAGAGTCGAGACAATACAACTAATCGGTTCACACTTCGTGTGATCGTCTACGGATACGAGATCGAGACAATACAACAACGAAGTATGTTTATTTGATACAAAGGTTCGGACTTAACCAAACACAATAGGATTTCTTATCAAGTAAATAGGAATTAACGTTTGTGTAATTTACTTTAATTATAATAAGACAATTATAATGCGGAAATATTAAGTAAATGACACATCAAGATTTTGTTAACGAGGAAACCGCAAATGCAGAAAAAACCCCGGGACCTTGCCAGAATTGAATACTCTAAGTATTAAGCCGCTACACAAAATTACACCAACTTCGTATAGTTGAGACCAAGCAACTAAACCTATAGTTCACCTAGTTCCGTCTGTATTCCCATGCCTCCAACTTATAAATAAGTCACGTACTTGGGACAATTTCTTTGGTTCGTATTCCAAACACTAAAGGAACAACAAATCTGTTTGGTATCAACTCTCTTCAACCAAGTGATATGAGTTAGACAAAGGATCTTCTGTTTATCTTAACATAAACTCCTTCGTCAGGTTCTTAGACTATCTTATGTTCAATTACCAAAGGTAATCATTAAGATTTTACAATCAATACTTTTGGTCACAAAGAATTGTATTGATGCCGATCTACACAATTAATCAATCCAATCTACCACAAGGATAAACCGATTATAGTTGGATCCTCTTTATACCGAAACAAGTATTGTGCACACCAAAGATTATAAACCCAAGTCAGATCTTAAATATCTTCTTTCTCTTCATATCTTCTTAAATCTTCAATAAAGATCTGCACACAACAACTTGAATCTCTTGTGATCAATCACGCACAGAACAGAGTCTGTTAACAATAGATTATCACAAGATTGTCTTTAGAACTAACAACAATCTAAAGATCCCTGTCAAAACTTCGATCTAGTTTGAGTGAATCTTATATCAGAAGAGAAGATTCTCAAGTGTAAAAAAATTAGGTGCAATCAAAGTTAAACCACCATTAGTCAATCAAATCAATCGAAAACACAAGATAAACCGCAATTATCTAGTTTCCCACCAACGGTACTCGTAGAGCTTCTCAATCCCAAAGAAGACTTTAAACTAAGCGGTCATAAGAGATTTCTCCTGATTAGGTTACTCTTCTATCCGAATAGGCGGCTACACCAGTAACAACACAACCGAGGAAGTTTGCTGTCACGAAGGATTAGTTTGCTAGAAATGCAAACTTCAAGTATTTATAGACAAGGAAGTTTGGACACCAAGGAATTTCCAAAACCGAAAATATTCTCAAAGATATTCAATACATTCCAAATTCGGTTTCCATAATTCCTGGAAATGCTCTGTCCAAAATAATGACCGAAAATCTCCCTGGAAAATCTCAACTAGTAAATGCACATTACTAATTCTCCTTTTCCATATATAAAATTAAAAACCTTAATTAAAAGATTCTTAACTTATTTAATTTCGATCCTGGGATTTTCTTCCTTTAACTATTAAGGAATAACTTTGAACAATAAAATATAAACATTACTGTACGTGTTCAAAGTATGTCGACATCCTTACTTTGTAAGTCCTCTTTCATACTTACAACCTTGAAACTGATTTGCCACACTTCCAAATAAGTTTAGAATTGGTTCATCTGACTTTCAAGAACTATGCGATTGATTAAGAAACACTCAATCACAAATCATGGGTTTAACGGTTCTACCAAAACAAGTTTCGGTTCTACCTCCATGTGAGTACTGTGCATAGTCACACTAACTTTCCAAAATTCGGTTGACTAGGTACTAGGATTGGTTCCCCACATATATATGGTATCTAACTTATATGTGTTGCACATGTCCATAGGATCGGTTCCCCTTTGCCTAAAAACATGTTGCACATGTTCATAGGATCGGTTCCCCTTTCTGCTATAAACCTTGCTTCACCCCATACAAGGATTGATTCCCCTTTGTGATGTACTGCACCTCTTCATAGGGTCGGTTCCCCCTTACCCAGATTCAGTTCAACAAATCACAAACTCGATCATACCTCACAGGTGATTACTTAGGATCGGTTTCACTAATAAAAGTCATACCAATACATAAGTTAGGAATTTGTGAATAGTTTTACCAAGAACACAAACAAGTCGTGAGCGGTTATACTAAATCACACATATTGGATGTTCACAAGATATGCATTGAATAACAATCCCAATAACGCCTGGTGATTTCCTTTTCGATCCATAAATAAGTTTATGAACTTACTTCCTTAAAACACATGTAAAAACATTATTTCCTAGGATGAAATCCTCACCTCATACCCATACATAATCACAATAGCATTTAAACGATTATGTCGATGTCTTATCTACAAAGTTTAATGGTTAAGAAATAAACTTCATATTGTATTCCTTAATACTATGTTTATCTAGAGTTCCAACATGTTTCGCAGTTTTTGTTAGAGCATTGCCCGGTCGAACTCGCATGCGTTGCTATCTCAAGCATGTTTGTCAATGTTAGTGATCAAAACTATAAGTCTTGATTTCTAGTCTACTATAGCTAAGGTATCGGACTAGGATAGAAAGTGTAGTTGAGATCAAGAACTCCATGTCAATCATCATACAAGACGAAGAACTACTCAAGTTACCGGTGGATCTTCATCGACTAAAAGGTACGTGGAGACTTGAACTTATCTATCACTCAAAAGTCTATTTATCTCCTATCTTGAAACAAAAGTCGTTTTGCTATATAGACTTAGATTATACACATTTTCTATTTCGAGCCGAGTTTAACTCGCCTATCTATTTCTCGAAATATGTGTTGGTAAGCTTTCGCTTTAGCCAAGTTCATCTTTACCTAGTGACGAAAATCATGACAAGTTTCAATTACTTTGAAAATTGCTTACTTTGACGAAAAATAGTTTGTGAATAACAACTATAGAATATCAACGTCCTCTAAGAATGTTTCAAATGATTGAAATAAGAGTTTAGATTATATAACATTGGAGGATATAAGCATTGTTGTGGAAACACATATATGTATAAGTCCTTATTCCTTCAACCAAGGTTTGCGAACTTTGTTGATCAAGAGAACCAGAATAGTGGCGTGAGCCAAGTCCGCGAACTGGCGGAAGTTCTCGTCCCGAGAAATTCTGCTGGAGTTTGTGAACTCCGTCCGCGAACCCAGTACGTGAACTTGAGTAGGTTATATCTAAAAACGATGTTTGTGAACTTATTATTATATAAACTAAGGAATGCAAATTGCAAACCGTGGCTATATAGTTCATGAACCGATTCCAGTGATTCAAATCGTTTTTGCATCAATTGTGTCTTGTGTAGTTACATAAGATTTCCTTGCAATTGAACAACTCTCTAACTGGAAAAGCGGGGGTCTAACAACACCACCCAATATTTCGCTTAGCAATCTGTATGGATAAACTCGAATATACTTTTAAGAAAATCAATCAAGATTCATTAAATTAAAAGTATATCAACGAGTTTATATCTCTCTCTTGATTTGATTTACTCAAGCAAGGACTGCGAGTTCTAATCAAACACAAGGTGTAACTTGGACGGTACCAAATACCAATGTCCAAGGATCAATCAATGAAAATCAACAACCAAAGGTTGGATTATGCTAATTGATGATCTAACGCACAACCTGTATTATTTCAATTATAAAGATAAAACAATATAATGCGGAAACTAAAATAACATAGACACCAGAAATTTCGTTAACGAGGAAACCGAAAATGCAGAAAAACTCCGGGACCTAGTCCAGATTGATTACACACTGTATTAAGCCTCTACAGACACTAGCCTACTCCAAGCTAACTTCGGACTAGACTATAGTTGAACCCTACTCAGTCTCCCACTGATCCAAGGTACAGTTGTACTCCCTACGCCTCTGATCCCAGCAGGATACTGCGTACTTGATTCCCTTAGCTGATCTCACCCACAACTAAGAGTTTCTATGACCCAAGATCGCAGGCTTTAAAAATTAACAAATCTATCTCACACAGACATGTCTATCAAAGGATCAATCTGTCTCCCATAGAAAAACCCTAAAGTTTTTGTTCCGTCTTTTGATAATAATCAAGGTGAACAGGAACCAATTGATAATCCGGTCTTATATTCCCGAAGAATATCCTAGATTAATCAATCACCTCACAAAAATCTTAACCGTATGGTAGCGAAACAAGATGTCGTGGAATCACAAACGATGAGACGAAGGTGTTTGTGATTACTTTTTATATATTGCCTATCGGAAAACTCTCGTGATATCTATCCAATCAATATGATTGTACTGTGACGATAGAAGATGCAAGATCATATCACACAACTATGATAAAAGTAGTATCAGTCTGGCTTCACAATCCCAATGAAGTATTTAAGTCGTTAACCTGGTTTTAGAAGAAGAAAACCAAAGGTTAAAGGATAATCGACTCTAGCAGAGAAACTAGTATCACACGGACATGTGGGGATTAGTTTTCTCAATGCTAAATGTCTCCTTTATATATCCTTTCAAACCAGGGTTTTGCCTTAGTTACAAAGCAATCAATATCCACCGTTGGATGAAAATCTGATTTAGATTCAAGCTAATATTTCTCAACCGTTAGATCGAAAACTTAGCTTGTCATACACAAATGACTGTACGCTTCTAGGTTTGTTAACCGTACCCAAACGTGTACATTGTTAGTTCAACAATAGTCTACCCAAAGAGGTTAACCATATGAGCGTTTCATACCAACCATGTTCTTCTTCACCATAGTCAATTGAACTAGTTAAGAGTGTTGTTCAATTGCAAGGAAATCTTATATAACTACACAAGACACAATTGAAGCAAAGATGATTTGATTCACTCGAATCGGTTCATGAACTTTAATAGCCACGGTTTGCAAATGCATTCCTTAGTTTTTTAAGATTAAGTTCAGAAATCATCTTTAGATATATAACCTTCTCAAGTTCGCAGACTAGGTTCGCGGACTTAAGACACCGGATAGAGTCTACAAACTCGAGCAGAAATTCTCGGGTTCGAGAACTACGCCGGTTTGCGGATTGGGTTCGTGCAAGTAGTTTGTCAACTCCGGCAAAAATTCTCGGGTTTGAGAACTTCGGCAGTTCGCGGACTGAGTTCGCGGACTTGGCACTTGCCATACTTCTGGTTCTCTTGATCAACAAAGTTCGGAAACTTCTGTTCAAGGAATCCATTGGTTATGTAATCTAAACTCTCATTCGAATCGTTGAAACATTCTTAGAGGACGTTATATAGTTGTTACACTATTTCTCGTCAAAGCAATTTTCAAAGTGATTGAAACATTCATGACATTTGTTACTAGGTAAAGATAAACTTGGTTGAAGCGAAAAGCTTACCAACACATATTTCGAGATATAGATAGGCGAGGTATACTCGGCTCGAAATACCAAATGTGTATGATCTATTCTATATATATAGCATATGACTTTTGTCTCAAAGAGTAGGAGATAGAATAGATAGACTTTTGAGTGACATATAAGTTCAAGTCTCCACATACCTTTTTGTCGAGAAGTTTCACCGGTTCCTTGAGTAGATCTTCTACTTGTATGATGAATCGCCATGAAGTCCTTGAGCTCAACTACACTTACTATCCTAGTCCGAGACTTAGCTATAAGAGACTAGAAATCAAGACTTATAGTTTTGATCACTAACATTGACAAACATGCTTGAGATAGCAATGCATGCGAGTTTGACCGAGCAGTTCTCTAACAATCTCCCCCTTTGTCAATTTTAGTGACAAAACTATCAATACATATGGAATACAAAAAAGATAATGAAACTTTAGTAGATCTTATTCCACATGTCTAATCTTCAACATTCCTCGAAATCTTCGTCACTTCCAAGTACTCCAATGATCCCAAAGGTTGTAAGTTTAGCATCACCGTTGTTGAAGATCCGTAGCTATAACAATGAGAAAGCATCGGCCTCGATCATTGTTATATAGTGTCATAGTATTATTACATAGTGTCAAAGTCCAATTGTATCACAACTTCAACAATAATACTATGGTGATATGTATCACTCCCCCTTAGTCAATACTCCATCTCACATGAAAACCACTCCCCCTTACACAATGATCCGAAAACCATATGTATTTGTAATGTGAACTACATATTAATTCTCCTCCTTTTTGTCAATAAAATTGGCAAAGGTACAAGAACGGGATCATTATGAAATTTCCGTAAGAGACATTTCATGACTGAGAGAAAGAAACACACATCATCTTATTTAGATGCAATCATATATCCGAAGCTAACAACATTCATCAAGGAGTTTAAAGATACAAGATAACCCCTCTAAAATTCCACATGAGAACACCCCTCAAGTATGACCATTAGCACAAGTTCAAAAGAACTCTCCCCCATTTGATGTCATTCACAAGGGGACAACAATGAGCGACCTTAATTTCAAGAGAAACGAAGGATTTTATTGGACACCAAACCATGAGAATGATTTTTATATCCAACACTCAATCAAATTATTCATAAGTAAACCCATGAATAATCTAATCGGAATACATAATAAAATTAAACACACAAGGTGATCATCTTAATTGTTTTATGCTCAACATAAGAAAACTTACGGAACATATGGCTAACATAACCATTAGAAAATGATTAAGATAGCCGTTCATATACTCAACACAAGAAAAACTCATGGAATATATGAAAACTCAACTAGACTAATTACAATAGATCCCATAATTAATCTAATTGGAATATACAATCAAACTAATCACAAACGTAATCAATTTAATTGTAATTTGTTTTGCTCGACATAAGAGAATTTACGGAGCAATAACTAAATAACCAAACAAGATGATTAATTTAGTTCACAATGCTCAACATAACGTACCTTACGGAACAACCAACAAAGCTAATCAAGAATAATCAACTTAGTTGTATCGTGCTCAACATAAGACACATCACGGAGCCTCACGGTAATACAAAAAGATGGATCAATGAAGATCTATACCGTGGAATACACAAGGATTCATTCTTTTGCACAAGCATATACAATAGCAATAATCCTTGGATACAAAAGATTTTAACCTATCTTCCGTCAAGGGTTGACAATAGGCTTAACTTTTGTATATGTCAAAAGTCTATTCATTCTTAAACCAATACGTGAATACCGATCGTGAACGACTTTACTTTTGACAAAAATATGGGACAACAAAGTTCACGGACGTAAACACAAATATCCCATAACAAGTTGCAATATAACAAAATCAAAATATTGCAAAACATCATCCTCCAAATAGTTTTAGAATTTAAACAAATAAATTTAAAAACATGATGAAAATGTTGGACATAGCTATGTGTAATCACAATATTTGCTATTCCAAACTCTTGTAATCCTTCTCAAAAACAAGAATAAATTCTCATAAGAAGTTTCCTAGGCATCAAGACAAACTCGTAATGCACATATAAGATGATTTGTCCTTAGAGAGTAGAATCAATCTTTTTCGCCCGGATTTATACCAAGAATAGCTACCAAAGGCGTATAAAAAGATTTTCAAAGAATAACATACAAAGTAATTAACGACCATGCACCATAGTTCACATAAATGATTGTGAACATTCAAGAATCCCATAGTAATGCGTACTACTGCCCATTCTTGAACTTCCTTCTTTGTGATTCACCAACAACATTCTTGTAAAATCTACAAATGATCTTAAAAGAGTACTACTCCACGAATTCAAGTTCCCAAGTCCAAGAGAAGTGGAACAAGTGCAACAAAACGGAGCAAAACACTCAAAAACAAGATACAGGACAAATACCAATATTAACTCATCCAAATTCAATAATTATCACCTCCATTTTGAATAGAATTCAAAGAGAAAGAGAATGCAAAAAGAATGAGGTCATTCCGAGTTCGTACGAAGAAGATACGGCCAAACCAAGTTTACCGAATATCGACGTCAAGTATGCATACGGGTTTCCAAACGAATTTTCAAGTCCGCGAACTTAAACCCCTGGATTTTGATTTTAAAAGATGTTATATATACCTGGTAGGTATACCATGAAGTCCAAACATCCCGAACTACTATTTTCAAACCTAAACGTTTAAGAACCTTAAACACATATCAAGTTAGGTAGAAAAGAACGATAAGAAAGGTACGTGAATCATTATAAATTCTCTAAACAAATAAAATCAAATATTGCTCAAGTTTATAGACATACCTTTTTAGATGAATCCAATTGAATTCTACAGCCTTACCGAACATAATTTGTGCCTCCCAATTTTCTTGCTTCCCTCACCGTATACATAGCAGCGCATTCCTTGGTGAGGATGCACTTACAACACAATCAAGTTGCGTTGGGGTGAACAATGTCTTGCTCACCACAAGTGACCTTTGGATTATCATGAAAGAGATCGCTTTTAGAACCTTTTACATCAAATTCCATTTTCCCAAAGAACTCTTTAAGTTTCAGCATCATGGATACTGCTTTCTCCATAGTCATGGAACTTTCTGGGAGATCATTCCTTTTCACTCTCAAAACATCATGGACTTTATTTGGTATCCACTTTTGAGTGCGTTTAGGAACGACCGAAACCTTCTACCCATTACTCTCTTCAAGATTTTCCGGAAGAGAATTGGATGGACTATTCTTTTACAAGTTAGTCTTTCTCCAATTGGGAGCATCAGATCTTGTCTTCGTCTTTACGAAGTTATCCTTTTGATAACCATTACGATTGTGAAAAGTATTCGTATGACGTTTATAGGCAAATCTAGGCTTATCACAGCACTGATTCCTTTGCCTAAGGGTTGGACAGTTACAACCCGTAACGTTAAGAGGATTAGTCTTAACGTATGATCTTATTTTCATAACTTCTTGTGATGACCAAATAAGAACATCATGAAGTTTCTCATTCCTTATACGGAAACGACATCTCCTTTCCAGGTGACCTTTATTTCCGCAATAGTGGCAGACATAAGGAATGTTCTTACCTCGATCTGTACGTGCTGACTTTGGAGGTTGATATACTTTGCTCTTTCGAACCTTAACTGCCGGTGAAGGTATTTCACTTTTGCCATCAGTGGAAACATTTTGTTGGGAAGAATCACTATCCTTGACAAATTTTACCTCTTTGCTAATACTTGAAGCATCTATTCCCTTATAGCCCAATCCTCGTGTCTCACGATGATTTTTACTTGCTCCTAGCATAGTGGTTAATTTGCTTGAACTAGTATTGAACTTTTTCAAGTCATATTCCAACATCTTGACTTTATCAAGAGCAGCAACTAAATCAGCCTCAAGGCGTTTTTCTCGAACGAGACAAGCACTTTCTCTGTCATTAAAACTAATTTGTTGAGAGTTAAACCTTGCTTCAGATTTTGCAAGTTTCTCTTCCAAAAAAAAGTACTTTTGATAAAGATTATCACATTCAAGTGACTTCATATGTAGGTTTTCCTCAGAATCCTTGAGGATCTATTCGGTAGAACGATTCGAAAAATAAACACCTGCGTAACATCTTCTCAATTTCTTGTTTTCTCGACAGAGAGGAGTCAGAAGAGGTGTGACATGAGAAGTTGTAATCTTCTTCATATTCCACGAATCCAAAAACTTAACATACTCTGAGACTTGCTCATCAACATCTCTATCAATATCTGAATCACCTTCATCAGAAAGTTCATCCAACTGTTCTTCTATGAGAGTTTCTCAATCAACAGTTTTTACATCAAGAGAATGTTTAGATATTGACTTAGATGTGGCCGTTCTCTCAGGTGAATCCAAGATTTTAGAATCATCTGGTAATTTCTGAACTGGTACGTTATTAGAGATAGACTCGTCCATAATCAGATCGCTACAAATACAGACTTATAAGGTCTTTAATGTGTTTGCCTGCTCTGATACCAATTGAAAAAGCGGGGGTCTAACAACACCACCCAATATTTCGCTTAGCAATCTGTATGGACAAACTCGAATATACTTTTAAGAAAATCAATCAAGACTCATTCAATTAAAAGTATATCAACGATTTTATTTCTCTCTCTTGATTTGATTACTCAAGCAAGGACTGCGAGTTCTAATCAAATACAAGTTATAAATTGGACGGTACCAAAGACCAATGTCCAAGGATCAATCAATGACAATCATCAACCAAAGGTTGGATTATGCTAATTGATGATCTAACGCACAACCTGTATTATTTCAATTATAAATATAAAACAACATAATGCGAAAACTGAAATAACACAGACACCAGAAATTTTGTTAACGAGGAAACCGCAAATGCAGAAAACCCCCGGGACCTAGTCCAGATTGAATACACACTGTATTAAGCCGCTACAAACACTAGCCTACTCCAAGCTAACTTCGTACTGGACTATAGTTGAACCCCAATCAGTCTCCTAATGATCCAAGGTACAGTTGTACTCCCTACGCCTCTGATCCCAACAGCATACTGCACACTTGATTCCCTTAGCTGATCTCACCCACAACTAAGAGTTGCTACGACCCAAAATCGCAGGCTTTAACAATAAACAAATATGTCTCACACAGACAAGTCTATCAAAGGATCAATCTGTCTCCCACAGAAAAACCCTAAATTTTTTGTTCCGTGTTTTGATAATAATCAAGGTGAACATGAACCAATTGATAATCCAGTCTTATATTCCCGAAGAACAGCCTAGATTAATCAATCACCACACAACAATCTTAATCGTATGGTAGCGAAACAGGATGTCGTGGAATCACAAACGATGAGACGAAGGTGTTTGTGATTACTTTTTATATCTTGCATATGGGAGAACTCTCACGACTCTAGACAATCAATATTATTGTAATATGACGATTGAAGATGCAAGATCAGAACACACAACTACGATAAAAATAGTATCGGTCTGGCTTCACAATCCCAATGAAGTCTTTAAGTCGTTAACCTGGTTTTAGAGGAAGAAAACCAAAGGTTAAAGGAGAATCGACTCTAGCAGAGAAACTAGTATCATACGGACGTGTGGGGATTAGTTTTCTCAATGCTAAATGTCTCCTTTATATAGCTTTTCAAATCAGGGTTTTGCCTTAGTTACAAAGCAATCAATATCCACCGTTAGATGAAAACCTGATTTAGATTCAAGCTAATATTTCTCAACCGTTAGATCGAAAACTTAGCTTGTCATACACAAATGACTGTACGCTTCTAGGTTTGTTAACCGCACCCAAACGTGTACATTGTTGGTTCAACAGTAGTCTACCCAAAGAGGTTAACCATATGAGCATTTCATACCAACCATGTTCTTCTTCACCATAACTAGTTCAATTAACTCAAATGAACTAGTTAAGAGAGTTGTTCAATTGCAAGAAAATCTTATGTAACTACACAAGACACAATTGAAGCAAATATGATTTGATTCACTCAAATCGGTTCATGAACTTTAATAGCCACGGTTTGCAAATGCGTTCCTTAGTCTTTTAAGATTAAGTTCAGAAATCATCTTTAGATATATAACCTTCTGAAGTTCGCAGACTAGGTTCACGGACTTAAGACACCTGATAGAGTTTACAAACTCCAGCAGAAATTCTCGGGTTCGCGGACTTGGCTCACGCAAGTAGTTTGTCAACTCCAGCAGAAACTCTCGGGTTTGAGAACTTCGGCAGTTCGAGGACTGAGTTCGCGGACTGAGTTCGCGGACTTGGCACTTGCCATACTTCCGGTTCTCTTGATCAACAAAGTTCGAAAACTTCGGTTCAAGGAATCCATTGGTTATGTAATCTAAACTCTCATTCCAATCATTGAAACATTCTTAGAGGACGTTATATAGTTGTTACACTATTTCTCGTCAAAGCAATTTTCAAAGTGATTGAAACATTCATGACATTTGTTACTAGGTAAAGATAAACTTGGTTGAAGCGAAAAGCTTACCAACACATATTTCGAGATATAGATAGGCGAGGTATACTCGGCTCGAAATACCAAATGTGTATGATCTATTCTATATATATAGCATACGACTTTTCTCTCAAAGAGTAGGAGATAGAATAGATAGACTTTTGAGTGACAGATAATTTCAAGTCTCTACATACCTTTTTGTCGAGAAGTTCCACCGGTTCCTTGAGTAGATATTCTACTTGTATGATGAATCACCATGAAGTCCTTGAGCTCAACTACACTTATTATCCTAGTCCGAGACTTAGCTATAAGAGACTAGAAATCAAGACGTATAGTTTCGATCACTAACATTGACCAACATGCTTGAGATAGCAAAGCATGCGAGTTTGACCGAGCAGTGCTCTAATACTAACTAGTTCATTTGAGTCACTTGAACTAGTTATGGTGAAGAAGAATATGGTTGATATGAAAGTGATCATATGGCTAACCATTTGGTTGACTATTGTTGAATCAACAAATGTACAAGTTTGGGTACGGTTACACAAGCCTAGAAACGTGCATTTCATTTGTGTGTAACAAGCTAGTTTTCGATCTAACGGTTGAAAGATATTAGCTTGAATCTAATCAGGTTTTCATCTAACAGTGAATATTGAATGCTTTGTTACCAAGCTAACATTGATTGACCCTGATTTGAAAGTGTATATAAGGGAGAACTCTAGCAACTGGGAAACCTAATCCCCGCACATTCTGTGGGATACTAGTTGTGCTAAGCTAGAGTCGATTCTCTTTCTTCTTTTAAACCAGGTTAACGACTTAAAGACTTCATTGGGATTGTGAAGCCAGACCGATACTACTTTTCTTGTAGTTGTGTGATCTGATCTTGCATCTTCTATCGATACGAGTACGATTGTAATAATTGGCTCGAGATTTTATATCTCCGATAGCCTAGATAGAAAAGAAGTCAGAAACATCTTCGTCTCATCGTTTGTGATTCCACAATATCTTTTTTCGCTGCGTCGATTAATATTTTTGTGAGGTGATTGATAATACTAAGTTGTTCTTCAGGAATATAAGTATGGTATTATTGATTGGTTCATGTTCACCTTGATTTAT
The DNA here is from genome assembly GCF_003573695.1 of Papaver somniferum. Classification (NCBI taxonomy): domain Eukaryota; kingdom Viridiplantae; phylum Streptophyta; class Magnoliopsida; order Ranunculales; family Papaveraceae; genus Papaver; species Papaver somniferum. Next base: position 95,442,877 of record NC_039360.1, read on the forward strand.
TAAAAGACGGAACAAAACTCATAGGTATATTCGTGGGAGATGATTTTATCTATTACCGTAGACTTTTCTGTGTGATACAGATTTGTTTATTAAAGTCTTCGACTTTGGATCGTAGCAACTCTTAGTTGTGGGTGAGATCAGCTAAGGGAATCAAGTGCGCAGTATCCTGCTGGGATCAGAGGCGTAGGAGCATAATTGTACCTTGGATCAGTGTGAGATTGATTGGGGTTCAACTACAGTCCAGACCGAAGTTAATTTGGAGTAGGCTAGTGTCTGTAGCGGTTTAATACAGTGTGTGTTCAATATGGACTAGGTCCCGGGGTTTTTCTGCATTTGCGGTTTCCTCGTTAACAAAATTTTTAGTGTCTGTGTTATTTCAATTTTCGCATTATATTGTTTTATCTTTATAATTGAAATAATACAGGTTGTGCGTTAGTTCAATCAATTAGAATATCCGACCTTTTGGTTGTTGATTTAAATTGATTGACACTTGGATATTGGTCTTTGGTACCATCCAAGTTATCTCTCTTTGATAAAGACTCGCAGATTTCTATTTGCTTGATTAAAGATCAAATTGAGAGATTGAGATATAAACTCTTTGATATACTTTTCATTGATTCAGTCTAACTGTCTAGTTGATTCTCATAAAAGTATATTGGAGTTTGTCCATACAGATTGCTAAGCGAAATATTGGGTGTGGTTGTTAGACCCCCGCTTTTTCAATTGGTATCAGAGCAGGCAAACACGTTTAAGACCTTACAAGTCTGTGTTTGTGGCAATCTGAGTCTGTGGACAAAATCTCTTACACACATACAAAAGCTTTTAACTATTCCAAATGTCTTGGAAATACCTCAAAGGATCACTCCTTAGCAGATTCTTCCGAATCCCGAGGTAAGAAGGTTGTCTCATCTGGTGCTAACATCTCTCTCTCTGATGAGACATTGGGCACTATGGCAAAAGCTGAAAATGAGCTCACCAGAATCTCAAAAAACACTGTTGAGATTATTGATTTTCAGGATCATGATCAGCTTATTGATGAATTTGAAAAATCTCTTGATCGAGAACATGAACTCTACAGCATCATTGAGTCTTTCTCTAAGAATATTGAAAAACTTCTCCAAGAAACTACTCAACAGCGTGAAAATATTAGTGTTCTTGAATATATTGTTATGGAAGACTCAATTAGAGAGAAACGTTTGATCGAGACTCATTCATCAGATCTTAATAGACTACGTGTTGAAAAAGAGAAACTAGAAGCATCTCTTACTCTAGCTCATGAACAGTGTAAATCCTTGGAAAAGGAAAACTCTGTCTTAAAGAGAAATTTTTCTGTACATACTAACTCTCATGAGTTACAGTACATGACGAAATGTTCTCCCGAAGAAGATTGTGTCAAAAAAAGTTTGCAATCTTCTCACATGGCTATGAAGTTAAAACATGTGCCAATTGTTGCTTCTCCTCCACGAACCTGTACTTTCTGTGGGAAAAAGAATCACTATGTTATCCTTGTTTTGCCAGAAAGAAACAAATTTCTAAACTTCATAATTTGCTTCTTTACACTGTCAATGGGATAAATAGTCCGTCAATTACTGCAGTGAATCGCATGCCCACAGAAAACCAGATACCTTATAAACGTGATCTCTTTATTAGAAATCATCACAGGAATCATATGCTTTCTAGTAGTATAAATTCTTGTACTGCTGACAAAAGCATTCCTTGTGTTTATAAGAATGTTTATGGTAAATCTAAGTCTAGAAAATGGATTCCTATCTATTCTGATCCTCTTGAACCAGTCGCAAGAGGTCCTAGATTTGGTCCTCAGAAAAAACCTTCTGAAGGATATGTTAAACACACCATGTCTTACTCTTCTGGGATGAAAGACAACCGAAGAAAGGCGAAGAACACAAAGATCAAACTACCAGATGATATGTACAACTCCTTTCTCGATGATCATAGCGGGATTAATTTCCACTCTACCACCTGATTCCAGGTATTCTTTTCCTTGTTTCTAACTTGAGAGGTACAAGGAAAATTATTGAGAAATACTCAAGTATGTTGTATATTATTTTCTTTCTGTTTTAAGTTTTCTTTGTGTTGACGGTCCATAAAAGTCCGCGTCCTCCTCCTGTGAGTTCTTAGGGTTTCCAACCTGTGTTTACTAACACATATATATTACTTTGTTGGGTTTTCCTTTCCTTAACAAAAATAATATGGAGAACTCTGCAAAATCTCGAGAGATTGTGCATCTTGATATGGAGGAAGACACTCAAGGAAGTGAGTCAATTCAAGAGCTGGTTCTAAAGAAGATGCTTGAAAGAAAGGATCACAACTCCTGGATTGATGATTCTGTCAAGGATTTAACTCGTTTTTAAAACGATTCAAAGGTCGAGTTTGCAAATATGCAACTGCAAATAAACCAACTCCTAGATGGTCAGGCCAGAATCTTTGCAAATCAAAATATTCTGATACGGATCAAAAGAAGCTCTTCATGGACTGCATCAAGGCTAGATAACTTGCTCGGTTGTTGACCACAAATTTAGTGTTCTAACTCATGAATATGTTGTGTCTACAATCAAGAGAATAAAGGAAATCAGTGATACCTTCTTTGATGGATTCATTGTAAGATATGAGGTTCTCAACGAACTTTGATTTTCTCCTTTATTTGCCTCGTAAATCTTCTATTTTCTTGTTTTTATTAGAAGAATAACTAGAGATTGGAATAGCCATTATTGTGATTACACATATCTATGTCCAACGTTTTCATCTTCATGTTTTTAGATTTATTGGCTTAAATCCTAAACTTGTTTGGAAGATGATTTTTGCAGTATTAATCTTTATGGTTTTATATATTGCAATTGTTTATGGGATATGTGTGTTTGCGTCCGTGAACTTGATTGTCCCATATCTTGTCAAAAGTAAATTCGTTCATGAATTGATATGCATGTATTGATGAAAGAATGAATGGACTTTTGACAAATACAAAAGTTAAGCCTATATTGTCGATTATTGATGGAAGATAGGTTAAAATATTTTGTTTGCAAGGATTATGTCTATTAAATGTCGTTATGCAAATAGTGATGGAAAATAGAATGAATCCTTGTGTATTCCGCAGTAATTGATCTTCCCTGATCCATATTTTATGTATTATTGTGAGGCTCCGTAAAGTGTCTTATGTTGAGCATTATACAACCAAGTTGATTATTTTTGATTAGCTATGTTGTTGTTCCGTGAGGTACTTTATGTCGAGCATTTTCAACTAAATTAATCATCTTGTGTGGTTATTTAGTTGTTGCTCCGTAAGTTTTCTTATGTCGAGCATGACCAATTAAATTGATTACTTTTGTGGTTAATTTGGTTGTGTATTTCGATTAGATTAATTATGGGTTCTCTTGTGATTAATCTAATTATTTTTAAGTCTCCATAAGTTCACTTATGTTTGAGCATTTTCGATTAAATTAATCATGGATTCTCTTGTGGTTAATTTAATTGAACTTTTTGGATTCAAATTCATACTTGTATGTGATTTGTTATGTCCAAAAAAATCCTTCTTTTCTTTCGAAATTAAGGTCACTCTTATTGTTCTTTAGGGAATGACATTTTATGGGGGGGAGTTCTTAATTGAACTTGCGCTAAATTGCCAAATCTTTGTGAGGAGTGCGGCTGTGGAATATTATAGGGGTTATCTTGTATCTTTATAAACTCCTTGATGAATGCATTTAGCCTCGGCTATATGATTGCATCTAAATAAGATGATATGTAGTTCTTTCTTTTGGTCATGAAATGTTTCTTTCGGAAATTTCATTAGGATCCCGTTCTTGTACCTTTGCCAATTTTATTGACAAAAAAGGGGAGAATTAATATGTAGTTCACACTACAAATACATATAGTTTTCGGATCATTATGTAGGGGGTGTTTTCCATGTGACATGGAGTATTGACTAAGGGGGAGTGATACATATCACCATAGTATTGTTGTTGAAGTTATGATACAATTGAACTTTGACGTTGTGTAATGATACTATGACACTGTATAACAATGATTGAAAACTCTTGTTTTCTCGTTGTTATAGCTACGGATTTTCAACAATGATGATGCTGAACTTACAACCTTTGGGATCATTGGAGTACTTGGAAGTGACGAATATTTCGAGTAATGTTGAAGATTAGACATGTGGAATAGGAGCTACAAAAGTTAATTTATTTGTTTTCTGTATTCCATATGTATTGATAGTTTCGTCACTAAAATTGACAAAGGGGGAGATTATTAGAGCATTGCTCGGTCGAACTCGCATGCGTTGCTATCTCAAGAATGTTTGTCAATGTTAGTGATCAAAACTATAAGTCTTGATTTCTAGTCTACTATAGCAGTATAGCTAAGGTCTCGGACTAGGATAGAAAGTGTAGTTGAGCTCAAGAACTCCATGGAAATCATCATACAAGACGAAGGACTACTCAAGGAACCGGTGGATCTTCATCGACTAAAAGTTATATGGAGACTTAAACTTATCTATCACTCAAAAGTTTATTTATCTCCTATCTTGAGAAAAAAGTCGTTTTGCTATATAGACTTAGATTATACACATTTGCTATTTCGAGCCGAGTTTAACTCGTCTATCTATTTCTCGAAATATCTGTTGGTAAGTTTTTGCTTTAGCCAAGTTCATCTTTACCTAGTGAAGAAAGTCATGATAAGTTTCAATCACTTTGAAAATTGTTTACTTTGACGAAAAATAGTTTGTGAATAACAACTATAGAATATCAACGTCCTCTAAGAATGTTTCAAATGATTGAAATGAGAGTTTAGATTATATAACCATTGGAGGATATAAGCATTGTTGTGGAAACAGATATATGTATAAGTCCTTATTCCTTGAACCGAAGTTTGCGAACTTTGTTGATCAAGAGAACCGGAATAGTTGCGTGAGCCAAGTCCGCGAACTCAGTCCGCGAACTGGCGGAATTTCTCATCCCGAAAAATTATGCTGGAGTTTGTGAACTCCGTCCGGGAACTTAAGTCCGCGAACCCAGTCCGCGAACTTGAGTAGGTTATATCTAAAAACGATGTTTGTGAACTTATTCTTATATAAACTAAGGAATGCAAATTTCAAACGGTGGCTATATTGTTCATGAACCGATTCGGGAGAATCAAATCGTTTTTGCTTCAATTGTGTCTTGTGTAGTTACATTAGATTTCCTTGCAATTAAACAACTCTCTAACTAGTTCATTTGAGTCACTTGAACTAGTTATGGTGAAGAAGAATATGGTTGATATGAAAGTGATCATATGGCTAACCATTTGGTTGACTATTGTTGAACCAACAAATGTACAAGTTTGGGTACGGTTACACAAGCCTAGAAACGTGCATTTCATTTGTGTGTAACAAGCTAGTTTTCGATCTAACGGTTGAAAAATATTAGCTTGAATCTAATCAGGTTTTCATCTAACGGTGAATATTTAATGCTTTGTTACCAAGCTAACATTGATTGCAAACCCTGATTTGAAAGACTATATAAGGGAGAACTCTAGCAACTGGAAACCTAATCCCCACACCTTCTGTGTGATACTAGTTGTGCTATGCTAGAGTCCAGGTTAACGACTTAAATACTTCATTGGGATTGTGAAGCTAGACCGATACTAATTTCTTGTAGTTGTGTGATATGATCTTGTTGTTACTATCGTACGAGTACAATTGTAATAATTGGCTTGAGATTGACATCTCTGATAGGAAAGATATAAAAGAAATCACAAACACTTCGTATCATCGTTTGTGATTCCGAAATATCTTTTTTCGTTGCGTCGATTAAGATTATTGTGAGGTGATTGATAATACTAGGCTGTTCTTCGGGAATATAAGCCTGGTATTATTGATTGGTTCCTGTTCACCTTGATTTATCAAAATACGAAACAAAACTCGTAGGTATATTCGTGGGAGACGGATTTATCTATTACCGTATACTTTTCTGTATGATACAGATTTGTTTATTAAAGTCTTCGACTTTGGGTCGTAGCAACTCTTAGTTGTGGGTGAGATCAACTAAGGGAATCAAGTACGTAGCATCTTGCTGGGATAAGAGACGTAGGAGCATAACTGTACCTTGGATCAGTGTGAGATTGATTGGGGTTCAACTATAGTCCAGACCTAAGTTAATTTGGAGTAGGCTAGTGTCTGTAGCGGCTTAATACAGTGTGTGTTCAATCTGGACTAGGTCCCGTGGTTTTTCTGCATTTGTGGTTTCCTCGCTAACAAATTCTGGTGTCTGTGTTATTTCTTTTCCGCATTATATTTTGTTATATAATTGAAATGTCACAGGTTGTGCGTTGTTCAATCAATTAGAATATCTGACCTTTTGGTTGTTGATTTAAAATGATTGACACTTGGATATTGGTCTTTGGTACCATCCAAGTTATCTCTCTAGTATTTGATAAAGACTCGCATATTTCTATTTGCTTGAGTATATATCAAATCGAGAGATTGAGATATAAACTCTTTGATATACTTTTTATCTAGATTGAGTCTGACTGTCTAGTTGATTCTCTAGATAGTATATTGGAGTTTGTCCATACAGATTGCTAAAAGAAATATTGGGTGTGGTTGTTGTACCCCCACTTTTTCAGTTTTGTTTTCAATATGCACGACTTGAAAGATACGTTAGGGAATGAAATTGTTCAAGTCAAATATCACTAACCTCAAGTGGAAGGATGATGTTGTCGTTGTAGCTTCTTACTTCTTAACTTCTTCAAGTCTTCGCAGTACTTGTAATGTCTCATATCCTAATACTTTCAAGCTAACCTATACGAAGTTGACTCTAGTACATAATCAAGCGACTCTTGAATGAGTTTTAATTCACTGAAATATGACAACCAAACTTGACATACCAACGCTTGGTGGGTTCAACCGAGCTATGCTCTAACAATATCCCCCTTTGTCAATTTTAGTGACAAAACTCTTACAATCATATGGGTACAGAAATTACAAGAATTCATTACACATACGCTTGATTCCCGAATTCAACAACACAATAACCTGCATTCATTCAATCCTTAAAATGTCGTTGTTGACATTATAATAACAAAGATGATACTCCCCCTAAAGGTGAGATAGGTATATTTAATCAATCCGCACGTCTTTGTTATACCAATCAATATGATATGCTACTCCCCCTTAGTTTATGCTTTCACTCTTTCGGTAGTTAAACGTTTAAGCACCAATGTTCTTTTCCTTAGTGATACCAATCAATATAAAATCAATACCAGTATCACTTGTTTACTCTATATATTTCTCCCCCTTTTTGTCACAAAATTACAAAGAAACAAAAAAATAAAGGACAACACGAAAAGAATCTTATAAATCTCAAAATAGACTTGCAAACCTATAGAGTTAAGCACGAGGGTTCCACACACCATTTTTGATAACCAATATCAAAACCGAAACTACAAAGTAATTGGTTTTGATATGTTACCAAGGAAACAATTGCCCAAAGCAATTTTCCCAATTTAGTTTACCAAACCAAAAATCAACTAAGCACTTTAGTTCCTTTGCTAAACCGATTGTACAAAAACAATCGCTTCATTCGATAAGACCAAAATAAAGATAACTCTATTTTTCTCATCAGGTTCTAATTATCCATATAACTTAGACCTTTCAATTTTAAACAAGACAAGTACTAGGTTAGTTAACTAGCGTTTCTTGTTAAGGAATTCGATTAGACTTGAATAACCGAACCTCCATTTTTATAAGTCTAACCAAGAGAAACTTAGTTTGTCTTATTCGGAATCGAATTGGACTAAACAACTCATCCCGTAAACCTTTTCTTTCGTTAAGCCACAAATAATTCATACAAACCAAATAAATCAACTTGCGAAATTATTCACCTCAACCGGAAGCAATTGAATCAACATAAGCATTAAAACACCGCAATTGCACCGAAATTTTATAAGCCTAAACGATTGATACCACACAATAAAGAAAGACAACAATAGGTTTTCTTAACCGGAACCAATTGAATCACACACATCCATACACACATCATGGAACTAAACATCAATTGTACCGAAATTTTGTCAAGCAAAAGCAAAATATATATGAAATAAAAATCAGGTTTTTCTTAAACAGGAAAACAATTAACTAACAACATTGTTACCTCAAATTTCGCATCCACTTCTCCAATATGTTTTGCATTTTTCTTCCAGGGAGAATTGATATCGAAATATCCTCAAGTTATCATCCTTATGCAAAACAAAAGAATATCAACAACCCTCAACCTTTACCAGAGAAAGGTTGAAAACCTATTTTAACAGTTGGAAGCAAAAGTTAAAAACCGTCGAAACACATATGCTTTTATGCTAAACCAAAACCGATTCAACATATTGTGACTTTTTCATATATTGATTCTACCAGAACCCCTCATGATCCTTTGATAAATCCTACCAACATGGGCTAGAACTTAATCCTACTAAATCAAAAAGTCACCCAAACCATAAGGGTTCACAACATTATGAGATCGAATATCAAGGTAATAAAACCGAAATCAAACATCCCGTAAACATTCATAGCAATAATAAAGCATTCAAGCACAGGCTATGTAAATCAAAAACCATCACATGAAAATTATAAATCAAAGAATTTTATTCATAATAGACTTAATACAATCATTGAAAGAAATCAAAAATTCATGTCTATTTTTCGTTGCAACTTAGTCCTTCATATCAGTGCTAAATGACGGTGGATTATTACTATCAGAATTCAGCTTGTGAATTTATTCAAGTAGAAAACCTTGTTGCTTGACCAGAATCTCTTGCAGGTGAGAAATTTTCGTGAAGGATTCTGCAAGCATGAAATTCTGTCTTTGATTGAACACAAAAGTGTGTCAATGCTTCAATACACTGATCTTTCTTCAGAGTATTCTCTCTTTCCTTCTTGCTAAGCCAATCTCCTTTTCTAATTTTACTCTTAATATCAAGAGAAGATCCAGACTTAATCTTAAGTTGATCTTTCTGATCTAGCATCTTGCCAAAAGAAGATGTTGGATCCAGACTCATGGTTCGGACAAGGAATGACCAAAGAAGGAGAAGGACCTTTTTATAATTTTCACACTTCCAAAAATATAATATTCCTAAAAATACGAATATATCAAATATTTTTAAATACTAGATTTTATTTCCATAATCTACACAAAAGTGCCTTGATTTATCTTCGTCCTCACTCAAAATTCGGCACACATGGTGAGGAAAGAATTCTAATATCGATCAAGTGGTATTAGTATGAGATTTTCTCTCATTATGGAAATTAAAACAAAAGGCTTGTTCTTGATCTAGTATCGTATGAGAAATTCTCCTCTTGTTACCTCGAACTAACGAAGTATCTTGTGATTGACTTGGGTTGCCTATGCAACTTTTAGCAATTCTATTTTCAAGACAGTTTTTGCATCTTGTCTTATTTTTCCCTTTACCATTAGATGATTTAATAACATCGGAAGACATGTCCATTTTTAAAGTGAGTAAATCATTAATGGAAGAGGAAGAAATAAGATTAACAACTAATGCAATATTAGTTGTTTCCTCTTCTTCAGAATCATATGAATCAGAGGTCTCACCAAGAGTTACAGCCAACTCCTTGCTTCCAGTGTATTTCTTAAGATTGGGACAGTCTTTAGCAATATGACCAAACCCTTTACACTTAAAACATTGCGGCTGATATTCATCATCTTCTTCATGATCCTTTTTGACAGGAACTCGATCATGTGGACGAGAAGATCGATGGGTATCCTTAATGAATCTCTTATTACTCCTTTTTAAGAGATCTCGAAACTGTCTAGTAATCAATGATAATGATTGTTCAATTTCATCATCAGAGTTTTTCGCAATCTGTTCATCTGAATCATCCATCTGTCTATTCCTCTCCATTGGAGCTTTCGGAATTTTTGCAGCTTTAAAAGCAATTCCTTTATTTTGAATAGACTGTGATTCATGATCAAAGATCTTTAACTTTCTAATGAGTGCACTTCGTGAGAGAGTTGAAAGATCATTTACTTCTATGATTGCTTGCTTCTTAGAATCGTATCTTGGTGGCAACGATCTGAGAATTTTGCACACTATATCTTTTTCAGAGATAGTCTTTCCAAGAGAAAAAGAGCCATTGATTATCTCAGAGAGTTTAAGATGAAACTCTTCAAAAGTGTCGTTGTCATCCATTCAAAGGTTTTCCCAATCAGACGTAAGAGTTTGAAGTCTAGCTTCTTTCTCTGAAGTGTTTCCTTTGAATACGATCTGAAGGTTATCCCAAGCTTCTTTCGAAGTTTGACATGTTGATACATGATGTTGTAGATCACGACTTACAACATGTATAATAGCATTAAAACCATCTGAATTCTGCTTTGCAAGTGCCTTTTCTTCGTTTGAAAACTCTATTAAGCGTTTGAACTCAGTTTCTGAATTTTTTATCTTTGGACAAATATAACCATCGACGACTAATAGCCAAGTATTAAAGTCTCGTGATTGAAGAAATATTTCATAGCATATTTCCACCATAGATAATTTGATCCGTCAAATCTTGGTGGTACGTTAATTGAAGCCGATTCATGAGAACTCGAGTTTATTCTTATAGGTTGGATCGCACCAAACACAGATTGTTAGATATTTTCGTGTTTTCCCGCTCTGATACCAATTGAAAAGGCGAGGGTACCCAAATATACCTCAAGCTAAAACTTTTCCTACCTATAAGTCCTTTCTCCGAAAGTGATTGTCTATGGACAGAGTCGAGACAATACAACTAATCGGTTCACACTTCGTGTGATCGTCTATGGATACGAGATCGAGACAATACAACAACGAAGTATGTTTACTTGATACAAAGGTTCGGACTTAACCAAACACAATAGGATTGCTTATCAAGTAAATAGGAATTAACGTTTGTGTAATTTACTTTAATTATAATAAGACAATTATAATGCGGAAATATAAAGTAAATGACACAGCAAGATTTTGTTAACGAGGAAACCGCAAATGCAGAAAAACCCCAGGACCTTGTACAGAATTGAATACTCTCAGGATTAAGCCACTACACAAAATTACACCAACTTCGTATAGTTGAGACCAAGCAACTAAACCTATAGTTCACCTAGTTACGTCTGTATTCCAACGCCTCCAACTTATAAATAAGTCACGTACTTGGAACAATCCTTTGGTTCGTATTCCAAACAGTAAAGGAACAATAAATCTGTTTGGTATCAACTCTCTTCAACCAAGTGATATGAGTTAGACAAAGGCTCTTCTATTTATCTTAACATAAACTCCTTCATCGGGTTCTTAGAACTATCTTATGTTCAATTACCAAAGGTAATCGTTAAGATTTTGCAATCAATACTTCTAATCACAAAGAATTGTATTGGTGCTGATTTACACAATTAATCAATCCAATCTACCATAAGGATAAACCGATTATAGTTGGATCCTCTTTATACCGAAACAAGTATTGTGCACAACAAAGATTATAAACCCAAGTCAGATCTTCAATATCTTCTTTGTCTTCAAATCTTCTTAAATCTTCAATAAACACCTGCACACAACAACTTGAATCTCTTGTGATCAATCACGCACAGAATGGAGTCTGTTAACAATGGATTATCACAAGATCATCTTTAGCACTAACAATAGTCTAAAGATCTCTGCCAAAACTTCGATCTAGTCTGAGTGAATCTTATATCAGAAGAGAAGATTCTCAAGCATAAACAAACTAGGTGCAATCAAAGTTCAACCACCGTTAGTCAATCAAATCAATCGACAACACAAGATAAACGCAATTATCTAGTTTCCCACCAACTGTACTCGTAGAGCTTCTCAATCCCAAAGAAGACTTTAAACTGAGCGGTCGTAAGAGATTTCTCCTAATTAGGTTACTCTCCTCTCCGAATAGGCGGCTACACCAGTAACAACACAACCGGGGAGGTTTGCTGTCACGAAGGATTAGTTTGCTAGAAATCCAAACTTCAAGTATTTATAGACAAGGAAGTTTGGACACCAAGGAATTTCCAAAACCGGAAATATTCTCAAAGATATTCAATACATTACAAATTCGGTTTCCATAATTCCTGGAAATGCTCTGTCCAAAATAATGACCGAAAATCTCCTTGGAAAATCTCAACTAGTAAATGCATATTACTAATTCTCATTTTCCATATATAAAATTAAAAACGTTAATTAAAATATTCTTAACTTATTTAATTTCGATCCTGGGATTTTCTTCCTTTAGCTATTAAGGAATAACTTTGAACAATAAAATATAAACATTATTGTACGTGTTCAAAGTATGTCGACATCCTTACTTTGTAAGTCCTCTTTCATACTTACAACCTTGAAACCGATTTGCCACACTTCCAAAAAAGTTTAGAATTGGTTCATCCGACTTTCAAGAACTATGTGATTGATTAAAAAACACTCCATCACAAATCATGGGTTTAACAGTTCTACTAAAACAAGTTTTGGTTCTACATCCATGTGAGTATTGTGCACAGTCACACTAGCTTTCCAAAATTCGGTTGACTAGGTATTAGGATCGATTCCCCACATATATATGGTATCTAACTTATATGTGTTGCACATGTCCATAGGATCGGTTCCCCTTTGCCTAAAAACGTGTTGCACATGTTCATAGGATCAGTTCTCCTTTCTGCTATAAACCTTGCTACACCCCATAAAAGTATCGATTCCCCTTGTGATGTACTACACCTCTTCATAGGATCGGTTCCCCTTTACCCAGATTCGGTTCAACAAATCACAAACTCGATCATACCTCACAGGTGATTACTTAAGATCGGTTTCACTAATAAAAGTCATACCAATACATAAGTCAGGCCTCTTTGAATAGTTTACCAAGAACACAAACAAGTCGTGAGCGGTTATACTAAATCACACATATTGGATGTTCACAAGATATGCAATGAATAACAATCCCAATAACGCCTGGATATTTCCTTTTCGATCCATAAACAAGTTTATGAACTTACTTCCTTAAAATACATGTAAAAACATTGTTTCCTAGGATGAAATCCTCACCTCATACCCATACATAATCACAATAGCATTTAAATGATTATGTCAATGTCTTATCTACAAAGTTTAATGGTTAAGCAATAAACTTCATATTGTATTCCTTAATACTATGTCTATCTAGAGTTCAAACATGCTTCGCAGTTTTGTTTTCAATATGCACAACTTGAAAGATACGTTAGGGAATGAAACTGTTCAAGTCAAATATCACTAACCTCAAGTGGAAGGATGATGTTGTCGTTGTAGCTTCTTACTTCTTCACTTCTTCAAGTCTTCGCAATACTTGTAATGTCTCATATCCTAATACTTTCAAGCTAACATATACGAAGTTGACTCTAGTACATAATCAAGCGACTCCTAAATGAGTTTTGATTCACTAAAATATGACAACCAAACTTGACATACCAACGCTTGGTGGGTTCAACCGAGCTATGCTCTAACACCAAGATACATAACCGGAGTATTATATACACTATGATCATACAAATATGATCATGTCTGAAAATGCGGGGGTACAACAACCACACCCAACAATTCGTTTGGAAATCTGAGAGGACTTACTCCAATACACTTTCTAGAGAATCAACTAGACAGATAGACTCAATCTAGATTAAAGTATATAAAAGAGTTTAATATCTCTAACTTTTAATTCAATCCGCAATCAGGAAATAGAAATCTGCGAGCCTGATTGAATATAAGAGGAGTTACTTGAACGGTACCAAAGACCAATGTTCAAGTGTCAATAAATGTAAATCAATAACCAAAGGTTGGATATTTTAATTGATTGATCTTAACGCACAACCTGTGATATTTCAATTATATAACAAAATATAATGCAGAAAAGAAATAACACAGACACCATAATTTTGTTAACGAGGAAACCGCAAATGCAGAAAAACCCCGGACCTAGTCCAGATTGAACACCACATTGTATTAAGCCGCTACAGACACTATCCTACTACTAATTAACTTCGGACTGGACTGTAGTTGAACCCTAATCAATCTCACACTTATTCAAGGTACAGTTGCGCTCCTTACGTATCTGATCCCAGCAGGATAATATGCACTTGATTCCCTTAGTTGATCTCACCCACAACTAAGAGTTGATACGACCCAAAGTCGAAGACTTGATAGACAAATCTGTCTCACACGGAAAAGTCTATAGGATTGAATAAATTTGTCTCCCACATAAATACCCAAGAGTTTTTGTTCCGTCTTTTGATAAATCAAGGTGAACATGAACCAATTGATAAACTGGACTTATATTCCCGAAGAACAACCTAGTATTATCAATCGACTCACAATAAACTTAATCGACTAGCGAAACAAGTTATTGTGGAATCACAAACGATGAGGCGAAGTTTTTTTGTGATTACTTTTCTATCTTGCCTATCGGAGATATAAAATCTCGAGCCAATTATTTCAATTGCACTCAACACGATAGAAACAGCAAGATCAGATCACGCAACTACAAAGATAATAGTTGGGTCTGGCTTCACAATCCCAATGAAGTCTTCAAGTCGTTAACCTACAGGATCTCGAGAATAAGCCTAAGGTTAAAGGAGAATCGACTCTAGTTATGAAACTAGTAACACGCGGGAGGTGTGGGGATTAGGTTTCCCAGTTGCTAGAGTTATCCTTAATATAGTTTTGAAATCAGGGTTTGCAATCCAAGTTACCTTGGTAACAAAGCATTCAATATTCACCGTTAAATGAAAACCCTGATTCAACCAAGCTAATATCTTTCAACCGTTAGATCGAACTTAGCTTGTTACACACAGATGAAATGTACCCTCATCTAGGTTTATGTAGCCGTACCTAAACGTGTACACCATGTTGGTTCACAAATAGTTAACCGAGGTTAGCAGTATGATTACTCTCATATCAACCTTATTCATCTTAACCATAACTAGTTCAAATGACTCAAATGAAACTACTTAAGAGTTGTTCAATTGTTTTAGAAAATACAATTGAAATCAAATCGGTTTGATTCACTTGAATCAATCATGAAAATTATAGCCACGGTTTGCAAAGATTGCATTCCTTATGATTTAAATGTTTAAGTTCATGGACTTGACCGATTTGACAAAGTAACCAGCTTAAGTATGCGTATGGGTATGCGTACTTAAGCAACCGGTTTTTGAGTTTGTTAAGTTTCCGAACTCAGCAGAAATTTTCGGTTCAAAAACTTCCGCCAGTCTTCGTACGGGTACGCATACTTAAGGTGACTAGTTAAGAGTTTTGCCAAAACCAAACTCAGCAGAAATTCTCTGTTTGAGAACTTCCGCCAGTATGCGTACGGGTACGCATACTTAACCTGTCTCCTTCACCAAAACCGTATACACACATATGCATACTCTTGGCTTCCGGTTTATGGACTTATACACTAATGTGCGAACACACTATATATGCTTATATCCAAATATGGATACATCATCAACTCTTTATTTCAATCATTGAAACATTATTCTATAATGTCAATAGCCGTTTTCACACACTATTAGCATCAAAGCAATTTTCAAGATATTGAAATAATCAATATTGAAACCTTCCAAGTCTTACACCAAATGATTGTATCACACAAACCATGTAAGATGTTACTCGGCAATTTTCTCATGATATAAGATGAACTTGGTTGAAGCGAAATCTTACCAACACATATTTCGAGAAATATGTAAGCGAGATATACTTAGCTCGAAATCTCAAATGTGTATATAGAAAACTATATGGTAACACGACTTATGTCTCAATATAGGAGATAGTAGAAATAGACTTTCCAGGTGATAGATAAGTTCAAGTCTCCACATACATTTTATAGAAGAAGTTCCACAAGCTCCCCTTAGTAGTTCTTCGTCTTCAAGAGATGAACGTCGAGAGATTTAAGCTCAACTACACTATCTATGTCCTAGTCCGAGACATCTACAAATAGACTAGAAATCAAGACTTATAGTTTTGATCACTAACATTGACAAACATGCTTGAGATAGCAACGCATGCGAGTTTGACCGAGTAATGCTCTAACAATCTCCCCTTTGTCAATTTTAGTGACAAAACTATCAATACATATGGATTACAAAAAAGATAAAAAAATGTAGCTTCTTGTCCACTTGCTTGATCTCCTTGGCATCTTCAACGCGACTCGAAATCTTCGTCACTTCCAAGTACTCCATGATCCTAAAGGATGTAAGTTCAGTATCAAAGTTGTTGAAGATCCGTAGCTATAATAATGAGAAAACAAAATGCTCTCAATCATTGTTATACAGTGTCATAGTATTATTACACATCATCAAAGTTTAATTGTATCACAACTTTGACAATAACACTATGGTGATATGCATCACTCTCTCTTAGTCAATACATATCTCAACATGAAAACCACTCCCCCTTACATAATTATCCGTAAACCATATGTATTTGTAGTGTGAACTACACATTAATTCTCCCCCTTTTTGTCAACAAAATTGGCAAAGGTACGAAAATTAGTGGGATCCTAATGAAATTTCCGCGGAGATAAATCATGACCAAAAGGTGTGTCAACATACCAACAAATTTAGATGCAATCATAAAGCCGAAGCTAAATGCATTCATCAAGGAGTTAATGAAGATACAAGATAACCCCTAAAAATTCCATAGCCGCACTCCCCACAAATATTTGGCAATTAAGCACAAGTTCAAAATAACTCTCCCCCATAAAATGTCATCCCCGAAGGAACAACAAAGGCGACCTTACTTTCACAAGAAAAGAAGGATTTTTTTGGACAACCAAATCACATGAAAACATGAATTTGTATCCACAAAATTCAATTGAAATAACCACAAGAGAACCCATGGTTAGTTCAATCGAAAAATAACAACCAAATGAATCACAAGAGAACCCATGATTAATTCAATTGGAATACACAACCAAATTAACCAAAAAAAGCGATCAATTTAATTGGTCATGCTCGACATAAGCGAACTTACGGAGCAACAACTAAATAACCAAAAGAGAATGATTAATTTAGTTGATCATGTTCGACATAGGGAAACTCACGGAGCAACAACTAAGTTAATCATAAGAGAATGAACAACTCAGTCGATTGTGCTCAACATAAGAGACCTTATGGAACAACGCAGTATAAGCACAAAGATTGTGGATCGGAGATCGACCAAATACTGCGGAATAAACAAAGATTCATCCTATTTTCCATCACTATTGGCACAATGACATATAATAGGCTTAATCCTTGTAAACAAAAGTTTTATCCTTTCTTTTTATCAAAAACATGACATAAAAGGCTTTAACTTTTGTAATGTCAAAAGTTCATTCTATCTTCCATCAATACATTCATATCTGACATAATAGAGATAACTTTTGAACAAGTGTGGGACAATCATAGGTTCACGGACTTAAAAAACATATCCCATAACAATTTGCAATATATAAAATCATAAAGGTTAAAATTGCAAAAATCATCTTCCAAAAAATACTTTAGAATTTAAATAAATAAATCTAAAAACAATGAAGATGAAAATCGTTGAACGTAGCTATGTGTACTCGCAATAATGCCTATTCCAAACCCTAGTTATTCTTCTAAAAAAAATAAAAAGAATATTTACTAGACATTGAGACCTCTGAAGAATTCTTTATCGTCCCCGAACTCCTTGTCGTCAACAACCATAGGTACATAGGGTTCATGGCGGAAGGAGTCAATTCCAACAAACCTTCTAGGCTGATGATGTCGAACCAGGGCCTTCTAAATTTTGAGAGTTCTCATAACAAAATCCTTTATTTTCTTAATCTCCTTCCTTGCTTTTTTCAACTCTTCAAGAACATCGGAAAACTTCTGAGAATTTTAAGGAACAACTCTTGGCTTCCTCACATTCCTTTTTTTTTCAAAGTCGGAGGCAACGGAGATTTTTCTTTTTCCTTTATGATTGATGACTTAACAATCATATTAACATCTTTTCCATCAGAACACATGATTCTTGGAGTCTCCATACGTGTATGGGTTTGTGAGAGGAAATCACAATATAAACTCAACAGGCAGTCTTAAGATGAAAAGAATTTCAGAAAAGGAAAAGGGAATGTAGGGTTATGGAACCTTTTAACTATATAGGTTCACGCACGCTCGATTCACGACCCTAAAGAGAGTGGAATAGTCGAGAATAACCCTCTTTTGATAAACAGGGAGGTTCCTTCCAATATCAATTAGATATGAAAAAATTCCAAACCATACAACAGATCTAAGAAAAGCAAAACAAAAAGATTTTTTTTCTTTTCTTTTTAAGCCTAAGGTGTGCAAGTTCTTGTCTCTTTTAATCAGGCACATGAGACAAGATGCACAAAAACAACACAATTAAGTTGTGCTGTGGTGAACAACAATTTTTCCACCATGACCCTTTTGAAAGGAATTCATAGATCCTTGTATATAAAAGTGCTTAGACCATACTATTTTCTCTAGTGGTCTTGACCTATCTTTAGAAATCAACTTCTTTGAAGAGGATAGCGGTTTTTTGAGCAAGTTTGAGCTTGTTTGCTAGGCGATTTGCTCTTCGTTGAAGTCTCTTGACATGTATCATCTTGTGTTTATACTTGAAACACTTTGAAAGTTCATGACCCTTGAGTGAACAATAAGAACATGTCAATGGATATGCTGATTCAGACTCCCGATATGTGTAAGCTGCTAGGCACAGAGTGGAACCTGAAAATCAGACAGAGAGTTTCCAAAAGAAAGGTTAATTTCTTCTTCCAGATTGGTTGAGTTTATTTCTGGAAGAATATCAAGATTGATGTATGTATTGCTACGGTTATCAAAATCGGTATCTTCACAAATAAGTGCAACACTTGATTTTTCATCTTCATTGGAATCATAGTGATCAAACATTTCATCAAGAGTTGCAGCTGTAGATGGTGGATTTTCGACAAAGGCTAAATTCGTAAACTCATAATTATACGAAGCTCTGATTCAGCAATCAAACGTGAGTATCGAGACACGGTCTCTCATCGAATTCTCAACGGAGAGTACCTTCTCTCAGAGTACATGTGGATATGTAGTCTCTCGACTGGACAACGGCATATCTCATGAATACTGAATACTTTCAGTGATTATTTCTATATAGTATCACGAGATGGACGTCTCCTAGACAGCTTGCTCTGCTAGTATAGAGTGATAACGTCTTCAGGAACAAACAATGAGTTTACCTGACTATATAAAAGATATGACTTACCTACAAGCTCGTATCAGGATAATTAATGCTCCTAGACAGCTTGCTCTGCTAGTATAGAGCCACAAAGTTAATTATTCCTAATTACAATCACTCCTATTCCATGGTCGAATCCACGACTGGTCCCATGGAATGGTAATAATAATTGTTCTGATTCTATGATCGAATCTACGACTTGATCTCATAGAATAGCAATAACCATATTATCTTGTTACTCCGATTTCATGATCGAATCCACAACTGGTCTCATAAATGGTAATAGATAAATCTTAATTACTCTGATTCTATGGTCGAATCTACAATCCCATGGAATGGTAATGCTCACTTTATTATTCTGAATTCGTATTCGAATCCTCAGCTGATCCTATGAATTAACAATAAACATTTTATTACTCAGTTTTGTGAATCCACTGGATTCCACAATTAGTAATAAATAATCAACGACCGGGCGTCTGAGCTACCTCTAAGTAAGCCCCAATTCAAATGGTGAAGGTCTATTCAACGATGATACACTAACAGTCACCACACGAACGAGTATTTCAAAAATACAACGAAACGATGAACCTATGCAAAATAGAGAAGAAAATAATAAATAACTAAAAATATTGACCAGGGTGCTGGGAGCACGGACACACGACCGACCGACCGTGTCGTGGTCAATCCCGCCAGTTTTATATTTTTAATGCATTTTTATTATTTTCCATGATTTGATGAAAATTCTCTCATTTTATCAAATCTCCTTCGTCTTGAGGAAACTCCTCGGTTTCATGGTACTTCCATAAATCCATAAAAAATAATATAAAATTAAGGAAAGGAGTGTGGGGCGTGACCATTGGCCAACCGGCCATGCCTTGGTCCCAACCGGCCCCACACCCACTGTTCCTTATTATTATTATTATTATTATTATTATTTCTCTAATTTCATGAAAAAACTCCTTGATTTCATTGTATTTTTGCACAAATCATCAAATAATAATAAAATAAAATAAATTATGAAAACTTGTGGGACCGGGCCTTGGCTGGCCGGCCATGCCCTAGCCGGTCCCACACGCCCCTTTGTTTTATTATTTTATTATTAGTTTTCCTTGAATTCATCAAATTCCTTGATTTCATGGTATTTCTCTCAAATTAGGAAAAATTCCCTCAAATCATCAAAATACCTAAAAATATTAAAAAATTAGGAAAACTCGTAGGACCGGGCCCTAGCCGGACGGCCATGCCTTCCACGGTCCCACACGCCCTTGTTTTTTATTATTTTAATATTTTTTGCTTCCTTGAACTCATGAAAACTCCTTCAATTCATGGAAACTCCCTAAATTCATCAAATTTCTCAAAATTCATGAATTTTTCATAAAATCATTATAAAATTAGGGAAACTCGTGGGACCAAGCCCAAGCCGGTCGGCCATGCCTTCCACGGTCCCACACGCCCTTGTTTTATTATTTTAATATTTTTTGCTTCCTTGAACTCATGAAAACTCCTTCAATTCATGGAAACTCCCAAAATTCATCAATTTTTTCAAAATTCATGAATTTTTCATTAAATCATCAAAATATATAAAATCAAGGAAAAGGCGGGACCATGGTCACGACTGTCCGACCATGCCTTGACCACGGAGGTCCCACGCCTCCTCATTCCTTATTTTATAATTATTTTTCATCATCTCATGGTGTTTTCCTCAGTTTCGTCGAAACCCTAATTTTGGCATATTTTCTCGAATGGATGCTCAATTGCACGCCAGAAAAAATCAAAATTCTCAGGACTGAGACGCGGACGCCTTGGGGACACGAGAACGCTATCTTGACCGACCAATATTGGCTCTTTGGCTCATGGAAGCCGGTCCTATCAATTTTCACAGTTTTGACCTAATTTGCACAATTGCTCGTATTAGGTCCAAAACTTTCCCAAACACTTTGGGGTTTCATGAAGTGATCGTCAGGCGGTCACCGGACAACCTAGGACCGGTTTCACGACTCCATGATCGGTCCCTCGCCTCGTCATAATTAATTAGGTTTTCTCACCTAAGGCTCAGACGAGCATTTTCGAATAAATGATTAAACCAGCATTTAATCATTATTTCACCAACAAATCGTCAACTCTTCAGGAGTTCTTCGTATTTGCTCACGTGAGCATATGGACACTACATGGTTGATCCACGGTCCCATATAGTCGCTCCCTCCTTTGTCCCATGGTTGAAATTCCGACGAACCATGAATTGATCATCAATTGATCAAATTAGGGTTTCTGAATCCAAGGATCATCATTCCAGATTCTAACCTTAATAATTTTATGACGACCTCATGGTCATTAATGTTATTAATTATGCTCGGTTCAACAACCAGTATTCTAATTAATATATTTGGTGCGCTGCCAATAATCCATCAGACGAGCAACACATGCTCAGACGATGAAATATTCAACAATTCATCACATGAGCAACACTTGCTCAGATGATAAATATTTATTCAAACCAAGGAATATTAGTTCAACAATCAATATTCACCGATCCACCGAATGAGCAATACTTGCTCACTTCATCGTAAGAACTATACCTCTGTCTCATGACATGTTCAATTCACGAGTTTCAGAACATCATGTTCAACTCAACGACTACATGGACTCATCGTCCCATCAAACCACGAAGTCATCAATTGACTAACAAATCACGAGACGTCAATCGTGTCACTTGGGGGGATATCACTTAGGGTTTTGGTCTGGCGGTCTACGACACGTGTGTTCAAACACACGATGGAATGCGAGCAAGTCGTGCAATCAGTTGAAGGAATTCACGAGGTAGTGGGTGGAAAATCGACCAAGTATCCACACATTGAGCAACTGGTTTCAAACACGATCTCCACTTCCCCACTCCTTGATTCCGTCAACTGTCACACTTCATGGAATCATGGTGTCTACAATTCCAGCAATATAAATAAGTCTCTGAATCATGATTGAAATATCATCAGCATCATCAATCTCACGTCTCATCGACAACACGAGATCATCAACTCATCAATTGAGCAACTACTCTCAATTGAGCAATTTCAATCACTCAGAGCTTATCGTATTCGGAATTCACACACCCACAATCTTTGATTACCATTGATTCCACACATTTCTCAGCTTCCCTCCTACAGATCAACCCATCCTCTCTTGTGACCGAATTTACTCTGGAACGGTCATTGTCTTGATTTAGGCCGGAGTACTACAGATTGATCTCTCGAATCTAAAGCACCCCCTTTGCAGCGGTGCATCTGTGTGAGGTTTAACATTTCGCTCGGTTCGAGGAGTCTCCTCCGTACGGTCGTCTCCTCAATTCCTTAAAAACCAGCAAATCGTTTTTCCCCATCTACAGATTGGCGACCACAGTGGGAGATTATCTCTCGGTTGCAATCTCACAATTTCACAAGATGGTTGATCTCAGGTCAGGTTCAGTTACGAATCCTAACACAAACCGTGCTAGCACTAGCAACAACAACAATCAATATCCCGGAGACAATTCCGACCTCCAACACTGATGGTGGTGACACTACTCCTCCTCACGCCGAAGGTCATCCACTGTCCGGACGACACCCTGAAGAAGTCAGAGGAGATCCACCGCCTACCATTGCTGATCTTATCAAAGCGCAGGAGACTCTTGCAAAGAACCAGACTGACATGGCTGCTACACAGAAGGAGCTGTATAATTATCTCAAAACTCTTACTGACAAGATGTCAGAGAAGACTCAAGAGAAGGGAAAGGAGAAAGAAATCCTCACGACGGTCCTGAAGTAATTCCAATCCATACAGTAGAAGACGACGAAGTCCACAAAACTGCTGCAGACAACTCATCAGCGAAGGGATCACGAATTTCATCACTCGCGAGGATCTGGAGCACCTTTGAGAACCATGGAAAAGGCAAAATCGCATGACCATCGTCATCAACCTCCTTATCCTGCCGCTACGCAGAGGATTCCACTCCCCAAAGGTTACGTTTCTCCAACTTTCACCTTGTATGATGGAACTGGCAATGCTCGGGAACATGTCTCTCGTTTTCTCGAAGCCTTGGGAGAACATGAACATAATCATGTCGTCCGTCTCAAGGAATTCTCAAAATCTCTGAAAGGCAGGCATACACCTGGTATAACAACATCACACCAGGGACTCAACAATTGGGGAGAAATGGTTAACGCATTTTACAGGAAATACTTCTTCGTGTCAGAACAAGTCACCCTCTCCGACCTTGGAAGAATGTTTCAGAGGGTCAGTGAAAATCCCAATGATTATGTGAAAAGGTTCAGAGTCCAAGCCCTGGATTGTCATGACCCAAACGTCACAGCAACAACTGGTGGACTTGTGCATCAATGGCATGCTCCCGGTCTACAGGGCCTTGCTAGAAAACCTTCGATTCCAGACTTTCTCAGAGCTTCACGAAGCTGCGAAGAGGTCGGCAACCACTGCACCCGCTCTTTTGGAAAGAGCAAAGTCTACAAAGACTGAAGATTCAAAAGACACTCGAGGAAGCAGGCGTCTGATCAACAAGCAGTATAACCTGCAACCTTCAACAAATGCTGTCGCGGAAGGGAGTAAGCGAAAAGCAGAACCACAACACAAGCAGACTTCCTCCACCCCTTCAAAGACACACAAGAAGGAGAATTCGAAAATCCCTCCTCAGCATACGGAAGATCCAGAAGCACCTGATTTTCCCTGTTCAATGGAAGAAGTTAATGAACTACTCGATGCCTGGATTCAAGACGGCGCAATCAAATTGCCTTATGTCAAGAAGGAACCAACTGAAGAGGCCATGGAAAATCCTCGGTATTGTCGCTTCCATAGATACGTCAGCCATCCCACGAGTGATTGCAAAATTTTGAAGCGCATATTCAAAGAAAAGGTCGAATCAGGAGAGCTCAACCTGGGGACTGAGGGGTGCACAAAAACCCCCTCCCAGTCAGAACTTTTACCATCTCCGAACCTCCTGTCAAGGAAACGGTCCAATCTCTGATCGAACATGTCTGCGAGCTGTTGTATCTTTCGAAAGCTCAAAGGAAAGACATGTTTGCTGCACTGAACCACATCGTGTCCGGAAGACGTCCGCTGATCCAAGAGACTACCACCGGACCTTCAGCCACCGACACAGAAATGTATGACTGGGGACTGCTCACCACAGTGCACATTAAAGGAAATGAGTTCAAGAGGGCGTTCATCGATGTTGGTACCGCCGTCAACATCATCCCTTTGAAAACTCTCAGAGCTGCTGGTATTACTCGACGGGAAGCCACCCACGCTCCCATAGCAATCAGGGACCACGAAGGAATCTCCAGAAACGCATACGGCTTCATCACTCTCAAAGTTACGGAAAGATCGATCTGCACTGAGGCCAAGTTTTTCATAATCCGGGAAGACCCTGGATACGACATGGTCCTTGGGAGAACTTGGATTCATGCTGAAAGGACAACGATGCCTTCAACACATCCTGTCATCGACAAGGATTCCGAGTCGGAAGACGAAGCAGAGGACGCACCACCGTTTGAGCATCTGGAAGAAGTAAAAACTCTGATGGGACTTACGCAGGAACTTGGAGATAATCCGCACACCTTTGTCAGAAGGTTTCGAGCTCAGGCAAGTCTTATTCCTCCTCTTGCTCCAATATTACCAATGTTCAAATACGCTACTATGGTCCAGGGACTTCTCCCCATGAATAATTTAGCAGTCATCAAAACTACGAGTGGGTAACTTCACCTCAGCAATATTACACTCAATGGTTGGGTTCAGAACTTCTTCAAATCGGTCACTCCATCGAGAGGTTTATTGCTGAAGACTTGGCTAAGCATGATCAACACTATGCTGGATACTCTCTTCCGCGCGAGTGTCCATACGGGCCACAATCGAGGAATTCCATCAAACAGGGAATTCCGAATCAGCGGAAGATATTCAAGGCACGATCGACCAAGCCTAACAAGTTTCATGAAGGGGACCTGGTTCTCAAAGCAGTTCAGCGCGGTCTTCATTCTACAAGGAACTCCAATTGGGAAGGACCATTCATGGTCGCTGAATCCGTGGCCGGAGGATACTACAAATTGACCAACACAGATGGCAGAACCCTACCAGTAATTCACGAAAATTGGCTCAAGGCGTTTATCTGAAATTATTGGACATTTAAGGTATTGGGCGTTTGAAGCACTCATGGTGTTGGGATTTAACATTTAGGATTTTCTTTCATTTGTATTTCAATTCCTCCAAAACATTTGCAATACTTGCAATCAGTATTTGAATTCAGCAATTTATCAAAATTCAGTTCATATTTCGTAAAAGAAAATCTCTATCAAATCTACAAGAAAATCCTCAACCATCAGTCAATCCAAAACCATCTAAATATCAAAAACCCAAGTATAAACCTCACATCTCTCAGAAGTTCAGAAGTTCAAGAGATCAGCAAGAAAAGGCTTTCGCTCATCAGCATCCTTCAAGATTTGCAAAGCCGCCCTCTCCTTGTTCAACTCCTCGGTCAGCTTGGCAATCTTGTCCTCCTTCTCCTTCACAGCATCGTTGGAAAGGGTATGTTCTTCTCACATGAATCCTTGATAACGTTTATTTGCTTACGAAGCCATTTCACGTTGAGGCCAAGTCTTTCTGAATTCTCCAAGTTAAACTCCCAATCAAAGAGTATATCTGGAGTCACGGTATTCCTGGGTCTCGTATGCATATCACTCACGACACGCAAGATAACGCCTACTTGCATGATTAAAGCATAAGCACGCCCAGGGTTCCTGTCAACGATCATGTGGCCGAACTTCTTCCATATCGTCTCATACAAGCGTGCATATCCAATGGGAACGCTGAATCCACCGACCAGTTCATGATACGGGAGTGAAGTGTTAAAGGGAGGATCGAAAGCGACCCCTGCAGTTGGATATTCATACACTATTATACGGTTCTCGGTCACTGGAGTGGCTCCCACGACTAAAGCAACAGTTCCTTCGGTATTCTCCGCTGCTGTCTCGGTTTCTTCTATCACTGAGGCAACAACCATATAGGTTTCCATAAAAGCAGTAGCGACCTTCTCATGGCCTTGAAATGCAGGGATGGTTGTCTCTTCATCAATAACTCCGGAATGGTTAGAGTTATCATCGTTGGCTCCAGTATCCTCAACTTCGGTATTTAGCACCTAATACGAAGATTACATGAGGTTAGAGTCACGAATCCAAAGGAGATTATGAAACACAGTATACCAGCAAGGAAATATCATCAAGGTTCATCACACTACATTCAAGAACGAGCAAATAACATGAAAGTCATGAAAACACATTTTACGATGAGTCCGTCTGAAGAGACTGAACTCTTCCATGTACTAGGAGACGAACTGGGAGCAATCTACAAGGAATCCTAGGATGGGTCATATGCCATTCTCTTCGTATAGATGTCCTCTATGACATGTCAAAAATTCATGGAAATCCGATGAACGAGCGAGTAGATGTGGCAAAATATCAAGTGATGCGCAATCTGAAAAAGTTCTGGAAGTCTCCTGGAAGTTTACTATTTCGCCCTTTTCAGGATCTGAACGTGTTCAAAACTTAAAAATCTTCTGTGCTAAAGCTTGGAAATTTTCCGGGCTTGAATTTGCATATGCAGATCATCAAAATCCGACTTCGGACGAAGATTATACAGCATTTCTATTAAAAAGCTGGGTTCTGAATTTTCTGACGACGAAATTCGACTAAGTTTTCATATATTCACATGGGTTCTCATTCATTCATTCACAAGTCAGCACTTTTATACTTCTATGAAGAATACAGGATATATACTTACTTGAGGAGTCTCCAAAGTGTCCAAGGGGTTGGAATTGTCCACATCAACGACAAGAGGAACATCACTTCCATCCGGCTCCGAATCTTGGGAATTACCTCCATTCCCATTCCCAGAGGATGATTGAGTTCCAGAATTCTCCATCTCCATGACGACATCCTCCTGTACACGTCCTTACAATCAATATTTTCATCTATGAAGCACCACATTTGAACATGTGAAGAAATACTTACAGTTTCTTCGTCACTCAAATCAGCGATTGCTTGTTCAGTAGCAGAAAATTGAAGACCTTCAAGACTCGATGGAGTAAAATTCTGCAACAAAATTAACAACATTGGCTTCATGATTCTAATGTAATAGCAATGAAAGTCACGGTGAGAAATATTGGGAACTCACCAAAGCACCAACTGGGGACTTTACGGTATTGGTAACAGCTTATAACCTTTATGCCTGCCTTCTCCGCCATGAATAACCGCCTCAGTCTCTGAGAAATCTACACCGATTCGAGGTCGTATATTACGACCGTCCTGTGGTGAAATCCAGTAATATAATCAGAATACAGTTCTTATAATTTCGTGAAGATTATATGAAAAACATACCTGAGAGCATCCTGGAGACGACTTTCGTTTATCACCAGAAAGATACTTCAATCTTGGTCGACTGGAAATCATCTCAGCCGAAGGAAGATCCTTGAATGGAGGTCTGGGAAATCTTACAAAGCCACGCAAACGCCCAAGTTGCTGATCCCAGAATTCTACATAACCTGGGGTTACATAGGCGAATCTATCAGAACCAGGAAACCAGTAGCTACTCCCTTCCACGTGAGTATGATCCAAATGAGTCCTGAGTTGCTCAACTGATGGCTTCCTTCTCCGTATGGTTGGAACACACTGATCCATACCCATTTGTCGAGCTGCTCTATCAATGTTATACTCCTCCACTGAAAGCTCTCCAAACGTGACTGATAGCAAATGACCAGGAGTGCAACTCAACATGAAAGATCTTTCGCCATCACTCAGATGCGCACCAGACGTCAAACTCGTGCCTTCTCCAGTATTGAAAGTCATCGGCTGAGAAACATAATCAGGGACTGACACCCACGGGAAAATTGAACTCAGATTCTTCATCTAACACATCAATAAAGTATTTTAGAACGAGGCTGCTTGGTGGACCAACGCATGATCCTAGCATTATCTTTCTCAGGGAAAGTATGGCGCGCATCAGTATTCGGTCCTTGCAGAACATTACGTGGAGTAGGTGCATAATTCTTAAAATGCTCCCACATCAAAGCTTGAAGAAACATCGTGTTGGCATAACACTCAATCTTCATAGAGCCGTTCGACACACTGGAGTCTATAATCAAGGAGTCCAGGTTGTAATACAAGGAGCCTAAGAATAAACTACCTATCGGAAGTTGCTCACCTTGAGCCATCTTAATAGCAAAGGGAATCACAAAAGGCTTCAACAAGTTTCCACTGTCTTCAAAAACGTCTCTGGACAACCATAAACATAAGAAAGCAGCAATGGGTAACATACCGTCGATGGGTTTATCAGAAACCTCGTCTTTGGGCCACCAGTGTGTCAACCAGGAAGCATAGCATCCTTTACTACCAGCCTTATTCGCTTTCTCCATTGCAGCTGTCAAGACATGAGAAACGGTCTCCTCATCTGAAAGATCCCCAGGAAGATTGCCCGTGATCGGGAGATGCATCAGAGCCGCCACGTCTTCCAAGGTAATGGTAAACTCTCCCCATCTACATATGAAAGTGTGAGTGGGAATGCACCAGCGAGCAAACAGAGCCACAATACCACTTGCGTCATGATAAATGAACAACTCTCCAGAAGCTTGAATAGCTCTCGTCACCTGCGCCTGGTCGAGCATAGTCCTCACATGAGGAAAACCCAACATATGCCTCGCCCAGCCGGCAAATTTCTCCAAAGGTCGTCGAGAAAGCTTAAACTCTATGATTGATGAGGCGAAGACCCCTCGTTCAAGACAAAATCGAATCACTGTCTTAGGAGTCACCAATTTCTTCTGAGTAACAGTTCTGGGATTTATCAAAAGACGATACACTGGGGATTTCAAATGTTGCTCAGCTCCTGGATATCTTTTTCAAAGAATGCATCATCTATGTTCGGGACATTCTTAATCCCAGGGATTTCGTCTTCGTCTCCCCCAACGGAAGTTTCATCCATGCATGTCTCATCTCTGGAGATACCATCATCAACGCACATCTCTTCCCTCGAGGCGTCGTCAGCTTGGGAATTGGACATCTTTGCTAAGTAGCTGAAAAGGTTCACACTACATTCTACTTCAGTATGCCGTCCAGATATAAATCAAGGAAATACAAAAAAATGGTAACTCTTAACTCTTACCTTTTATACTTCCACTAACAAGTGATAGTAATGCTAGAGTTAACACCTCAAAATCGTTCGTCTCTTCGAAAACTGCAAAAACGAACGAAACTTTATTTAATTTCCGAAACTGATTTTTCATGAAATCACGGACACAATTTTCATAATGTGAACATTCACACAACTGACCTATGAAGTTTACAACAATAAAATATTTCATCATAAATATATTGTCTATCTTCGAAGGTTCCTCAAAACCCACGTTTTGATTTTTCGAAAAAACAGCAATTAATGCAACTTGCATACATAAATTCTCAAGATTTTATTAATGAAAACAAATCATGCAAATAAAATATACATCATATTTTACACAATATGTCACGGCTGCATATATATAAAAAAAAAATTATTTTCCTTCGTATCGTCGTTATTTGTCTTTAAAACGAAGGTTTATTTCAAAAAATATTGTGAAAGCTCACATCTCATACATATGATAAAGTTTTGTATTTACATGAAAGCTCATAAGCAAAATTTTATCACTGGACACAAGTTCATCATACATATTTTCCTTCGTGTCATCGTTATTTGTCTTTAAAACGAAGGATTATTCCGATTTCATGAAAATTCACTTCTTTTATGATAAACCTTGGTACACATGAAAGCTCATAACTAAGTTTTATCACTGACCTAGGTTCATATACTAAAAAAAAACTCTCCTAAATCAGGGATTATAGTTTTCAAAACTAACGATCGAACGAACATACGTTTTCAAAAACGAGGGTTTTTCATAAAACTCACACTAATATACACACATGTATATAACTTCATCATGATCAAACATGAACAACTCATGAAGGTCATAACATCTGAAAAAAAAATCGCGCTTACCTGGTCGGCGGCCGGAATCGGCCGGGGATCGGAGGCGGCGACGGTGGAGCGCCGGAATTTTTTCTCCTGCTGCTAGCGTAAGGTGGTGGAGAGGATGAAGCACTGGTCGGTTGGGAAAAAAAAAAAAAGGATTAATCCTTTTATATCAATTTTATTTCCAAAACCTAATTTTCTAAGGATTTCCTTATTGGGCCCGACCCGCGAATCCTAACCGACCACGGACTCGTCGTCCAAACCAGCGGTTCAACACCAATTTATGCTCATCAAACGACGCTCCAATCATGACATTGAAGCCTTCATCAAGTCGTGGTTTGCTCATGCTCTCTAAATCCGGTAACGTCTCAACTTACGACTAAGTTCAATTACTGGTATTATTATTATGGCCGGAAAATCACCATTTAATGCTGACTGAGGAACACATTTCCTCAGTAAGCAGGGGACTTAATGTAGATGGTGGATTTTCGACAAAGGCTAAATTCGTAAACTCATAATTATAACGAAGCTCTGATTCAGCAATCAGACGTGAGTATCGAGACACGGTCTCTCATCGAATTCTCAACGGAGAGTACTTTCTCTCAGAGTACATGTAGATATGTAGTCTCACGACTGGACAACGGCATATCTCATGAATACTGAATACTTTCAGTGATTATTTCTATATAGCATCACGAGATGGACGGCTCCTAGACAGCTTGCTCTGCTAGTATAGAGCGATAACGTCTTCAGGAACAAACAAGTTTACCCTGACTATATAAAGGATATGACTTACCGACAAGCTCGTATCAGGATAATTAATGCTCCTAGACAGCTTGCTCTGCTAGTATAGAGCCACAAAGTTAATTATTCCTAATTACAATCGCTCTATTCCATGGTCGAATCCACGACTGGTCCCATGGAATGGCAATAATAATTGTTCTGATTCTATGATCGAATCTACGACTTGATCTCATAGAATAGCAATAACCATATTATCTCGTTACTCCGATTTCATGATCGAATCCACAACTGGTCTCATAAATGGTAATAGATAAATCTTAATTACTCCGATTCTATGGTCGAATCTACAATCCCATGGAATGGTAATGCTCACTTTATTATTCTGAATTCGTATTCGAATCCTCAGTTGATCCTATGAATTAACAATAAACATTTTATTACTCGGTTTTGTGAATTATTATCCACTGGATTCCACAATTAGTAATAAATAATCAACGACCGGGAGTCTGAGCTACCTCTAAGTAAGCCCCGATTCAAATGGTGAAGGTGTATTCAACGATGATACACTAACAGTCACCGCAAGAACGAGTATTTCAAAAATACAACGAAACGATGAACCTATGCAAAATAGAGAAGAAAATAATTAATAACTAAAAATATTGACCAGGGTGCTGGGAGCACGGACACACGACCGACCGACCGTGTCATGGTCAATCCCACGCCAGTTTTATATTTTTAATGCATTTTTATTATTTTCCATGATTTGATGAAAATTCCCTCATTTTATCAAATCTCCTTCGTCTTGAGGAAACTCCTCGGTTTCATGGTACTTCCATAAATCCATAAAAAATATTATAAAATTAAGGAAAGGAGTGTGGGGCGTGACCATTGGTCAACCGGCCATGCCTTGGTCCCAACCGGCCCCACACCCACGGTTCCTTATTATTTTATTATTATTATTATTATTTCTCTAATTTCATGAAAAAACTCCTTGATTTCATGGTATTTTTGCACAAATCATCAAATAATAATAAAATAAAATAAATTATGAAAACTTGTGGGACCGGGCCTTGGCCGGCCGGCCATGCCCTAGCCGGTCCCACACGCCCCTTTGTTTTATTATTTTATTATTAGTTTTCCTTGAATTCATCCAATTCCTTGATTTCATGGTATTTCTCTCAAATTAGGAAAAATTCCCTCAAATCATCAAAATACCTAAAAATATTAAAAAATTAGGAAAACTCATGGGACCGGGCCCTAGCCGGCCGGCCATGCCTTCCACGGTCCTACACGCCCTTGTTTTATTATTTTAATATTTTTTGCTTCCTTGAACTCATGAAAATTCCTTCAATTCATGGAAACTCCCAAAATTCATTAAATTTCTCAAAATTCATGAATTTTTCATAAAATCATCAAAATATTATAAAATTAAGGAAAAGGCACCACGGGACCGTGGTCACGACCGGCCGACCATGCCTGACCACGGCGGTCCCACGCCTCCTCATTCCTTATTTTATAATTATTTTTCATCATCTCATGGTGTTTTCCTCAGTTTCGTCGAAACTCTAATTTTGGCATATTTTCTCGAATGGATGCTCAATTGCACACCAGAAAATACCAAAAATCCCAGGACTGAGACGCGGATGCCTTGGGGATACGAGCACGCTATCTTGACCGACCAAGATTGGCTCTTTGGCTCACGGAATCCGGTCCCATCAATTTTCACAGTTTTGACCTAATTTGCACCATTGCTCGTATTAGGTCCAAAACTCTCCCAAACAATTTGGAGTTTCATGAAGTGATCGTCAGGCGGTCACGGGACAACCCAGGACCGGTTTCATGACTCCATGGTTGGTCCCTCACCTCGTCATAATTAATTAGGTTTTCTCACCTAAGGCTCAGACGAGCATTTTCGAATAAATGATTAAACCAGCATTTAATCATTCTTTCACCAACAAATCGTCAACTCTTCAGGAGTTCTTCGTATTTGCTCACGTGAGCATATGGACACTACATGGTTGATCCACGGTCCCATATAGTCTCTCCCTCCTTTGTCCCATGGTTGAAATTCTGACGAACCATGAATTGATCATCAATTGATCAAATTAGGGTTTCTGAATCCAAGGATCATCATTCCAGATTCTAACCTTAATAATTTTATGACGACCTCATGGTTATTAATGTTATTAATTATGCTCGGTTCAACGACCAATATTCTAATTAATATTTTTGGTACGCTGCCAATAATCCATCAGACGAGCAACACATGCTCAGACGATCAAATATTCAACAATTCATCACATGAGCAACACTTGCTCGGATGATAAATATTTGGTCAAACCAAGGAATATTGGCTCAACAATCAATATTCAACGATCCACCGAATGAGCAATACTTGCTCACTTCATCGTAAGAACTATACCTCTGTCTCATGACATGTTCAATTCACGAGTTTCAGAACATCATGTTCAACTCAAAGACTACATGGAATCATCGTCCCATCAAATCACGAAGTCATCAATTGACTAACAAACCACGAGACGTCAATCGTGTCATTTGGGGGGATATCACTTAGGGTTTTGGTCTGGCGGTCTACGGCACGTGTGTTCAAACACACGATGGAATGTGAGCAAGTCGTGCAATCAGTTGAAGGAATTCACGAGGTAGTGGGTGGAAAATCGACCAAGTCTCCACACGTTGAGCAACTGGTTTCAAACACGATCTCCACTTCCCCACTCCTTGATTCCGTCAACTGTCACACTTCATGGAATCATGGTGTCTACAATTCCAGCAATATAAATAAGTCTCTGAATCATTATTGAAACATCATCAGCATCATCAATCTCACGTCTCATCGACAACACGAGATCATCAACTCATCAATTGAGCAACTACTCTCAATTGAGCAATTTCAATCACTCAGAGCTTATCGTATTCGGAATTCACACACCCACAATCTTTGATTACCATTGATTCCACACATTTCTCAGCTTCCCTCCTACAGATCAACCCATCCTCTCTTGTGACCGAATTTACTCTGGAACGATCATTGTCTTGATTTAGGCCAGAGTACTACAGATTGATCTCTCGAATCTAAAGCACCCAGCGGTGCATCTGTGTGAGGTTTAACATTTCGCTCGGTTCGAGGAGTATCCTCCGTACGGTCGTCTTCTTAATTTCTTAAAATCCAGCAAATCATTTTTCCCCATCTACAGCAGCAAGACCTTTGTTTCTAGTGTATTTTCTACGATTTGGATACTTATTTGAAAAATGACCAAAACCTTTACACTTAAAGCACTGTGGCATATTCTCGTCATCAGCCTCGCCAGCATCCCTGTTTTTAGGAGGAATGCGATTGTGAGGTTTAACTGACGACCTAGGTTTGTCTCTTGAAAACCGTTTACTTCTCTTCAATAGAAGATCCCTAAACTGTCTTGTGATCATGGAAACTGATTTGTCAAGATCTTCATATGATGAATCAGTCTCAGAAAGATCATCCTCAGAGACATAAACACTTTTAATTTTGTCAAGTAATTTAGTGTTCTTTTGTGCTTTGAAGGCAACATCCTTTCCGATTTTGGATGTGTGCTCATGATCAAAGCTCTTTAGCTTTCCAACCAACGTGTTTCTGGAAAGAGCATCAAGGTTATTTCCTTCAACGATGGAATGCTTCTTAGAATCGTATTTAGATGGCGGCGATCTGAGAATTTTCATCACAATGTCCTTTTCAGGAATAGTCTTACCCAAAGCAAAAGATGCATTAACAATTTCAGACACTTTGTGATTAAACTAATCAAATGAATCTTCATCTGCCATACGAAGGTTTTCCCGATCGGAATTAAGGTTTTGAAGCCTAGCTTCCTTTTCACTGGTATTACCTTCGAATACGGTTTCTAAGATATCCCAAGCATCTTTAGACCTAGTGCACGTAGTCACATGGTGCTGAAGATCTGGGGTAATCCCATGTATGATGGCATTCAAACCGTCGGAGTTTTGCTTTGCAGCAAGTATCTCGGCAGCATTGTATTCACCAATGTTCTTTGGAACGTTCGCATTCCTTATTGCCACAACGGGAGCATCATAGCCATTAACTACATAAACCCATGATTGAAAATCACGCGCTTGAAGAAAGGCACGCATAGCAATTTTCCACCACAAGTAATTAGAGCCATCAAAGACTGGTGGTACGTTTATAGAGATAACACCTTTGTCCATATCAGATCGCTACAAACACAGAGTTATGAGGTCTTTAATGTGTTTGCCTGCTCTGATACCAATTGAAAATGCGGTGGTACAACAACCACACCCAATAATTCGTTTGGAAATCTGAGAGGACTTACTCCAATACACTTTCTAGAGAATCAACTAGACAGTTAAAATCAAGATTAAAGTATATCAAAGAGTTTAATATCTCTAACTCTTAATTCAATCCGCAATCAGCAAATAGAAATCTGAGAGCCTGATTGAATATAAGAGGAGTTACTTGAACGGTACCAAAGACCAATGTTCAAGTGTCAATCAATGTAAATCAACAACCAAAGGTTGGATATTCTAATTGATTGATCTTAACGCACAACCTGTGATATTTCAATTATATAACAAAATATAATGCGGAAAAGAAATAAGACAGACACCAGAATTTTGTTAACGAGGAAACCGCAAATGCAGAAAAATCCCGGGACTAGTCCAGATTGAGCACCACACTGTAGTAAGCCGCTACAGACACTAGCCTACTACCAATTAACTTCGGACTGGACTGTAGTTGAACCCTAATCAATCTCACACTGATTTAAGGTACAGTTGTGCTCCTTACGTCTCTGATCCCAGCAGGATACTACGCACTTGATTCCCTTAGCTGATCTCACCCACAACTAAGAGTTTCTACGACCCAAAGTCGAAGACTTGATAGACAAATCTGCCTCACACAGAAAAGTCTATAGGATTGAATAAATTTGTCTCCCACATAAATACCCAAGAGTTTTTGTTCCATCTTTTGATAAATCAAGGTGAACATGAACCAATTGATAAACCAGACTTATATTCCCGAAGAACAACCTAGTATTATCAATCACCTCACAATAAACTTAATTGACTAGCGAAACAAGTTATTGTGGAATCACAAACGATGAGACGAAGTTCGTTTGTGATTACTTTTCTATCTTGCCTATTGGAGATATAAAATCTCGAGCCAATTATTTCAATTGCACTCAACACGATAGAAACAGCAAGATCAGATCACGCAACTACAAAGATAATAGTTGGGACTGGCTTCACAATCCCAATAAAGTCTTCAAGTCGTTAACCTACATGGTCTCTAGAAGAAACCTAAGGTCAAAGGAGAATCGACTCTAGTTACGAAACTAGTAACACACAGGAGGTGTGGGGATTAGGTTTCCCAGTTGCTAGAGTTCTCCTTTATATAGTTTTCAAATTAGGGCTTGCAATCCAAGTTACCTTGGTAGCAAAGCATTCAATATTCACCGTTAGATGAAAAACCTGATTCAACCAAACTAATATCTTTCAACCGTTAGATCGAACTTAGCTTTTTACACACAAATCAAATATACCCTCATTTAGGTTTATGTAGTCATACCTAAATGTGTACACCATGTTGGTTCGCAAATAGTTAACCGAGGTTAGCCATATGATTACTCTCATATCAACCTTATTCATCTTAACCATAACTAGTTCAAATGACTCAAATGAAACTAGTTAAGAGTTGTTCAATTATTTTAGAAAACACAATTGAAATCAAATCGGTTTGATTCACTTGAATCAATCATGAACATTATAGCCACGGTTTGCAAAGATTGCATTCCTTATGATTTAAATGTTTAAGTTCATGGACTTGACCGATTTGACAAAGTAACCAGCTCAAGTATGTGTACGGGTATGCGTACTTAAGCAATCGGTTTTTGAGTTTGTTAAATAGCTCCACTGCCACATTTGCTTGGGATATCTTCCGTGAATGGGGCAGGTAAACCCAAAGAATTGAACTTTTATTTTTGGTAAGATCTAAAGTAGTTTGGTAATGTACAACATTGGTTTCTAATATTCATTTGGATTTTCAGGTATATTTATTTTTATATATTTTTGGTACTACTAGTATTATTTTGGGTTATTCGGATTACTAATAATGAATATTTTGTATGGGTAACATAACATATCTTACACACAGAATGTTCGGATGATCATCAATATCTTACACACAGTACATGTCTTTTAAAATTTCATGTTTCTCATATGTGACTCGTGTGATAATACTATATGTTTAAAAATATAAAATATAAGTGATGCATGTGTATTTCTAGATTTAAAATACTCTGTATGTCTTATAATTGTATTTGAATAATCCTTTGTTTTCTAGGTTTTCGTTCGTTGAGTTTCTTACTTGCGATAATGATTTAGTTTTTATTATTATAAATTGAATTTTCTATGAGTTGTTAGTTTTCCATTCTTGTCTGAATTATATACGTATAAATGAAGAAGTACGAAAAAAATGCTCAATTTTCTATTTGCCCTAAGTCTCGTATATATTTAGGACGGTTCTATTTGCGTGAATCAGAATTATGGCCTATTTCAGTAATAAATTCAAGCTATATGTAATAATAAAGTTTGGTACATACTTGGCGTCAATTTTTTTTAAAGAATACATACCTTGAATACTAGTAACGGGCATTTCTCCAATCCTTCGTGGTCACACTGCCTAATGTGGTGATGATAGTGATCAGAGAATATGTCAGAGAAGAAGAAGAAGGAGAATGGGTTTCTAGTGTAAAACCGAAGAAACAACAAAATACCTTTAGGATATGATTGTGTAGAGGTAAGAGAAATGTGTATTTTCCCCATGTACTCTTTGTTTTGGTGGTGAAATTGAAGCCTAGAGACATTGATTTACATACCAAAATTTCTACAAGGATAAAATTTTGTTTGAATTACCTTTTAACAAAATTTGTTTGAATTACCTTTTAACAAAAAAAGGATTGAAGGCTCAGATGCTTCTCCTTCGATGTGATATTTTACCACATTTGTAACATGATGCCTGCACCGAATACAGATCCTTCAAAAGTAGATGACGAGCTTGGTATGGCCTTCCCCACATAGGCTAAAATTGTTACCTTTAGTTTACAATTAAATAAATTTTTTCTACAAAGAATAAAAGAAAAAAAAATATAAACAAAAAGTTGATGCAAAGAATAACAAACCTAAAAAAAAAACAATATATTAAGGTTCCAAATTTCACCCTATTGATGCACGGTAGAGTAATCAAATAATTTTCTAATACACTCTTTATAATATCTGGAGACGATTGTGATACAAATTTACGTCTCAAGAAATAATACGTTTTAAGCAATAAGTCTCCTTACAAAATACTAATAATTTTTTTCACTTTATGATGATGTTCTCCGAGACAGAATTTATAAATCAATACAAAAGCATACGGACACATGAAGAAAAATTATTATTATTAATAAATAGGAATTTATATAATTGTAACCCCAGTGGAGAGAATTAATTTATTATAAAAAGGAAACTGGAAAAAGAAGAGAAGAAAATAAACTAAACTAAACTACATGCTAAACTCCAAAATACCAACTTCCCCTGTTCGTCTTCTTCCACCATTATTTATATACACAAGTTTTCCAAATACTTCCACGGTGTTTTCATTTAATTAGTATAATATAAAATTTATATGGTCAATGGAATATATATATAGATTTTCATCTAATGTCTTTATTTTCTTCCTTATTTATGAGATTGCTTCTTCTTTGTTTATACAAGTACAAGATATTATTAATCCGACAAATCTTGCACACAAGGCAAATTAAATTTCTTAATGTGAAAATTATTCCCATTATATGACGTCGACACCCGCGGTCCCGCATATATCTTGTCGTTTTGAAAATTAATTTAAATCTAACCGCACCCCTCGGCATTTGAATTTTTATCCACTTTACGGGCAAATTACCGTATTTTAGTGCAACCAAGCTTTATTTATTAAATTCAGCAAAATTAAATAACCAACGTGTAAAAAATAAAGAAATAAATGAACGTAAATTAAGATGCAAAAATGATGTGTTTACACACTCATCACCGATTTTGAATCAATAAAGTTGATCTGAAATAGTCGATCCTCAAACAAATTTGAGTGGCCTTATATCAGAACAGCAGGACCGTGGAATAATCAAGTTTCATAGATCAAGGATAACTGAAAAAGCGGGGGTCTAACAACACCACCCAATATTTCGCTTAGCAATCTGTATGGACTAACTCCGAAATACTTTGCTAGAGAATCAACTAGACAGTAAGACTCAATCTAGATAAAAGTATCTCAAGGAGTTAATATCTCTCTCTTGATTTGATTTTTACTCAAGCTAAAAACAATAGCGAGTCTTTATCAAATACAAGGAATAAATTGGACGGTACCAAAGACCAATGTCCAATGATCAATCAATATCAATCAACAACCAAAGGTTGGATTTCCAATTGATGATCACGAACGCACAACTTGTATTATTTCAATTATATAAAATATAATGCGGAAAAGAAATAAAACAGACACCAGAAGTTTTGTTAACGAGGAAACCGCAAATGCAGAAAAACCCCGGGACCTAGTCCAGATTGAATACACATTGTATTAAGCCGCTACAGACACTAGCCTACTCCAAGTTAACTTCGGAATGGACTATAATTGAACCCCAATCAGTCTCCCACCGACCCAAGGTACAGTTGTACTCCTACGCCTCTGATCCCAGCAGGATATTGCGCACTTAATTCCCTTAGCTGATCTCACCCACAACCAAGAGTTGCTGCAACCCAAAATCGCAGACTTGATAATAAACAAATCTGTCTCACACGGAAAAGTCTATCAAAGGATAAATCTGTCTCCCACAGATAAACCCTAGGTTTTGTTCCGTCTTAAGATATGAAATCAAGGTGAACATGAAAAAATTGATAATTCGGTCTTATATTCCCGAAGAACATCCTAGATTAATCAATCACCTCTCTACAATCCTTCCTGACTACACAGGCGGTTTGTCGAGAAATCACAAACAATGAGACGAAGATGTTTGTGACTTCTTTATCTTTCCTATCGGAGAACTCTCACGATCTCAAGCCAATAAAAGATTGTACTCGTACGATAGAAGATGCAAGATCAGATAACACAACTACGATAAAAGTAGTATCGGTCTGGCTTCACAATCCCAATGAAGTCTTTAAGTCGTTAACCTGGTTTTAGAGAAGAAAACCAAAGGTTAAAGGAGAATCGACTCTAGCGAGCGCACTAGTATCACACAGACGTGTGGGGATTAGTTTTGCACAATGCTAGATGTCTCCTTTATATAGCCTTCAAATCAGGGTTTCGCCTTAGTTAGAAAGCAATCCATATTCACCGTTAGATGAAAACCTGATTTAGATTCAAGCTAATATTTCTCAACCGTTAGATATAAAACTTAGCTTGTCGCACACACTTGGGTAGACGTTTACTGGGTTTGCGAAAACTATGCCCAAACGTGTACGTGTATGTTGGTTCAACATAGTAACCCAAAAGGTTAACCATATGAGCATATCATATTAACCTTGTTCTTCTTCACCATAACTAGTTCAATTGACTCAAATGAACTAGTTAAAGAGTTGTTCAATTGCTATGAGATCTTATATAACTACACAACACACAATTGAAACAAAGATGATTCGATTCGATTGAATCGGCTCATGAACTTTATAGCCACGGTTTGCATAAAGCATTCCTTAGTAATTTAAGTTTCATGTTCAGAGCACATCTATAGATCATAACCACTTAAGCTCACAAACAAGTTCGCGGACTTAAGACAACCGGTGGAGTTTTCCAAACTCAGCAGAAAATCTCGGCAAAGAGACTTTCGCCAGTTCGCGGACTGACACGCAAATGCGTTTTTGGAAAATTCCAGCAGAAATTCTCGGTACGAGAACTTCCGTCAGTTCGCGGACTTGGCAAAGCCAATTCCTCCGGTTTCTCTCAATCAACAAAGTTCGAAAACTTCGGATCAAGGAATACATGGTTATGCAATCTAAATTCTCATTCCAATCATTAAGACATTCTCAGAGGACGTTATATAGCCGTTATTCACAGTCCATTTCGCGTCAGAGCAATTTTCAAAGTAATTGAAACTTTTCATGACTTTCGTCACTAGGTGGAGATAAACATGATCAAAGCGAAACGCTTTACCAACAGATGATTTCGAGATATAGATAAGCGAGATATACTCGGCTCGAAATATCAAATGTGTATGATCCAGTCTATATAGCATACGACTTTTGTCTCATAAGAAGTAGGAGATAGAAGAGATAGATTTTTGAGTGATAGATAAGTTCAAGTCTCCACATACCTTTTTGTTGATGAAGTTCCACGGTTCCTTGAGTAGATCTTCATCGTTGTATGATGAATCGCCATGAAGTCCTTGAGCTCAACTATACTTTTCTATCCTAGTCCGAGACTTAGCTATGTAGGCTAGAAATCAAGACTCATAAATTTGATCACTAACATTGACAAACATGCTTGAGATAGCAACGCATGCGAGGTCGACCGAGCTATGCTCTAACAATAACTATACCTTCAATCAATCAAATTAATAATTGAAAACGAAAATAATAATATGATTTAGTTTCCCATCAAAGGTACTAGTAAAAGCTTTGTGATCCCAAAGAAGACTTTAAACGAAGGACACACAAGAGATTTCACCTAATTAGAATACTCTCCCCTACCAACGAGTGAGATTCCCACATAAATGGTTATGCAGTGTGTCACTAGATGAGATTGTAAGAATACAAGCTCCACTGTTTATGATGTATTGAACAAGGATTGTTTGGACAACAAGGAATTACCAAATCCGAAAATCCTTGAGATACGCAATAAATTTATATTTTCGGTTTTGACAAATTCCAACTATAATCCAACCGATGTACCGAAATTACTCATAGTTGACGACTAATATTAGCTAGCATACATAGATATACTTTACTAATATATCAACAAGTGATATGCAATCCTCCAGGATATGGAATGCATACAAATCCGAATATCTAAAAGATATCAGAATATTCTGCTTCAAGATCTCGCCTTGAGTATCAAGGAAAATACTTGAATATTAAGTAATAAGATTTTAGCACATGTCCAAATCACTATGTCGATATTTTGTGAATTTTCCTTTTTAACCAAACTACATTTTGATATACATATAAACCCTAAGATAGTAAACAGATCGAAAATGCATTTTTGATTATATAGGATCGGTCCTACAAGAGATCCTTTGAATCAGAATTCAACTACGAAACCAGTTTCGCAAGTCTACTTCCTTAAACTTGTAACTAAACATAATTCCAAGGTATGGATTCAACCGGAAGTTCAACAAACTAAATAATGACGAAATACTAATTAGTGTTATGTCGATTCTACGAACTCCAGAGATGAACTATACTTTATAACTCAATATAGCAAAGTGGTATAAAACAACTAGTATATCTTTCTCTGACACGTTGATCATAGTATAATGATCAAGTCATCGATATTAGATGTTAGAGCTGTAGGATCAGAATCTCGCAGCAATAACGCCTCAGCGAAATTATTAACGACACAACACAACAGTGTCGCAGAACAACTTCAGAAACGAAATAATAAACGACGTCAGCTAAATCATGAGAAAATTGTGATGGTCCTGCGAAAATTACGGAGTTTGCGAGATTAACATTTGTAAGGTTGCGAGAATGTCGCAAGCCATATCCGAAAATAAAGACATATTAGCTGTCATCCACTATATAATTCCCTATAAATAGTCGTTCAGTTGTAAAGGAAAGGAGAGAGATCTTTTCTGAGTGAGAAGCAAGTAAATAGGAGAGAGAAAATCTAGAGCAGTGGTTATTCTTGATTCCTTTGTCTTTTCTTGTAAGATTGTTCAAAGATTCGTCAATAAAATTAAGATTGTTAAACCAAAAATGAGTTGAATGTTAATTAAATCTTGTGAGGGGTGTAGTGTAGGATTTCCTGCAACTACATAATGGCGCTAGAAACAAGGAGGATTGAAGATCGAAGATTGTTCTAGAAAAAATTGAAGATTAATATTGAGATTTGTGAAGATTTGGAGTAATTGGTTAAGAATTTTACATAATCTCTTGCAATTCATTAATATTGAAGAAATGGCTAGAAGAAGAAATACATCAGAACAACCAACTACTGTTAGAAGAAGCAAGAGACTTGCTGGAAGGGAAAGAAGTGAAATGGGAGAATCTACTAGAATGAGAAATAATGGATAAAATCAAATTCAACCACCAATTCAACAAATACGAGTACAAGGAAGGAATACAGATTATGATAGGGTGAGTATACACACTTGGCAATCAAATTCAGGAGAAGAAGTAGAAGAAGAGCAGCAAACCAGAAACCATAGACAAGTAGAGAGAAATCAAGAAGTAGATGAAGGAATAATTCATGGAGATGAGGAAATTGGAGCGTTAGAAACGTTGAGACGAATAATACATGAAGAAAGAAGAGTTGAGGCAGAAGAACGTGCAAATCTAACAAGGAAAAATCACGAATTGAGAATGGAAAATATGAGACTACAAAGTAGAAGATCGAAAAGTACTACAAGATCATATTCAAGATCGATTAGAAGAGAGATGAGGCGAAACACACCCACAATTAACGCTGGAAATAATATTCGAAAAGAAATACCAAATCCTAATGAAGAACATCGCGAAGATAGAGAAAGGACTGATGATCGTTACGTTCCATAAAATGAAACTTTTGGTGATAGATAAAATGATAGAAATCAAGAGAATGGACAACGTCAGGGACGAAGTAATCAAGATGGCGAAGGGAATCGAGAGGAAGGAAGGAGAATTTTACATGAGAGAGAAGCTCAAAGAAATCAACATACGATTGAAGAAGAAATTGAAAGGCATTATGCTGAACAAGCACGTTTAATTTGCGAACGTGAAAGACTGAGAGCGGAAATGGAAGAACAAGAGCTTCAGGAGACAATTCGCCAGAACAATCACGATAATCGAGAAACAAGGCGTACACAAAACCGGAATAACGGTAATATCAATGAAGAGTATGATAGAGTACAGAGGATGGCTGAAAGACAACGAATGAAATTGATAAGAAATGAACAAAATCATGGAGGGGAAAATGAGAGACATCATCATATGAGAATTCAAGATAGAGATGAGGAAGAGAATCGCAGAAGAAGACGAGATGAGGATGATGAAGAAGAAATGCAAAATTTCGCGAGAGAAGAAAGACATGAACGCAGAAGAAGGGAGGCGAAATTAAAAAGACCAATGGATTAAAATTCAGGTGTAAATAAACAAATCTTAAAAGAATTAGAATAAATGAGAGGAATGCTAAATAATAGAGGAGAAGTAGGCAAAAGACAATTAGATGAAGCTATAGAAGAAGCTGCGAAAACTCCATTTACAAGGGAAGTAAAATTAGGAGGAATACCTCTGAAATGCAATTTTCCCGCATTAACCAGCATTTTTGATGGAACAACTTATGCAATTC
This sequence comes from Papaver somniferum, assembly GCF_003573695.1. Lineage (NCBI taxonomy): Eukaryota > Viridiplantae > Streptophyta > Magnoliopsida > Ranunculales > Papaveraceae > Papaver > Papaver somniferum. Next base: position 95,487,413 of record NC_039360.1, read on the forward strand.
AACACATTAAAGCCTACGTGAGGTGCATATTGCAATGGGAAAATCATGATGTCGTATTATGCAAGTATTTTGCATCCATCTTAACATGGGAGGCGTTAAAATGGTTCGAAGGTATACCAAAGAATACAATAACATCCTTCAATCTTTTGCAGACTACATTCCTGGGGGCATATATAAGTAACAATTCTTCGCGACCTGGTATTGAAGACGTGTTTGGATTAAAAGAAAGGATTGGCGAAAGTTTGAAGCAACTAACTAAAAGATGGAGGACTATGTGTAGCGAAATGGCTGGCCGTGTGGATCAGAGATATCTTATCTTATCATTTATCAATGCTATGTTTGCAACCAATCTATTATATATCCAAATTTTCAGAGTCAAGAATACGATCACAATGACTGAATTGCGAGAACTTCAGGAAGAATATATTGCTCTAGAGAAAAGGAAAAATGAAATGTAATCATACCCGGTTGCGAACACCAGTTCACAAACAGCGAATGCAAGCTTATTACCCAAACTAATAAACACAGTGGCGAGCACTTCGCAAGTACAACAAGAAAAGGTGACGGGCAACAATCAACAGAAACTTGTGGCTATGGGAAGACGAGATCAAGAGGAGTATGAAAGAGAAAGAAATTTCTACAATCGTGGTGGAAATAACAAGATTCAAAGACTCGATCAGCCGCAAGAAACTTATGGAGGTCAAAGACAAAACTATAATAGAGGACAAGGAGGTCACAAGGTAGTATGGGAAGAAATCAAGATGCCACCTCTAAATGCAAGTGTGGAGAAAATATGGGAAGCTATAATTTTGATGGAGAATATACCAACACCATGGAACATGGGAACGGAACCACCTCCAAACCACAGAAGTCATGAGTTCTGTTTTATCATCATTTTCATGGACATACTACAAATGATTGCAGAAATAAAAAGAATTATTCTGAGAATGATAGATCAAGGAAAACTAAACCACTTTTTGGTAGGGCACCCACAATCTCAACCATTGCCACCACCACCAGAGCATCACAAGTAAACACGATGAAAAAGAAGGAAACATTCTTCATAGAAGTTGGTGCAAAAGCAAAGAATCTATTCTGTCACTCTATCGTACATTCATACAAGACAATTGAAGATTTTCATGACAATGTTTTGAGTAGAGTGTTCGCAAGAGATAATGATGGAAGAGAAATTATGAATATTGCGAAAATCTCGCCACTAGAGGAATGGCAGAAACAATATTTCTTTTACCGCAGAAGAAGTCCCCGAAGGTGGAGAAGTACATGACAATCCATTGGTGTAAAATTAGAAATTAATCCAAAACCGAAAGAAGATGAGGATGATGAAGCTGAAGATTCATGGGCAATTAATAGGATTCTAATCGATACTGGAAGCTCTGTGAACATCTTATTTTATCATACTTATAAAACTATGGGAGGAAGAGATGATGATCTTATACCATCAACATATAAGATATATGGTTTTAATGGTACTGCCAACAAGCCTAAAGGGGAGGTTACTATGCGAATTCCATTGAAGGGAATATCTTCTGAAATCCTGTTCTGTGTCGTTGACGTAGAATCACCCTACAATGCATTAATTGGTCGACCTTGGCTACATGGGATTCTAGGTGTAGCTTTAACTTTCCACCAGCGCATCAAATTCCCTCACCCCAACGGTATAAAAATCATAAAGGGAGATTGGGTTGAAGGAAAGAGGTGTTACGAAACTGAGGTAGAATCCTGCGAAGGAAGAGCAAACAAGAAGGAAAGTTGGCGACACAAAATCAAAGAGACACAAAGAAGTGAGAGATTGATGGTGGATGCAATTGAACGAAAAGAAGTAGAGATGTTGCGAAACTAATGCTAGCTCAGAATAAAAAATGGTGAACATACCACTACCAAGGAAGCAGTAGCAGAAAATAACAAAGAAGCAGAGAATGGCAAAGGTAATAAAAATAAGAAATGTATGAATGATTGATTTGTTGCGACATTCTCGCAACAAATAAAATTCTCAAAAATAAATTTTATTGAATGACAAAATTGAGATTGCGAAATGCAAGTACGATATGATGATGTGCGAGAATCTTGCAGAGATAATGAATTCTACAAAAGACAACCAGGGAACAATGACAAAAGAGAAAGGGGCGAACCTTTATGGCGTACACCCTAGTTCGCGAATACAATTTCGCAAGAGGCAAATGTAAGACCTAAAGTACGTCATATAAGGGGGTACCTGTTGCATGGCTCAGGGAAAGGCTACACCTCCACCGGAACCTGAGTCATGGAGATTTGTGGTCAATAAAGCATATCCGGGAGAGGCACCTTGGATTCTCAGCTTAAGCATATGACTTAGGTTGGGCGACTAAGGTAATAAGGACTCTCCCAAGGAGTGCAGAATCTGACCAAGGCGTCGAGGTACACGGTTGAGTCAAGAGTTCCAGGGGCGTCTGGAGCGTACCTTGCCATTCTTGACAAGTCTTGGCTTATACTGCACTCGGCCCGAAGAAAACCCCACTTAGGGTGCAGTCTCGTAACCATAAGCCCTATAGGTAAAAGGGATAAGAGGTTGCGAAAACAACTGGTTGTTGTTAAGACCGGATGGGAGGAGCCAACCTTGTATGGTAGAGGTACGCCTCCTTGAAGGGGAAACCAGGGGGAAGATAAGGGCGGCACCCTCCATTAGGGAGATGATAAGTTTCTTAAGACGCAAATGTCATGAGGCTTTTTACTAGCAAGGGTATTAAGGTTTGTCATATTTGTGCGACAATCCTGAAGAGGCAATAATACAAAAGAAAAAGATAAGACGAAATCAATGGGTTTCCGCATGAAAGTGCGAAGACGTCCTGCGATTTCGTCGCAAGACGGCAATGTAATGGGGATTTATTTTCGCAAGAATATTTAAGCCTGTTATATTGTCACAACATTCTTGAAGAGGCCATAATACAAAATAAAAATTTAAGGCAAGATCAATGGGTTTTTGCATGAAAGTGCAAGGACGTCCTGCTATTTTGTCGCAATGACAAGAGGTGGCATAATAAGACCTTTAACTAGGAAGGAAAAATAAGACCACACAGGGATGAGATTTTGAAAAGAATCAAAATTCACTTCGCAAACGATTGCGAAAAATCTGCAAAATCTCTCATTTGGATACAAATAACAGAGGCAAGTATGGGAATGAATGAAATTAGAAATTGTTATTTGTCTCCATATGATAGATTTACGCAAAAATTCAAAAATTAATGATTATGTTGATTAACCATATTGCAAGGAAGAATTGTTTTAATGAATGCAGGTCAAAATGAAAGAAACTCATATATTAAGGAATATGGGGAACCAAAAGAATTCGCAAATATACAAAAAGAAGGAATAAATGTACAAGTATTACAAAAGATAAAAGAAAGAAACAAAGATTACTTCTTAGTTGATCCTTCATCATCTTCATCAAACTTGTTCCCTTCTTCGTCTGCATCAGAACTTTTATCTCCATCAGAACCTTCATCACCATCAGATTCTTCATCATCAGCTTCGCTATCAGAGATGGTCAGACTAGGAATGTTCTTTGGGATCTCCTCCAAAAGAGAAGGATAATCAGAGTGAGGAATACTATGGTCATCACAAACCATTTGAATAGTTTGATTGCAAAAATGCAGAGCGTCGTTCTTAAAGTTAGCAATAGTGATCTTGATTTGATTCTTTAATCTAGAATACTTGTCGTTGCGAGAAGAAAGATTCTTTGCGAGTTCCTCTTTTTCAGCTTCAAGTTCATCAATTCTTTTGTGATATCTACTTTCAGAATCTACGAGCAAAAGGCAATCAATTAATAACTTGATGAAAATTCATAAGAAACAAAAGATTAGTGAAGAAGAACAGTTAATAACCTTCTCTGTCAGAAATCATATCTCTAATCAAGGCTGTATGCTCAACTTGGAGAGTAACATTTATACCTAAATCTTTTCTGGCATCGTCTAAGATTTTCGCAGCCCAAGCGAATTCATCCTCATTATTTATAAGGAGACGAGAACGAATTTGGTTTTCTCTCTCGTTAAGCACGGCATTTTGGCGGTTAGCTTCATCCCTTTCAAGTTGAACTTCAAGAAGAATTTCTTGGAATTTCGCCAAAGTCTCAGCACCTTGGTTAGAAATGCGATCCTTATCATCTATGAGACCGCTAATTTTGGTTCTTAGCTCATTGATTTTCTCTTTATAATTAAGAAAGAAACGCTTAAATTGGTTGGCTAAGCCTAAACTAGATCTATGGTCAATCTCTAAGAGGCGAAATTTGGATCTCAGTTCATTCAGAGAAAAAAATGAAATTTTATCATTTGAGAAACTATTTAAATATTTATTAAGATGCTCAAGAAGGGTGTCATTATCCAAGGTATTAGGAAATGAACGAAGAACGGTAGCTTAATCAGAAAGACCATAAATGTCTGCAAAAAGGATCAATCAAATAAGATAAAATAACAGGATGAATGAATGAAAGGAAAGGAGAAAAGTAACATACCATAGAGTTGATTATTAGCTTGCTGAAGACTAGAGATTTTATTCTTGTGCGAAAAAGAATCAAATTCTAGTTGTTTGTTCTTCTCGCGAAGACCTTTGACTTTAGCTTCCAGTTCCTCATTCTTTGTACGAAATTGAAGATTCTTATTTTCAAGAATTTCGCGTCTCCTCTCCAGATCTGAGGCAACAGCGAAAGAAGCTTTTCCAGCCTGCAAGAAAATGTAAAAGGTATTAAAATAGATAGAGATTTTGAGTTGCAATAATGAAGAAGTAAAAAGACGAAAGCATACCAGACTATTAAGAGAATGCAGAAAATTGGGAGTCACCGATCTAGAAACTCCGCGAAAAGAATTATCACCATCCAATAAAGGAACATCGCAAATCATAGAGAGAGCTTTGCAGGTATTAGCAAGTTTACTATCTCCCATTCCTTGCCAAGAATCAGAAAAGATGCCAGAGAGCTTAGCCATAGAAGATTCATATGGAGAATCTTCATTTGCAGCAAGATCATCATTATCCTCATCACGCTCGGAGTTTTCATGAGAAGGAGAATTTGAAGGAGAGGAAGAACGGATTTTTCTCTTCTTTGAAGGAGGAGCAGTTGGTTTTTCCCTGCGAAGAGTACTTTTGCATTTATCACCAGTCTTCGCAACATTGGCAGGCTCTTCTATTTCAGCAATAACCTTCATACACAGATAGAAATAAGAAATAGAGGCAACAATATATTGTTTAAAATCATAATAGAATATTTCTTACCTCATATGTGTATGAGGGAAGAGCTAACAAGGTACTGGCCTTACCAGTCCTGTGGTAGCTATCTTTCAGTTTCTGGATCTGTAGAATTTCACAAGAGTCAGCGAATAAAAGAATAAAGATAAATAAAGAAATGTAAATTGGGCGAAACTGGAAGAAACATACCTCTTTCTTCTTCTCGGGCCAAGAGAATACCCAAGGTTGATAAGTAGCGAGATTCTCAGGAAGAACATTTGACTCAGCAATGTAAGGTCCTTTCAGCATCAAAGGAAAAACGCACCATTTATCATCTTTGGATTGGTGAAGGGTTGAGTTCTTACCAGAGTGTCAATCAATGTCTTGCATGAGTATTTTACCTTCATCAATATTATCTTTCCTTTTCAAGCGAATACCCCAGCAAGTACTTTCTTTCTTCATGGAGATCAATTCATAATTTTCAAAGAAACTCGCTACTGTGCATTTTTCAGCAATTATCTCCAAGTCTGCGAATTTAGGATCCCTAAGTTCTTTAGAGTAAAGAGATCCTTTACCAGCACCACGATTAGCGAACTCCAGCATCAGACGGATGCAATCCCCACTCAATTGAAAGATAGCTCGCGAAAATCCCGAGTGAGCGAGAATTTCATAAAACAGAGGAATATCTGGGTCATAAAGAGGAATGGGGAGACCTGCGAGAATTTGACCCGATGAAACTATGATTGATTGATCATCACAATGTTGATCAGAGAAAATTTTGATAGAAATAATTGATTTGGCACTTTCACCAGGAATGGTAGAAAGTGTGAAACCTTTCTCGGCAAGATATTTTTGGGTTTCCTTAAAGTTTTTCTCATGCTTTTGACCGCTTGGAGGCATATCTGAATATAGAGTATCGGAATGGATGAAAAGTAAGAAGATTGAAGAGGGAAGAATTACAGTAGCAGAACTTACGGAAAAACAATAGAGTTGCAGAGATGAGAGAATAAAAAGAGAAGAGAAAGTAAAAAGAAACTGGAAAGAAGAGTAAGAATAATATATAAAGAAGATTTTTTACTCAAAGAAATAAACACCATTAATTCGAAAAAACGTGAGCGGTTGAAAAGCAGCGGTTACAGAAGACGTGTCAAGAAATAGATGGAAGAAAGGATACGTGTGATAAATGCAGAATATGAAGAGATGGACAGCTGCGGCATTTCTCACATCGTTCTCTACTTCGCAGAGAAGATATGAGAAGAGGAAAGATGTAGGATTAGAATCTCGCAGCAATAATGCCTCAGCGAAATTATTAACGACACAACACAACAGTGTCGCAGAACAACTTCAGAAACGAAATAATAAACGACGTCAGCTAAATCATAAGAAAATTGTGATGGTCCTGCGAAAATTAGGAAGTTTGCGAGATTAACATTTTTAAGGTTGCGAGAATGCCGCAAGCCATATCTGAAAATAAAGACAGATTAGTTGTCATCCACTATATAATTCCCTATAAATAGCCGTTCAGTTGTAAAGGAAAGGAGAGAGATCTTTTCTGAGTGAGAAGCAAGTAAATATGAGAGAGAAAATCTAGAGCAGTGGTTATTCTTGATTCCTTTATCTTTTCTTGTAAGATTGTTCAAATATTCATCAATAAAATTAAGATTGTTAATCTAAAAATGAGTTGAATGTTAAGTAAATCTTGTGAGGGGTGTAGTGCAGCATTTTCTGCAACTACAAGAGCATTGATCGGTCGAACTCACAAGTGTTACTATCTCAAGCTTGTTGTCAAATTTAGTTGTCAAAACTATATCTTGATTTCTAATCTACAATTAGTTAAGTGTCGGACTAGGATAGAAATGTAGTTGAGAAACAGTGGATCACGGCAGTGATCATTACGTTCTACCATTTGAAGGCAAAGATCAACCGAAGATTTTGGAGAACTTCATCAACAAAAGCTAAGTGAAGACTGAACCACCTATTTCTCAAGTAATATTCATTTTCCCAATCATTGAGACGATGTCGCATAACTAATTAGACTATCATGCATATACAAGAGTTTCAATTTAAGTTTATCTTGATAATTAGTTCTCGAAATATAATGACTAAACTTAATGCACGTTTTTTCATACTTGACGAATTTCGGTTAAGGACAATTTATTGTTCGCAATCAAAATCATGATTCAAGTTTTATCGTTCAAAAATAGCCTGAAATAGTGATATGTGTCATTGATGTTATTCAGGAATGTTTCAAATCGATTTAGAGAGAAATATATACAACTATAGATTCGGATACAAGAAGTGTTATCAGTCTTACAAACTGGAAAAAATATTATAAGTCTGAAGTTGTATTATATGTACTCGTATACATAGCGGAGTAGATATATATCGTTTTGCAGTACGCATATCCTTATGCACACCATGTAAAAATATGTTTGACTCGTTGTTGTTGGGTGAAAACGATTCGCTGGTTTTTGAGAAAAAGTGGAGAGACGAACGATTCCTCGAACGAGAAAATTGCTTAAACCTTTAGCAAACAGATACACTGCACGGGAGTGCTTTGAGTTCGAGAGATCAATCTGTAGGACTCTGGCCTAAACCAAGACAATGGCAGTTTGAAAGTCAATTCGGTCACAAAGAGGGATGAGGGTCGATCCATAGGAGAAAAGATGATAAGTGTGTGTGAGATCAATGATGATCGAAGGAATGTGGATGTGTTGGAGACTTCTGCAAGTTTTGTGAACTGCTGAGTTCAGATAAGATAAGTTCTGATTGGTTGAATTCTACTCTATTGAGAGTTCTTGTTCAGATGGGAATTCTTGTTATTCAATCATGGATTGAGGAACTTATTTATATTGCAAGAGTAGTAGACACATTAATCCCAGTAAGTGTGACGGTTTCCGGAGTGAAAGAGTGGGAAAGTGGGAAATCGTGGTTAAGCTAATTCCACGTGCGTGGGAGAATTGATTAATTCTCCATCCACTACTTTGCTAAATCCTTCAACTACTTGAACGACTTACTCACATTTCTCATCATGGATGTACAAACGTGTCGTAAGACGCCAGACCAAAACCCTAGTGAATATCCCCCCATGTGACATGATTGATGTCTCATGAATGTGAGTCTGCAAGACAGACGTGTATTCAATTGGTCAATTGTTGACTTGGCTAAATTATGAGTCGTAGCCTTGATAAGTCGAGCATAATGAACAAATGAGATATGCTCTGAGACTCATGAATTAAGAATAATATGTCTGTTGGGATAATAATGATGCTCAGACGTTGAGTCTTGATGAATTGTGATATATCATTTTACCAGTTATGGTAATAATGATGTTCTGATAATTTGAATTTACGTGTGTCCGATGAGATTGCTCGATCATGGACCTATTCTGATATGTCGAGTATTCAATAAGAAATCAGATGTTGCTGAGTGATATGAGCTATCTAGAGTATTCATTCTTGATCCACTATGTCATGAATTTTCGAATGACAAAGTAGGATTAAAATATTAGTGAATATTAGGTGATTGAACGTCCAATTGGATGGACGTCCAATGAAATATTGAATGATCGGCCAAGTTGATGGTCATCCAATGAGGGTGCTCTCGTACAAGCAAACAATATTGGTAGCACGACCGAACATTAAAATTATTAAAAATATTGATTGTTGGATCAATATAAAAATTATCGACGTTTGTCGAATTATCGTAAATTGAAAACCCTAAATTTGGAAAACCCTGAATCTTGAAGATGAAGAGTTGTCCAATATGGGTCAAGGAATGTCGACCAACCAATAGGTATGAGAGCCGACCATTGGTGATGAACGGACGTTCGAGCGTGCGGAGGTATCCCGGAACGAGGATTCATTATTGGGGAATCCTGAAATATATGAATTATTATTATTGAAATAATAATAATGAAGAGATGTGGGACCGGCCAGGTCCGTTCATGGTAGTGCACGGGCCACCATGACCCTTGAAAACACTGGGGGTACCACTATACACCGCCAACTTTTTCGTAGGCAATCTGTATGGACAAACTTAACACAACTCCGAGAGTTAAAACTCAATTAAGGAAAATGTCTAGAGTTATATCTCTCTCTCTCTCTCTCTTGTTGTTAGAACGTTTACAGAACTGAATCTGTGAACCTAAATACAAAGAGAGTTCTTGGACGGTACCAAAGACCAATATCCAAGGAACAATCAAGTCTTATCCCAAAAAAAATCACGAGAAAATAATAAAAAAAATTTATAAAGATAAACAATATAATGCGGAAAAATAAACAAAACAGACACCAGAAATTTTGTTAACGAGGAAACCGCAAATGCAGAAAAACCTCGGGACCTTGTCTAGATTGTACACCAAACTGTATTAAGCCGCTACAGACACTAGCATACTACCAATTAAATTCGGTCTGGAATGTAGTTGAGCTCGAACTCAGTCTTCCACTGATTCAGGTACAGTCACACTCCTTACGCCTCTTTCATCCTAGCAGGACTCCGCACAATTGATTTCCTTAGAAGATCTCACACCAACTAAGAGTTGCTTCAACTCAATTGAAGACTTTAAACCAAATCCGCCTCCTATGGATTAAGCTTATATAATTGATTTTCTGATTTACAATCATAACGGATGATCAGATCAAACGAAAGATCCAGGTGATGGAAATCGATAACAACTTGACAAAAGTCTGGCTATCCTCAAAATCCGGACTTATGCAACCCGAAGTGCAGCCTAGATTATTATTCACCTCACAAGTATAAAACTTGCGGAATCACAAAGTTTGAGACGAAGAGAACTTTGTGATTATTATCTATCTTGTTCAAGTGATAAATCAACAATCGAACAAGATCGGGATACTTAAGTTATCAAGATAAAAGATAACTAGTCTTGGCTTCATGAATCCCAATGAAATCTTTGATAGTCGCTAAACCTTAAAAGGGTTTATAGATAGGACGACTCTAAATACAACTAGGACACACCAAAAAGTAGTGTCGGGATTCAAAGATCCCAGTTTCCAAGAGTTCCCCTTATATAGACTTCAAAGCTTAGGTTGCTTTAGGTTTAAGCTAAGATATCTTTGGAACCAAGCAAAAAATATCCACCGTCAGATGAAAGCTTTGAATCTTATTCACATAAACAAGATATATATACACTCTGGTTAGGTAAACCATAACTGAACCGTGTATAAAGACTATGTTCAACATGATTAGTCGAAACTAGACGGTTTGTACTTAAAAGCTTAACACTCATTTCCATGAACACAAAGACATTAATCTTGAGTTGCAATCATGTGATCAAATGAGTCTACTGTTAATTAGAGAATTGAACAATTACAATTAAGTTGTTTATGTGCAAATTATCTCAAAGAAATAATTTAATTGCGGTTGAATCATAATCGACATAGTTGATAAATGCACAAAGTACAAGTACTTGAGTTGTTCGTGAATCGGCTGAGTCACAGTACGCGGACCGGTTTGCAAACTTATAAGCACTAACCGAGTTCCGGAGTTAGAAAAACTTTTCCAGTTCACGTGCCGGTTTGCAAACTTAGGTGCAACTTAAAGTTCCAGAGTTGACATAACTTTTTCAGTTCACGTACACCGATTCTGGAGTTCACATAACCTTTTCAGTTTGCGTACCAGTTTGGTACTAAACCGGTTCTATAACATATAACTGTATTGGTTCGCATACCGGTTTGAATACTTTAACCCGGTTCCCTTACACAGTTACAAAATAGTTTGTATATAAAAATACATACCTATCTGGATCACGAAACAAACAGATTTTCCCATGATGTGCATACGAATATGCGTATCACACAAATCTGAAAGTCGATATATAGCTACTCCGCTACGTATGCGAATACATGTAATACGACTTCAGATATAAAATAGTTTTCCCGGTTTGTAAGACTGATAATACTGTCTTGTATTCCGAATATAGTAGTTCTACATTTATCTAAATCAATTCGAAACATTCCCGAATAACATCACTGACATATACCACTGTTCCAGGTTATTTTCGAATGATAAACTTGAATCAAGAAATGGTTCCGAACAATAAAATGTTCTCCAACGAACTTGATCAAATATAAACAAATGTTCATTAAGTTTAGTCATTATATTCTAAGAAATTCGTAAACTAAATAATTAGTTCTCGACTCGAAATTCTTGTCAATGCAATCTAGTCTAGTTAGTTATGCGACAATCATCTCAAGGATATAAAGGTGAATATAACTTGGCTAGTTGTGTGAGATCGGCATCACCTTATAGTTATTCTTCGAGTTCTAAATTGATTGATTGCAAATCTAGAATTCGGTTATTTCGGTAATCAAAGTTTAGGTTGATCAAACCAGACAAAGGAGATTATTAGTTTAAATGGAAGAGGCTTTGTCAACGACTCAAATAACTTATTTCCAAGATTGAATAGAGTGGTTACCAAACAGCTTTATCCTTTACTCTTTGGATACGATCAAAAGGATTGCTGATCCACATGCGTGACTCTAGAAGTCGAAGGCGCGGGGATACCGAGGAAACTAAGTAGCTATGGGTAGTGTGCTTGGCTTAATTATGAGAGTATTCAAAACTGACTAGACCCAGGATTTTTCTGCATTTGCGGTTCCTCGTTAACAAAATCTTGTTGTGTCATTTAATTTGTTTTCCGCATTATAATTGTCATTATAATTAAGTAAATTACATACGTACGTTAATTCCGTAACACTTGATATTGATCCTATATAGTTTCGGTTATTACCGAACCTATTATCAAGTGCACACTTTGTTGTCGTATCGTCTCGATCTTGTATCCATAGTCAATCACACACGTGATCTTGTTGTTGTATTGTCTCGATCTCGTATCCATAGACGATCACACGAAGTGTGAACCAAATTTGTTGCATTGTCTCGACTCTGTCCATAGGCGATCATATTCCGTAAAGGACTTATATGTTGATAAATAAAAGATTGTGGTGTATTTGGGTACCCTCGTCTTTTCAGCCTTGACTTTGTCCATAGACGATCACACTTGGTATCAGACTTATATGTTGATATTTAGAAGATTGTGGTGTGTTTGGGTACCTTGTATTTTCATATGCTATGTACAATTGGGCTCTCAATCCTAAGTTAGTAGATGGTTTTTCTCTTTCGATCATCACTTGCAATTTGTAACAGAATAGATATAATATTAGCTAAGTATTTCATGTAGTCATGCAACCTCGAGATAACAGATCAAATATACCATGGTATGCATCTACTTGAATAATGGTGAAAAAGCGGGGGCTAACAACCACACCCAATATTTTGTTCGACAATATGAATAGACAAACTCCAATATACTCTCAAGAGAATCAACTAGACAGTCATACTCAATCTAGAAAAAAGTATATCAAAGAGTTTTGTATCTCAATTTCTCAATTCAATCTGCAATCAACAAATAGGAATTTGCGAGCCCGATTGAATAACAAAAATAACTCGAACGGTACCAAAGACTAATGTTCAAGTGTCAATCAATTTATTTCAACAACCAAAGGTTGGATTATCTAATTGATTGATCTTAACGCACAACCTTAGATATTTCTATTATATAACAAAATATAATGCGGAAAAGAAATAACACAGACACCAGAAGTTTTGTTAATGAGGAAACCGCAAATGCAGAAAACCCCCGGGACCTAGTCCAGCTTTGAACACCACACTGTATTAAGCCGCTACAGACACTAGCCTACTACCAATGAACTTCGGACTAGAATGTAGTTGAGCCCTAACCAATCTCACAATGATCAAGGTACAATTGCGCTCCTTACATCTCTGAACCCCAACAAGATTCTACGCACTTGATTCCCTTAGCTGATCTCACCCACAACCAAGAGTTGCTACGACCCAAAGTCGAAGACTTAATAAACAAATCTGTCTCACACAGAAAAGTCTATTGGAATAGATAAATCTGTCTCCCACAAAAATACCTATGAGTTTTGTTCTGTCTTTTGATAAATTAAGGTGTACATGAACCAAGTGATAAACCGGAATCATATTCCCGAAGAACATCCTAGTATTATTAATCACCTCACAATAATCTTAATCGTATGGAAGCGAAACAAGATATTGTGGAATCACAAACGATGATACGAAGATGTTTGTGACTACTTTTAATCTTACCTATCAGAGATAAATCTCAAGCAAATCTTAGCAAAAATAATACTCAATCACGATAGTAGAAGTAAGATCAGAACACGCAACTACAAAAAAAATAGTTGGGGTTGGCTTCACAATCCCAATGAAGTCTTCAAGTTTTTAACCTATAGGGTTTCGTGAAAAACCTAAGGTTAGGAGAATCACCTGTAGTCGCAACTAGTATCACACAGAAGGTGTGGGGATTAGGTTTCCCAGTTGCTAGGTTGGCTCAACAGTAGTTAACCGAAGTTAGCTATATGAACACTCTCATATCAACCTTATTCATCTTAACCACAACTAGTTCAAATCACTCAAATGAAACTAGTTATAGAGTTGTCCAATTGTTATATTCTCATAGAAGTATACAAGAACACAAATGAAGCAAAATCGGTTTGATTCACTCGAATCAATTCATGAACATTATAGCCACATTTTGCATAGAATGCATTTCTTAATATATAAATGTATCAGTTCATGAACAACCCGATTTTAGAACTTTAACTACTCAAGTATGCAAACGGGTACGCATACTTAAGTAGCCGTACTGAGTTTGGGTTTGCCAGTATGCGAACGGGTACGCATACTTCCAAACACAACAGAAATTCCCGGACCCAAACCTTACGCCAGTACGCGTATGGGTATGTGTACTTAGGCACTCGGAATTTCACAACTAACGGGTATGATACAGGTATGCATACTATAGTTTCGGTCATGGATCACATACATGCAAGAACACATACTATGTTCATACTCCAATGATGGTTAAGTGTTCTAAACTCTATTTGAATCATTGAAACTTTCTTAGAGGATGACAATAGATGTTTTCACGAACTATTAGCATCAAAGCAATTTTCAAGTTATTGAAATAATCATTACGAAACATTCCAAGGCTACACCAAATGATTGCATCACGCAAACCATGTAAGATGTTACTCGGCGATTTTCACATGATCATCTTTTGACTTTCGTCAAGAATATAAGATGAAATTGGTTGAAGCGAAAGCTTAGTAACATATATTTCGAGAAATATGTAAGCGAGTTCAACTCATCTCGAAATCTCAAATGTGCATAATCGTATACTATATAGTAATTTTGTCTCAATATAGGAGATATAGTACAAATAGACTTTCCAAGTGATAGATGAGTTTTAGTCTCCACATACCTTTTGTTAATAAAGTTTCACAAGCTCTCCTTAGTAGTTCTTCGTCTTCAGATGATGAATGTCGTGAAGTCTAATGCTCAGCTACACAATCTATCCTAGTCCGAGACATCGCTATAAGTAGACTAAAAATCAAGACTTATAGTTTTGATCACTAACATTGACAAACAAGCTTGAGATAGCCACGCTTGCGAGTTTGACCGAGCAGTGCTCTAAGCCTCTAAAAGAACCCCTCTCTCTTTTTGCTCCAACTCTGGAAGCGATTCCCGATGTAGAAAAACTAATTTTCCGTCAACTTTCAAACTGCTCAGATCTGCTGGATCTTTATAAATCCAAGTAGATCTAGGCAGTATCAGTAGTATTCACTGGTTTAGTTTTTCCATCTTTTCTCTTCTTAGATTATTTAGGGTTTTAAGTTTTTTGGGTTTATCTTTTATGCTCTTCACTTGTCGGTTGACGACAAGGTCTATGCACCTTTATGACGTTTCTATCTTCACTGTTATAGTGATCCTACTGTCATTAATGGGTATTCTTGGTTACAGAGTTTGTGTTTTAAGGTCGCTGGCGATGGTTTCCGGCCGCCAGAATCTTCATCCACAAGTTCAAGAAGAAAAGTTGGGCAAATCACTTTACTGGAGCATCTCTGTCTGACGAAGACAATCAATCAAACAGTTAGATAATTATACTCCGAAAAAACCATCCTTCTACAAGGGAGAAGATGATACAGCAACAACTTTTTGTATATGACGATACACAGAGATCAGTTTCTACTATTAGATGGAAACCACCAACAAATCCTTATTATTCTTTCTGTTGTAATGCTTCCTTTGAGATTGTAAACTCTATTGCTTATTCAGGATTGGGACTAGTTTGTCGTTCTTTTGCTGGAGAATTTATCTAGGCAAGATATGAACATGGCGATGGACTCTTAAATATAGAAGCTGCGGAATGCAAAGGACTCTTACTAGCATGCAGTATGTAACCCTTTCATTAATAATGAATCATACAATAAAACAACAAAGAATCAAAGAACCATATTGTGACAGAACAAGTACAAATTCAAGAAACAACAAAGAACCATATCGTGATAGAACAAGGCCATGAATTTTGACAAGGGGAAGAGAAAGAATTCCGATGAAGATCAAACACAAATATAAAAAATCCAAATGGACGGGAGAAATAATTTGAATAACCTCCCCCGGATTTGGTTTGATATCATCAAAAACACATCGACATCTCGCTCTCCAAATTTCCCAAGCAGAGTTTGCCATCTTCACTATTTAGCCGTTGTCCAATTTGCGGAAATCATTACTAAACCCAACTTTGTATCCATTCTTGCACTATTGTGTTATCAGCTTGCATACTTCTCCCGGCTCCTGGTGTTGCAGTCCAGACGGCCTCTGCAAAAAAGCATTCCCGCAATATATGCTTTGTAGTTTCAATTTGTTGTCCATAAACTTTGCATTGATCACCTTCGTAATTCAAATCCCGTGTAAAAATTGGTTGCGTACACAGTGAAAAAGCTAATCACTTTTTTTAAATAACAAACTTTCTAGTTTCAAGGCTTTGTGAGTCCGTGACTCTTCTTGGTCGATCAAATTTTGGATCCCTTCACATATTTAGCTTCCTGTGAACTGACCTTGTCCATACATTACGCATACCCGATTCATTCAATGAAAACCAAGAATCTTTATCCTCATTAATTAATTAATTAATCAGTTTTCATTAGATTACATTTCGTCACGCAACTTTATTCACACCTTAGGCACATCAAATCAACACTTTTAAAGGACAAAACAAATATATATCAACGGACAAAACTGATTATTCAGTGTGGAGCCAGAAGATATTCAGCTACAAACAACATAGAGATTCCAACTTATTAGAAATGTCAATAGGATGATGAAAAAATGACCACATCATAATAAACTGTTGGTCCCGCCATTCTCAGTATCTATCTCTCTCTCTCCAAAGTCTAAGTATAAGCTGCTGACTTGATTGTTGTTCATCATCATCAATCTCTCAAATTGTTGAGAGAATCCGTCAGAGGTATAGAGAAGAGATGAATCATATGATGCTGGAAGAAGAGGCGGAAATCGAGAGATTACCAGTTGATCTTCTAGCTCACATATTTCTTTTCACATCTTCTTTCACTGATTTGGCTCAGTAAGTCTTAAGTTATCTTTTTTCTTTTCTTTAGTAATTTTGATGGAGTTGATTGATTGGTGTTTCGAATTTTTTTGATGGGTTTTGATTTTTTTTTTATTGAAAAAAAATTCAGGGGGAGCGGGGTATGTAGGAAATGGAGAAAAGCAGTGAGACAATCACTGGCTGGAAGAGAACGTTTGAGTTTTTCTGGTTGTAAAATGGATGATGAATCTACTGTTCGTCTTGTTCGTTATGCTTACAACCTCAAGGAGCTTGATATGTAATTCACTCTCTCTATCTCTCTTTAGATATTTAATCAGTAATTTTTATACCGCTGTTTTTTTAATCAACTTCTTGGGTTACAAGTTTATTTTATTTAAAGAATTATTGGGTAAGATCAGAGTCTGAATTTCAGCTTTCTTGAATTAATTAACCCTCCACAAGAATCATGTTTCGTGTTTGCTTAGAATTGGAAGATTCACAAAATAAAGAAGTTTTTTCTAGGATTATTTGTACTTCAGTACTTAAGTTTTGTCCAAACATGTTTGTCCAGCTGAGTTGGTAAAAGTTAATGTCATAGAGTTATTAAGTAAGATCAGCTCCACTTTTAGCCGAGCTTGAGTGGAAACTCAGCTAGCTGAATTTTGGGTTTGAAGTCGTAGATAAATCAGCTAGCTGATTTTGTTTTTCACATCTTAGATGGAGCTGCCGAAGTCTCATTAGCATATGGGTTGCTGTTCCCCTTAGCATTTGGACAAAAAAGAGTGTATGACCAAGACTAGAATAACAAGAAAGAGGTCTGAAGACACTCATTTTGATAGTAACTAGAACATATGTTGCCGATCGATGATGTCATGTTGGGGTTTCAATTGAAAATTCTGGGCTGCATAGCATTCAAAGAGAGATTATACTGATAAACGTTTAAGATACTTGTCTCCTATAACAGTTGATTTCTGAGATGGTTTATGCAACAAAATTTAAGCCATTTTGGAGGCATGTTAAGAGATAGTCCGTGGACTAAAAAAATCCACGGGTTTATGCTTCAAAAGCGTACTGATATGGTGGTATTCAATTGGTATTTTCATTGTGATAGCCTTAAGAATAGGTTTACTGTTAGTTATTGTGAGTTTGCTAAGCCGAAGAAAGAACTTTACATGCCCATTTTTCTAGTATGTCAAATATCTTACGCTGCAATAATAGTCTCTATCTGGTTTAAATTTGATTCCAGTTCAAGAAGCTGCTGGGGATGCCAAATAACTGATGATGGACTGCAAAAAATATCCTCGGTTAAGTGCATCAGCAACCTAACATCAATATCCTTGTGGGGTATGACAGGGATCACTGATAGAGGTGTAATTCAGCTGGTGAGTAACTTACAACTTTACCTGAATAAACTGCGTTTTATAGGACTTGAATTGAAACCTTGGTGTTGGTGGATATACTGTCACATGAATCACTGCTTGCGAAGGATATTTGGTTAAATACGTAATAGGATGGATGTATCAGGATTGTTGTAGCAAAGTTGTGGATATGTGAATTCGTTCCTACTTGAATTGATTGCCAAATTCATTTTGTGATTTTCCATGAATTTCAAGTCCACTCTCTTGTGTGAAAACTGTATTGTTAAATTTTTAGAGCTAGAACCCAGAAGCTACATAGCAGTTTGATTTTCTCTTTATATTCCACATTCTTTTTCTTTTCCTTTTTCATTCCAAGGGTTCTCTTATTTCAGGTCTCGAGAGCCAATTCTTTGCAACATCTGAATGTTGGTGGTACTTTTATTACTGATGAATCTTTGGTAGCAATTGCAAATTGCTGTCCCCATTTGAAGGTGAATTATATAATGTGATCTCAGATTTTGTTATTGTATGCAAAAGTGAAGTCTGAAGTTTTTTGGGTTTGTTATCTTCCAGCCTTGTTTAGCCTATATTCTCGATATTAGGATGAGAATATGCTTAAGGTTTGACAGTCTACCATGAGAATGGTCCTGGTGATATTTATCTTCAGGTTTTGCTAATGAAATATCTCAATTTCCAAACTGAATTAGAGTTTGTAAGGAATCCTTGCGACTGCAGATTGGGTCTTCTATACAAAGCTTGATTCTAGCTCATTATACAAGTTTAATATTTTCTCCTTGCCTTAACTTGTTTTATATCTTTCACTGCAGACAATTGTTTTATGGAGTTGTCGCCAAGTGACAGAAAGCGGACTACTAGCACTTGTATATAAATTGCAGAAGCTCGAGTCGATCAACGTGTGGGGGATGAGAGTTCCACTGGATTGTTTCATTGGGTTGCTTGCTATTAGTCCTGCTCTTCAAATAAAACCTAGAAATGTGCACCCAAATGTTGCAACACTTAATCCTCTTCCTGCTCCTATTTGGCCAATTGTATAAGCTCCATAGAACTTTCATTTCACGACAGTTCGGTTCTGTTTTATTTCCCTATCAGTGTGAGAACCCGAGGATCCAGTGTTTGCTAATAATGTTTGTACTCAATAAGACACAAATACCAATCACTTGGCGAGTTTGTTGTTAAACTTGTTAAAGATGGGATTTAGGTTAGGTTTATCTCTACAAAAGAAGTTCAATATGTATGTGCAGATCAAAGTGTGAAAATTGCACCTTCCTATAGAATCAGATGATGCACTTTTGGGTACTGTTGTTGATTCTAGTCTCCTGAAATGTTTGGCTCTTTTTACCTGAGCTTTTTACCCAGCCCATTTTGGGCTTTGTTGGGCTTTGTTACTCGTTTTAGAGAAAATTAGACATAATCCTAAATATTGTTATTACATGTAAAAACGGAAATTAGCATGAAAAGCAAACAAAAATTTGCTTCACAAAAAGCTAATTTCTCTGTGATGGTTGCTCACCACCAATGGAGAATTCACTGTGAAATCTCTATATGCCAAGCTTCAAAACTTGTCTGACACAACTTCAAAAGAAACAAGAAAATTTTGGAAACAATTATGGAGCATGAACACATCATAGAGAATAAAGCTTTTTCTCTGGAAGTGCTTACAAGATACATTACCCACAAAAAAAAGCTAGGCTTTCAAGATGAGGAGAGGAAATGCGTTTTTTGTCAGCAAATAGAAGAAACAACCTTTCATCTATTTTTTGAATGTGATTTTGCAAAATCTATCTGGAAGCTTCATCCAATGCCTTCTCATGGAGTAATCTCTAACCACTCATCTACTAAGTCTTCTTTCTTAGACATGTACAATGAATGAATAAAAGGAGACCTGAACTCCATATCCATGGCTTTAGCAGCTACCAAATGCTGGTTTATTTGGAAAGAACAGTGTCTTTGAGTGTTTGAAAACAAAAGCAGAACATCGGAAAAACTAGCTCTTGATATTTTACGACACTATGAATACTGGCATCCTTCGATTCTTTCATCAGTTTTAGTGCATAACAGCATCAGACCACAATCCCAACCATATTGGACATTCCCAATAAGAAACGTTTATAAATTGAACTGTGATGCTTCGTGGAAATCTGCTAAAACTAATGCAGGTTGTGGTTTTATCTTGCGCAACTGGACAGGTACCTCCAGGACAGCAGGAATGGGAAGCTGCAGGACTGAAACTGCAGAAGAAGCGGAAGCTGTAGCTTTTCTACAAACTACACAATAGGCCATCACAAATAACCTGCAGAATCTGGCAATAGAAAGAGACAACCAAAATACTATCAAGTACTTACAAGGCACACAAACATCAATCAAATGGAAATGCTTAGCAATTCTATATGAAGTTAAGAAGTTGGCAGATAATCTAATTTCTTTTGGGGGTTTTCATTTTGTGGATCGAAGAGCAAACAAAGCAGCTGACTTGCTGGCTAAAAAAGGGAGAAATTCACTTCAACAGCTTACTAGTTTTACTGAAGTTCCTACGTTTTTAATTCCAATAATAACTTTTGACACTGTCAAAGCTCAAGATATATGTAATATGAACTCCAATTATGTACCCTTTATTAAAGAAACTAATCACACAGATTCAGTAATCGGACGAACAACTCATTCAGAGCTGATTCCACATGAGTCTGAATCTACAGATTAGTTTTCTTTGCAGTAATATATCTGGTCAAAAAAAAAAGAGTTGTTTTCAAATACTTTTCCCAACATAATCTCTGCCTTTTCTGTTTTTTGTAGTAAAAAAAGGATTATTTAACATTTGATACCCAGTAAATGTCCAACACCTAGCTTTGGTACCCAATATTTGGAATATTATCGGTTGGTACCTTGACCAACGTTGAATGTCTAAAATCCTGTTTGACTACTCTATCTTTTATTTTATTTAATTTTTATTAATAAAAGTAATTCATTTTACAAAATTATTCCTCCATAATTTCCATGAGGATTACAGAGGCAGCCATCATCTATTTGCAGGCAACCGACCATTTGACTAAGGTTTAATACGGGCAACCTTCCTCTTCTATCATCTTCTTCTCCGGTCATGAGCAACTTGTCCTTCCAAGTTAGTTGTTGTTGCTGCTCCATGGATTATACGGCTGGTTTCGATGCTTCTCCAAAATCCGCAAAAGCTTCCACATTTGAAATCAAAAATGAAAATTGATAAGTCTAATTAATTACCTCCATAACCGGAATGAGTTTAATTAATCAAAAATGAAAATGGAACATCTCTCCATGAAAAACAACAGATCGTCAAACATATAAAATATCAACATCTTTAACATCTTCTTTACAACCACTGTTAGAGCACTGCTCGCTCAAACTCGCATGCATTGCTATCTCAAGCATGTTTGTCAATGTTAGTGATCAAAACTATAAGTCTTGATTTCTAGTCTCTTATAGCTAAGTCTCGGACTAGGATAGTAAGTGTAGTTGAGCTCAAGTACTTCATGGAGATTCATCATACAAGTAGAAGATCTACTCAAGGAACCGGTGGAACTTCTCGACAAAAAGGTATGTGGAGACTTGAACTTATCCATCACTCAAAAGTCTATATATTCTATCTCCTACTCTTTGAGACAAAAGTCGTATGCTATATATATAGACTAGATCATACACATTTAGTATTTTGAGCCGAGTATACCTCCCCTTCTATATCTCGAAATATGTGTTGGTAAGCTTTTCGCTTCGACCAAGTTTATCTTTACCTATTGACGAAACTCATGAATGTTTCAATCACTTTGAAAATTGCTTTGACGAGAAATAGTGTAACAACTATATAACGTCCTCTAAGAATGTTTCAATGATTGGAATGAGAGTTTAGATTACATAACCAATGGATTCCTTGAACCGAAATTTTCGAACTTTATTGACCAAGAGAACCGGAAGTATGGAAAGTGCCAAGTCCGCGAACTCAGTCCGCGAACTGCCGAAGTTCTCAAACCCGAGAATTTCTGCTGGAGTTGACAAACTACTTGCGTGATCCAAGTTCGCGAACCCAGTCCGCGAACCGGCGTAGATCTCGAACCCAAGAATTTCTGCTGGAGTTTGTAAACTCTATCCGGTGTCTTAAGTCCGCGAACCTAGTCGGCGAACTTGAGAAGGTTATATATCTAAAGATGATTTCTGAACTTAATCTTAAAAGACTAAGGAATGCATTTGCAAACCGTGGCTATTGCAGTTCATGAACCAATTCGAGTGAATCAAATCATCTTTGCTTCAATTGTGTCTTGTTAGTTACATAATATTTCCTTGCAATTGAATAACTCTCTTAACTAGTTCATTTGAGTCAATTGAACTAGTTATGGTGAAGAAGAACATGGTTGGTATGAAACGCTCATATGGTTAACCTCTTTGGGTAGACTATTGTTGAACCAACAATTTACACGTTTGGGTGCGGTAAACAAACCTAGAAGCGTATAATCATTTGTGTATGACAAGCTAAGTTTTCGATCTAACGGTTGAGAAATATTAGATTGAATCTAAATCAGGTTTTCATCTAAAGGTGAATATTGATTGTTTTGTGACTAAGGCAAAACCCTGATTTGAAGACTATATAAAGGAGACATTTAGCATTGAGAAAACTAATCCCCACACGCCCGTGTGATACAAGTTTCTCTGCTAGAGTCGATTCTCCTTTAACCTTTGGCTTTTTTCTTCTAAAACCAGGTTAACGACTTAAAGACTTCATCGGGATTGTAAAGCCAGACCGATACTAGTTTTATCGTAGTTGTGTGATCTGATCTTGCATCTTCTATCGTCACAGTACAATCATATTGATTGGCTAGAGATCGTGAGAGTTCTCCGATAGGCAAGATATAAAAATTAATCACAAACACCTTCGTCTCATCGTTTGTGATTCCACGACATCTTGTTTCGCTACTGTACGATTAAGATTGTTATGAGGTGATTGATTAATCTAGGCTGTTCTTCGGGAATATAAGACCGGATTATCAATTGGTTCCTGTTCACCTTGATTATTATCAAAAGACGCAACAAAAACTTTTAGGATTTTTGTGTGGGAGATAGATTGATCCTTTGATAGACTTGTCTGTGTGAGACAGATTTGTTTATTGTTAAAGCCTGCGATTTTGGGTCGTAAAAACTCTTAATTGTGGGTGAGATCAGCTAAGGGAATCAAGTGCGCAGTATCCTACTGGGATCAGAGGCGTAGGGAGTACAACTGTACCTTGGATCAGTGGGAGACTGATTGGGGTTCAACTATAGTCCAGTACGAAATTAGCTTGGAGTAGGCTAGTGTCTGTAGCGGCTTAATACAGTGTGTATTCAATCTGGACTAGGTCCCGGGGTTTTTCTGCATTTGCGGTTTCCTCGTTAACAAAATTCTGGTGTCTGTGTTATTTCTATTTCCGCATTATATTTGTTTATATAATTGAAATAATACAGGTTGTGTGTTTGAATCAATCAATTGGAAATCCGACCTTTGGTTGTTGATTTATATTGATTGATCCTTGGACATTGGTCTTTGGTACCGTCCAAGTTATTCCTTGTGTTTGATTATAGACTCGTTGATTTCTATTAGCTTGAGTGAATCAAAACAAGAGAGAGATATTAACTCCTTGAGATACTTTTATCTAGATTGAGTCTGACTGTCTAGTTGATTCTCTAGTAAGTGTTTCAGAGTTAGTCCATACAGATTGTTAATCGAAATATTGGGTGGTGTTGTTAGACCCCCGCTTTTTCAACTATTTTCTCAAAATCAAATTGATTCAATCGTAGGTGGTAGTCATGACCTAATCCATACAGTACCAACATGAATTTCCTCTTCGTGTTTCTTCTCCTTGATCTAATTCATGCGTCCTCCCTATTCCCCCACCCATCCCAAAAGAAAACCTTTGATTTTTCTCAAAAGTTTTCCTAATTTCTCAATCTAAGATTGAATTTTCCTTTCCTCTTCGTGACCTATGTCATAAACCCGTATTTACTTCGAAGTTAATTTGTTAACTTTTTGATTTTTCTAGGGTTTGTGTTAGGGTTCTAGACCAAAACACAAGGTTTGCGTAACTGAAATAGATATAGAACCAGGATAAGAAGAAGAATTAAAAGATTAAGAAGAGAAAGAGAAGAAAGAGAAGACTAGAAGAGATTGAAGAAGAGTTTCTCGTATTAATTCTTGAGTCATTACAAGCTCATGAGTTGTATTTATAACTCTAAATACTTGCAAAGCAAGTTATACTAACTATAGAATTTTAACTAGTAATGGAATTAAAGACAAGCTAAAAATAGGAGTACTAATTAAAGGAAACTAAGCTAACTTAGTGTTGGTACCGCAACATCCCTCCCTAGATGAAAAATGGCTTGTCCTCAAGCCTTAAAATCTGGAAAACGAAAAAGCAATTCATCTGCATCCTCTCATGTAGCTTCATCATTTGGGTGATCCATCCATTTAACTAACGATTTGGTACCAGCATAAGAACCTTTTTTGAACATCTTGCGCTCCAAAACAGCCTCTGGTTCCCACTTATCATAATCAATAACAGACGGTAGAATCTGTTGAACAAAATTTGCGGATCCTAATTTCAGTTTCAACTGAGAAACATGAAAAACAGGATGAATGCGACTCTTTGCTGGAAGTTCCAATTTATAAGCCACTGATCCTATCTTCTCAAGAACACGCAAAGGGCCATAAAATCTTGGATAAATTTTAGAAAATAATTGGTTAGTAACAGTGCGTTGTTTATAAGGTTGTAGACGAAGAAAAACCCAATCTCCTATGGAAAACTCTCTTTCAGTGCGATGAGCATCATTGTATGCCTTCATTCTTGCCTGAGCATCATGGAGATATGATTTTAATAACTTAAGCGTATGATCTCTTGCTTTAAGATTTACATTCACATCATGTACTGAAGTTGTACCAGGTAAATAAGCTAAAATTGTTGGTGGTGGACGACTGTAAAGAGCTTGAGGGAGTCATATTGATGGCCGAATGATGACTTGTGTTATACCACCATTCATCCCATGGTAGCCATTTTGACCAATCATTCGGCTTCACACCATCAAAACACTGCAAATAACATTCTAATGTCCTATTGGTAACTTCAGTTTGACCATCACTCTGAGGGTGGTATGCAGAACTTCGACATAGTTGTGTATTTTGTAGCTTGAAATAAGCTTCCCAAAAGTTGCTCATGAAAATGGGATCTCGATCACTTACTATACTTCTCGGCATTCCATGAAGTCGAACAATTTCTCTTACAAACACTTCTGCAATTGAGCTAGTAGAATAGGGGTGTGTGAGAGGAATAAAATGTGCATACTTGGTTAGACGATCAACAACCACCAAAATTGCATTCTTGCGTTCAGAATTAGGAAAACCATCAATAAAGTCCATGGATATGTCAATCCATACGTTAGAAGGAATGGGAAGTGGACTCAATAATCCTGGTGGTGAAATAGCTTCAGTTTTATTTCTTTGACACATATCACAGTGAGCAATAAAATCTTTGATTGCTTGCTTCATACCCTTCCAATAAAAATTGTGTTGTAGACGCTTATAAGTTCTCAAAAATCCCGAATGCCCCCCTATAGGGTTTGAGTGAAACTCCTCAAGAAGTTTGGTACACCATAAAGAAGTAGGTACCACAACTATTCGTCCTTTGTAGCGCAAAACACCATCAATATATGAAAAATTGAGTTTGCATGAAGGATAATCAATAAGTTTTTGAATTAGTATACTTAGCTCAGCATCCAGATAACATTCTTGAATTATTTCAGTGACTCCAGAGAAAATTGGTGCAGTCAAACTAAAGTGAGATCCCATGTTGCGTGACAAGGCATCAGCTGCAAGATTTTTTTTTCCCTTTCGAAAAAAATCTCATAATCATATCCCAGAAGTTTGGATAACCATTTCTGTTGCTCCATAGAAGAGAGTTTTTGGTCAAGAAAGTATTTCAGATTCTTGTGATCTGTAAGAATCTTTAAATGTCTACCAAGCAGATAAGGTCTCCATTTTTAAACTGCAGAGACAATTGCAAGCATTTCCTTATCATAAACTGAAAGATTTAAATTCTTTCATGTCAAGGGTTTGCTGTAATAAGCAACTGGTCGACTAGACTGCATTAACACAGCTCCTAACCCATTTCCAGATGCATCACACTCCAAGGAGAATTCTTTAGAAAAATCTGGAAGGATTAAAACTGGTGTTGTAGTAAGAGCCTTTTGAAGCACTTTGAATGCAGTAGTAGCATTATCATTCCATAGAAATGCATCTTTCTTCAGTAGTTGATGTAAGGGTGCACTAAGCTTACCAAAATCCTTGACAAATTTGCGATAATATCCTGCTAACCCCAAAAAAACCTCGTAATTCCTTAAGTGAAGTTGGAAGAGGCCATGACAG
The DNA here is from genome assembly GCF_003573695.1 of Papaver somniferum. NCBI lineage: Eukaryota > Viridiplantae > Streptophyta > Magnoliopsida > Ranunculales > Papaveraceae > Papaver > Papaver somniferum. The sequence goes on from NC_039360.1 coordinate 95,513,868, forward strand.
AATACTTTGAATCTTATCTTGATCAACTGAGACACCTTCAGAAGAAATTACGTGACCCAAATACTTCACTGTATTTTGTGCAAAGGTGCATTTTGACTCTTTGACAAATAACTGGTGGAGTCTCAATAATTCAAATACCAAAGAAAAATGGTGAATATGCTCAGACATGGTCTTACTGTAAATTAAAATGTCATCGGAAAATACCAGCACAAACCTGCGAGGATAAGGACGAAAAATATGATTCATCAACCCTTGAAAGGTGGCTGGAGCATTTGAGAGACCAAACGGCATGACTAAGAATTCATTATGTTCATCATGAGTGCGAAAAGAAGTTTTTGGAATGTCTGGCTTATGCATAAGTAGTTGATGATAAGCAGATCGAAAATCTAGTTTGGTAACAACTGTTGCACCATGCAGTTCATCCAATAACTCATCTACCATTAGTATTGGAAAACGGTCTTTGATAGTTATCTTGTTTAGAGCTCTATAATCCACACACATACGCCAAGAACCATCCTTCTTGCGTACCATCAGTATAGGAGAGGAATAAGGGCTAGAACTTGGTCTAATAAGTCCAGCTTGTTAAAGTTCATGCACTATCTTCTCAATTTCGTGTTTCTGAAAATGTGGATAACGGTATGGTCTGACATTTACAGGTACATAATCTGGAAGTAAATTGGTGCGATGATCATGTAATCTCTTAGGAGGTAATGACGTTGCAGTTTTGAAAACATCAACATATTTAGATAGCAGATCACACAACTTAGGTGATATAATTGTTGCGGCATTGATTGAAGTATTTAATACATATAATTGTAAGAAGACTGCAAAAGTCTCTCTGGACAATAAATGTTGCATGGATTTAGTGTCCAAAAGCATAATGTTGGAGAATTATTTCCCAGTAAAACCACATCACGATCTTGAATTCGAAACTTCATCAGTAACTTCGAAAAATCCCAAGTAATATGACCCAATGTACGTAACCATTGAACTCCTAAGACTGCATCACAACCACTGATATCAAGAAGATGAAAATATGTAGAGAAGAATAGTCTTGAAGTTTAACTTGAATATCATGACAAGAGCCACGAGTATGTATTTGACCACCATCACCAACAGTAACTTGCAAAGTAGCATCATCAGAATGAGTGTGATAACCACATTGTTTAGTTGTTTTAGGATGAAGAAAGTTACGTGTGGAGACATAATCAATCAATATGGAAAATGGTTGAGCTTTAGTGTAACCCAAAATACGCATAGTTCTAGGGAAAGAAGAACCCATTAGTGAATTCAAAGATATTTTTGGTTCCAAATCCTCTGAAAGAGTATTTTGAGTAAGAATAAGATCTTCAGCAACATCGTAGCTAGATTCATCATGTGTTGCATCAATGTTCTCTGAATTTGGAGGAACATCCAATATTAATAGCCTAGGCTTCAAGCATAGATGACCTGGCTGATAAAGTTGGTCACAATTAAAGCAAAGACCCTTGTCCCTCTTTTCCTTTTGTTCTTCCCAAGTAAGCCGAATAACACCAGGAGGTAGAAGACTTTTCCTTAATGATAAATTATTAGTAGCAGTAGGTGGTCGAAACTGATTTGGTCGAGAGAGTTGTTTGGAAGTTGTTAGTAATATTGCTTCTTGATTCAACGCTTTTTTAAAGGCAGAAGCTAAAGTAGTTGGTTCAAATAACTTAACAACAGTGCCCACTTCATGTTTTAAAGAATGAATGAACAGATTAATCCAGTGTGATTCAGAAAAATCCACAAAATTTAAAAGACGTTCAAAATCAGGAATATGATATTTAACAATACCTTTCTGTTTAATTGTGATAATTTCCATCTTAGCATCAATAAACTTCTCAGGGGAGAATCGTTCACGCACTAGAGAGCAGAATTGTGGCCATGTTGGGTTGACAATTGTAATTCTCTTCCAACGGAACCATGCATTAGCGTCTCCTTTAAGATGAGCAACAACCAATGATACCTTCATATTATTAGCAATAGTATGCCAAGAAAAGTATTGTTCAGCTTGAAATAACCAACCATCGGGGTCATCACCATCAAAAGAAACAAACTTCAGGTTAACTGGTGGAGTGCGAAGTGGAGTTTCAAGAATTCCACCACCATTATTATTGGTATTACGATTTGTATTGTGTTGAGAAATATTGATATATGTGTATCTTTCTCTCTCCGGGAACTAGAGATCCTCAAGATGTATTGAGGATAGAATTGTAATTTACGAAAGGAATACTGATTTTTAGGCAGTATTCTTAGATAAGGAATATTCCTAGACAAGGTAATATTCCTAGGTAAGGAAATATACCTAGAAAGGGAATATTTCCTAAGTAAGGTAATATTCCTAGATAAGGAAATATACCTGGACAAGGAATTCTTTCTAGAAAAAGAATTATTCCTAGATAAAGATATATACCTAAAAAAGGTATTATTCTTAGATAAGGAAATAAATTCCTAAGAGGTTTTGGAAACCTTTAAAGCTATAAATAGAGATGTTTAGCTCATAGCTAAGACATCTGGAGTATGGTTTGTGATATAAACACACTTAGATCTAGGGTGTGATTTGTGATACAGGCACATCTAAATCTAGAGAGTGTGGTTTTAGCCCTAGAAAATGAGGTTTAACACGCAGACCTAGAGAGAAGTTTGTGAGGCAATTGATTATTGCAAAAGCAAGCTTAGCAAACAATTTTAGGTTGATCCGTTGTTTAGAGAGATTGTGAGTGTAACAAAGAGAGAATTGTAATAGTTTTCTTGTTCATAATCTAGAGAAGATATTTTCTTCGAATCTGGTTTCTAGTGTGTTCTGTTTTCTAGTTTTCGTCTATTATTATTCTGAACTCCGCCTCTATAATAATAGTCACCAAGGTATAGAGATCAATACGTATCAAATATCCTCTGTTGATTTAAGATGAGGAAGGAGTTCTTGAAGTATATCACGGAACAAAGTTTTCAATTCTAAGCCAATAGCTTTAGTTAAACTTGTTGTAAGAGATTTTTCATGTTCAAATAAATCAAGCTTACGATTAGCTCTATCTTCCTCACGAACTGTTTTATCTTCTGCACGAAACTTCAGAATTTGGTCATCAGCCTGTTTTCGATCAGTGGTGAGAGTTTGAACAAGTGTATCAATTTTGGTTGTGATCCCATCAAGTTTGGTTGTAACTCCAGTAATATTCTGTTGTAGGAGAGACAAATCTTATGTGTACGTCATTGAAAAGAAAAAAAAAATTGGGTAAAAACTAGGTATAGTATGAACCGGCTCTGTAACGGATGTTAGGGTTCTACACCAAAACACAAGGTTTACGTAACTGAAATAGATATAAAACCAGGATAAGAAGAAGAATTAGAAGATTAGGAAGATTAATAAGAGAAAGAGAAGAAAGAGAAGACTAGAAGTTTCTCGTATTAATTCTTGAGTCATTACAGAGCTCAGGAGTTGTATTTATAACTCTAAATATTTGCAAAGCAAGTTATACTAACTATAGAATTTTAACTAGTTACTGAATTAAAGACAAGCTAAAAATATGAGTACTAATTAAAGGAAACTCAGCTAACTTAGTGTTGGTACCGCAACAGTTTGTTGATAATGGTTAATTTTTTTTTTTTGATAATGTTGTAGATGGGTTGTGAAATTCTTACGGAGGAGTTTTGTCTGGGAGAATATCGAGGGCAAGAAGAGTTTTCACTTGGGAAGAAATAGCTTTGGGAGAGGGTGGTATCGGTAGTGATATTGGTGCCCGTGCGGGAAGATGATTGGTGCGCATAGGTGTGAATGAAATGGAAGAAATTAAAAGGATTAGGGATATATTTGTAAATTCTGATAATTTTGGAATAAAAACAATGTTAAGTAAAAAATGGTTTGGTCTAAGTTTGACTTTAACAATCAACCATTATACTAGGTATCAACTGATAATATTTCAAATGTTGGGTACCAAAGCTAGGTGTTGGACATTTGCTGGGCACCAAATGTTAAATAACCCGCAAAACAATTACTCCTCAAGATGCTAAAGTTATTAGAAGTCAAAAAATTTAATGTTCTTATTGTTGGAAAATTGCGTTAAAACTAGTGGATGAAAAACGAACAGAAGAATGGTGTATCCTTGACTTCAAGGATCTTTCGATTCCTTTAGACAATAATTTGACATTTCCCAATAAATTGGTGAGTACAACAAGTCACTTGAATTATGCCTTCAGGATTCAATGAAATCCTAACACCGTAATCTAATGTAAGGATTGTACTTCCTTGACCCGACCAAGAACACGTTGTTTAAGATTTTGATGATGCTATTAGAAAAAAAGAGGAGTGTTAACTGTTTTTGATGTGTTTTCAAGAGAAACAACCACTTCTATTTATAGGGCTCTCATGTCTTTTGGAGATGTTTGTTCATCACCAAACAACACCTTCAAAATGCATCAATTGTGATTATTGGCAGAGACGCGTCCATTCAAATTTCAAAGAAATTTGAATTAGGTTTTCAAACTAAAACCCAAAATCTCTACGAGATGTTATCTCACACTAATCCCCGGGACCCCACCCACCCCCGGTGTAGCGGAAAATATAATGTATATGTTTTGAAAATTTTCAACACTTATATAATATTCATTTGACTTAGTATTATGGCTCATGGCTCAGAGTAACTAAGTATTATGTGTGTAAAAACATTTGCACTTAAAAGAAGATGCATTTTTTTGTGTATCCAAAAAAAGTTATGCAAAATGTTTCAGCATTCAATTAAAATACATTGATACTCAGAACTCATCACAACCCGCCAATCTTTTTCGTAATGGAATAAACAAATGTTTGGCCATCTCCCTACTATGATCAAGAAATTGACGGCTCGGATAAAAATAGCTCCACATCAATGTCTTACCCAACCTGGAAATGAACGGGAATATTGGTTATCTCAAGAAAAACAACCAAGAAGTAACCACATGAACCTGCTGCAATGTCACGCAACATACTGGCACCACAGATTAAGAATTCAATGGCTTCTATCTGGCGACAACAACATTACCTTTTTCCATACTAATGCAACAGTTTACCGAGGCTATAACAATATACAATAACTTCAACACTCGTTGAACAATTGGAACAGTAACAAGGTTGATGTGGTTCAACTTATTCTTGAACACTACACTGAATAATATTCAGCTTCATCCACAATGATGTATGAAGATTTTTTTGCAGCAATCACCCCCAGACTAACTCTCATACAAATGCACCTACTTATTCAAGAGGTAACTCCGACGGAAATCAAGCAAGCACTCTTCTCCATCAAATTATGAGAGTGTTTTTGACTCAGATGTCTACAAGTAAGTTCTTCAAGGTTTTTTGGGAAACAACCCATCCTCGGTCAATAGCTAAGGTCCCTGCCTTAACCCAACATATTAACCAACCACATAAAAAACCCTCCCAATTACCAAACTCATGTAGACCTTACCATGTCCATGAAAAATTCGCTTTTCTTGTGGAAAGAAATTAACAAAGATCTACCGACCTTTAAAATCCTTAATCGCATCCATTTAACCAACTCCAACCTTTGTCCCCGGTGCAATTCTGATTCGGAGCAACTGCTCACTTGCTCCTACATCTCCTAACAACAATATCATCTCGGAACTCACTATTCAATCGACTCGTAACAATTCCAATCCCAACTAGAATACCATAATCGTCATAACTCCTCAAACAACCATTTCTCATCTCCTTCAAGAATCGGCCCAAATCTCAGTTATAGCGTCATTCGGTTTTCTTTTCTGGAAATTATGGCTAGCAAGGAACGACCTTATATACAGGCGAAAGCAGACAACAACAGAGGAAATAACAGCTAGAGCATTAAAACAACAATAAGGATATTACTGGGTTATGGAAGTCCTACCTCATGTACTTTTGGATGATTCATTGTCTCACAACCAATTGGTCGGCATCAAAACAATGACGACAATCCATATCGGCTGGTCCACCCCCTCAATGGGTTGGATCAAAATCAACACTGATGGAGTTGCGCAAGGCACCCAGGTATGATGGGAGCAGGTTTCATTAGTAGGGAATCAGATGCAAGAACTGTGATGGCAATGGCACATCCACTAGGAATCACAATTTCTTTAATAGCTGAAACCTGAGACTTGTTGTTAGTATTTAGAACCTTGAATGATAGGTAATGGCCAAAACTTTTATTTAAACAGATTTTGAAAATTTACTTCGGCACGTGACCTCTACTGCTACACCGCTTTGGGATATATCTAATATGATCGATGAAATAAAGATAAGAATGCGACAAATACATATTCTACCATCCATTACAACTACAGGGAATGAAATCAGGAAGCATATGGACTGGCCAATTTTGCGGCAGATGAAAATCAGACAGGAAACCTAACAACAAAAAATTGGGACCAGACAATCCCAAACTTTATTAATCAAATTATATTTCATGACCCTGTGGGCACTAAATATCCACGTGTAATTGCAACTTAGTTCATTTTATTCAATAAATGCATACTTCAAAAAAATAATAAATAAAGATATCGATACGCAATGTTTATGCATCTAGTAACATGAGCAGAGTTTTGTCTTCTTTTTTTTGTGCAATATATGCAACCAAAAATTTAGTAATATGTTTCTTATTAACATGCTCATTCATTCGTCGAGAATTTACTTTAAAATGGAATTGAATGTAATTGTCTGGTAAGATGTTTTTGTTAACGTTCTCTATGTTCATAAACTTTATATGCACAATCTGAAATTTATAACACTGCAATCTATCATGGGATAAGCCAACTTTTCAAGAGAGAATGGGCAAATGAAACAACACATTTCACATAAAAGATTTTGTTACACTCACTTAATACAAATTGATGACAACAAAACATACAACACAATAGACATGTTAGATTGGCAATTCTTCAATCACGTAATGTTATCTAACATGCTTATATGCACCGTGTAGAATATTTCAACTTCCGCAAATTTCTCAAAAGAACACCTTATATGTAGTAGTTTAACCCAAAAAATGCCTTCTGAAAAAGCGGGGGTCTAACAACACCACCCAATATTTCGGTTAGCAATCTGTATGGACTAACTCCGAAACACTTTTTAGAGAATCAACTAGACAGTCAGACTCAATCTAGGTAAAAGTATCTCAAGGAGTTAATATCTATATCTTGTTTTGATTTAATCAAGCTAATAGAAATCAGCGAGTCTTTAATCAAACACAAGGAATAACTTGGACGGTACCAAAGACCAATGTCCAAGGATCAATCAATGACAATCAACAACCAAATGTTGGATTATGCTAATTGATGATCTAACGCACAACCTGTATTATTTCAATTATAAAGATAAAACAATATAATGCGGAAACTGAAATAACACAGATACCAGAAATTTTGTTAACGAGGAAACCGCAAATGCAGAAAACCCCCGGGACCTAGTCCAGATTGAATAAACACTGTATTAAGCCGCTACAGATACTAGCCTACTCCAAGCTAACTTCGGACTGGACTATAGTTGAACCCCAATCAGTCTCCCACTGATCCAAGGTACAGTTGTACTCCCTACGCCTCTGATCCCAGCAGCATACTGCGCAGTTGATTCCCTTAGCTGATCTCACCCACAACTAAGAGTTGCTACGACCCAAAATCGCAGGCTTTGACAATAAACAAATTTGTCTCACACAGACAAGTCTATCAAAGGATCAATCTGTCTCCCACAGAAAACCCTAAAGTTTTTGTTCCGTCTTTTGATAATAATCAAGGTGAACAGGAACCAATTGATAATTCGGTCTTATATTCCCGAAGAACAACCTAGATTAATCAATCACCTCACAACAATCTTAATCGTATGGCAGCGAAACAAGATGTTGTGGAATCACAAATGAGACGAAAATTTTTGTGATTACTTTTTATATCTTTCCTATCAGAGATATCAAATCTCAAGCCAATCAATCTGATTGTACTCGTACGATAGAAGATGCAAGATCAGATCACACAACTACGATAAAAGTAGTATCGATCTGGCTTCACAATCCCAATGAAGTCTTTAAGTCGTTAACCTGGTTTTAGAAGAAGAAAACCAAGGTTAAAGGAGAACCGACTCTAGTATGCAAACTAGTATCACACGTAAGGTGTGGGGATTAGTTTTGCACAATACCAGATGTCTCCTTTATATAGTCTTTCAAATCAGGGTTTTGCCTTGGGAACTGTCATGGGCCATGACAGTAACAAAGCAATCAATGTTCACCGTTAGATGAAAACCTTATTTAGATTCAAGCTAATATTTCTCAACCGTTAGATCAAAAACTTAGCTTGTTATACACAAATGAACTGCACGCTTCTAGGTTTGTTATCCGTACCCAAACGTGTACATTGTTTGTTCAACAATAGTTAACCAAAAGGTTAGCCATATGAGCATTTCATATCAACCATGTTCTTCTTCACCATAACTAGTTCAAATGACTCAAATGAACTAGTTAGAGAGTTCTTCAATTGCAAGGAAATCTTATGTAACTACACAAGACACAACTGAAGTAAAGATGATTTGATTCACTTGAATCGGTTCATGAACTTTTATAGCCATGGTTTGCAAACTGCATTCCTTAGTCTTTTTAAAGTTTAAGTTCAGAAATAATCTTCAGATATATAACCTTCTTAAGTTCGCACACTAGGTTCGCGGACTTAAGCAACCGACAGAGTTTACAAACTCTAGCAGAAAATCTCGGCAAGAGACCTTCCGCCGGTTCGCGGACTGGTACTCACGCAACTAGTTTGTCAACTCCAGCTGAATTTCTCGGGATGAGAAGTTCGACAGTTCGCGGACTGAGTTCGCGGACTTGGCAACAAGCCATTCTTCCGGTTTCTCTTGATCAACAAAGTTCGCAAACTTTGGTTCAAGGAATAGGAATTATACATAAATGTGTTTCCACAACAATGCTTATGTCCATCATTGGTTATGTAATCTGAACTTTCATTTCAATCATTGAAACATTCTTAGAGGACGTTATATAGTTGTTACACCATTTCTCGTCAAAGCAATTTTCAAGATAATTGAAACATATCATGACTTTCGTCACTAGGTAAAGATAGACTTGGTTGAAGCGAAAAGCTTACCAACACATATTTAGAGATATAGATAGGCGAGGTATACTCGGCTTGAAATACCAAATGTGTATAATCTAAGTCTATATATATAGCATACGACTTTTTGTCTCAAGAAGTAGGAGATGGAGTAGATAGAATTTTGACTGACAAATAAGTTCAAGTCTTCACATACCTTTTTGTCGAGAAGTTCCACCGGTTCCTTGAGTAGTTCTTCTACTTGTATGATGAATCGCCATGAAGTCCTTGAGCTCAACTACACTTTCTATCCTAGTCCGAGACTTAGCTATAATAGACTAGAAATCAAGACTTATAGTTTTGATCACTAACATTGACAAACATGCTTGAGATAGCAACGCATGCGAGTTCGACCGAGCAATGCTCTAACACCTTCTATACCTTTTATAATTTTCAACATTGCGCATGATATGTTTTTGTTAGAGCATTGTTGGGTTGAACCCTCCATGTGTTGGTATGTCAAGGGTGGTTGTCATATTTTAGTTCCAATACTCAAGGTCGGTTGATTAAATTACTAGAGTCAACTTCGTTAGGTTAGAATAGGAAGTCCAGCAACGTTGAAACAAACTCATGTTATACCGAAGAACATGAAGACGTATCGACATCAACGAACACATCATCCTTCTGTTCGAGGTTAATAATACAAAACGCAGACTTGTTTCCATTTCTATCTACGTTGCTTTTAAGTCGTTTAGATAAAAAAACATAACGTGTGAAGTTATATATGTAAAACTCTAGTATTAAATACTTGATCATATCATTGTAATCAAAGTGTCAAGGAAGAATATACAAGTTGTATCACAACTTTGTGTGTGTTTAATTACGAAGTATAACGTCTATCTTTTGATAATTGCGACATAGACACTATCTTTGTAATTGGGTACTAGATTTTGTAATGAACTTAGGATTTATTTCAAGCCTAGAAAACTATGTTTAACTACATGAGTTCAAGGAAGTAAACTTGCGGAACTTGTTTCACATGTATAAGAAATCAATGGGATTGGTGGTCCGCTTCCTATTGGGGATCTATAGCAAGACCAATCCCTATTAGGGGATGTATAGTAGGACTGATCCCTGCCTTGGGGATCTATAGCAGGATCGATACCTGTTGGGGATCTCTTGCAGGACCGTCCCTAATAGCAGATCTCGTTCTTTAGGGTTTGTATGAATATTTGAATATGAGTTGTTATTAAGGAAAGTTCAAGATGTCAACATACTGAGTAATTTGAACACATGTTGAATTATTATTCTTTCATTGTTCAAAGATATTCCTTGATACTCAAGATGAGATCCCAAAACCAAATATTTGGAAATCTTATTTTAAGGTTTTCGAATTTATATGTTTATTTTTCCATTAAGTGAAACATATCTCTGAAAGATATATTAGTGTTAGGGCTGTCAATGGGTCTGGGTCCTCCCGGGTATCACTAGACCCGGACCCGGACCTTACTTATAAAATTCGGGTCTGGTTCCTAAATTTGTGGACCCAGAACCGGACCCGTTTAAAGTTCCGGGTACCCGTTGGGTATCGAAAAAGCTATATGGAAAATATTAAAAACTTAATTTGTTTCTCTTTTTAACTTAAATCTAAATTATTTTTATAAAAATTTATTATTATTTCTTTGTTAATGTACTAAATAAAGATTAAATGTAAGGAAAAAATGAAAAATGGGAAAAAAAAAAATCAAAGCCGAAACAAGAAAAATACATATAATTTTGCTTAAAAGATGAATAAAAGGATAAATAACTGGGTACCCGATGGGTATTACCCGTTTGGACCCGTTAACTTTCGGGTCCAACCGGGTAATTACCCATCGGGTCCTAAGTTTCTAATGGGTCCAACTTTAGGACCCAGAACCGGACCCGAATCTAGCGGGTCCGGTTCCGGTTCCGGGTAATGGGTACCCATTGACAACCCTAATTAGTATAATATACTTATATACTAACTAATATTGAGTTTTCATTCATGAGGGATTTCGGTATATTAGTTGGATATTTGCTAGAATTATACAAAACCGATTAGTGTTTATTGCATATCTTTAGATGTCTTCGGTTATGGAAAATCCTTGGTGTCCAATATACCTTAGTCTATAAATAGTGAAGTTTTTTCTTCTTACAAACTCATCCTGACACAACCACTTCATTTTATAGTCACTGCAATATGGCTGACTGATAATATTGCTTATGATACTATCTTGGACAGGAGAGTAACCTAAATAGGCAAAAACTCTTACGTCCGCTAGTTTAAAGACTTCTGTAGGATCAAGAAGCGTCTATATAGTACCGTAGGTGAGAAACTATAATTTGAAAGGATTTTGGGTACTATAGTTAATAGAAAAATCAAATCTAGGGTTTACAGCTTAATATTTTTTTAAGAAAAAGGGAAAGTTAATAATGAAAAAGAAGACTGATATTAGTTGTAACACTCATATCCAGATTTAAATTGACTTTTGGAGGTTGTAAATAGAATATATCAAATTTAAAAGGTAAAATGATTTTACAAATTGTGAGAGAATAGGAAATGGGGAAAACCTTCACTTGAGATGATACAATCAGTTAAAAGAACAACTTAATAGCATATACTTATTCAACTTTGAAATTAATGATCAGATCTACGAGGAATAAAGTCTTAGAGGTCAAGGGTTCAGACTAATAACTGAAACCAAAGAAATAGATACTCATTCGCTAGTACCTGCCGGGGCACATTTTAACGGGAAAATTCTCAAAAAAAAAAAAAAAAAAACCATTAATGGGAAGAAAAAAAAAGGACTCCACTCAAGTAGGTGTTTACTACTAGTACACTCCATGCTGCATAGAAAAAAGTATATATTTTTCTCGAATCAATTCGTTATCTATTTTTGTGCTTCGTGTGCCATTCTCAATTCACCTTTGAAAGCATCAACTTCACGAACGTGATTCTACCACCAATATACTCCACACTGCAAAGAAGTATATTTTTTTCCGGATCATCTCATTATCTATTTTTGTGCATCACGTGTCCTACCCAATTCACCTTTGCAACCATCAACTGAGCGAACATGATTCATGGTTCAAAATCAGATGTAAGTTCGGATACGAGGATATCCGCATATAAATAGTGGTATTAGATTTATTCTTACACTTAACTTATACAATTTATCTATGTTTAATTTAATTTTTTATTAATTTTCTTTTTAAATTCAATTAGCATTATCTTAAAATTAAATATATTTTTATTATAATTGTGAACCATAATTTAGCCACCTAGAACTTCAAAATGAAAAATGTTATATACGTTCAAATTTCATATATAATTCATATGTTAGGGATACCTTCGAATCCTAGTACAATTATGGACATATCTGTAACAGTTTACACCCTCGGATACAATTATACTTAGATGTCAAAAGTTAATGCCACGGTAGTTCAATGATAAGTTGTTGGATGATGATACTTTAAAACTCGTCAGCATCAAAAAAAAAATATCGATAAGAAAAATAGATGTCAAACTCTAAATTAGTTTGTTACTTTTGGTTTTCTGTTGGTTGTTCTTTTTGTCTTCTTTACCAAATGGTCCTACAAATAGAGGCAACCCTTGTGTATGTATTATTAACATTCAGATTGGTTAGATTGGTTGGATATTTGTTTTTGGTAACTTATCTAGATATAGATGTTCACTCTTTCATAATTTGATAGGGTAGATACGTAGTTAATTTTACTGAATCCTATGATATTACTTGGTTAGTTGGCTGCTAGATAATTTTTCAGATCAGTTTTACCGACTCATGTTATCTTTTGGATCAATAGGTTAACAAACTGATAGGTAACTTTGTAGTTTAATATCATGGAATCCTGTTAGATTAATTGCTGGTTCTAAACTCTCATTTTATCCTTGCTGTTACTCTTTATAGTTTTCAGAGAATCTTTTTCTATCCTTGGGCTGGATCTTTAAATCAGTTTTCCTTTGGCTGTTAGAGATTTGTTAATATCTTCGATCTTTCTTTCCATCTCAATTCTCTTTCTCTGCGTTTGCTTTCACATTTCTATTGTCCTCATTGCTACTTCTCTGCTCCTAAATAATTATTTTTTCTTCTTGAGTCCATGGATATCCTATATTGGAACTGTCAGGGTATGGATTCTAAAACTACCTCCTCCAATCTCAACAAACTATGTATATCCTATAAACATTATTTTATTTTCTTGTATAAAACTAGGTGTAAATATGATAAAGTCTCTAAAATCATTGAATCGTGTGGATTCTCTAACTATGTCGTAGTTTCTCCCATTGACCTCTTTGGGGGATTAGGCCTCGCGTGACCTGATTCTATGCAAGTAGATATTCTAAGTGAACCTTAGAGAATAATTAATATTTTTGTCACTTCAAAGGATCTAGTAAAAAACTCCTTGGTCAAATATAACATCTCTTTTCTCTATGGAAACCTCAAACAACCATTGTGCATCAAAGACATGCAGCTCCTTGAAGAACTAACAAATAATATAGATCATCAATGGTTAATAATAGGTGATTAAATATCATTCCCTCGTCTTCAAAGAAATATGTGGGTAAACCATTTAACTCCGACTCTGTCTGCAAAATCAAATACATCATTGAGGATATAAGATTACTCGATTTAGGATTCATATGGTCTATTTACACCTGGTCAAATAAGCAGAAGGAAACCAAACAAAATCCAAGTTAGGTTAAATAGAGTTCTAGAAAATATACACTAGATCTAGCCTAACCCAACTGCAACTGTCATCCACCTGCCTTTGATTGTCTCTGACCACTTTCTGATCTTCCTCTCATCTAAACCCTCTGATTATATTAGAAGTATTCTTTGTAAGTTTTTCATTCCGTGCTTGGAATGTTCGGAAGCACTAAAGATAATTTGGTAATATTGGGAACAACCAACCACATGATCACCACCTTTTGGAGTTGTTACTAAACTTAAACTAGTTACAGAATATCTTTTTAAGTGGAATAAGGAAGTGTTTGAAAAAAATCAGACTAATATCAAATCTTCTTTAGGATTAATAATCCTTCACCGAAGTAAACTTGATAGGAAACTTAAACCACCGAAACTCAAATTAAAGAGCTAGAAACTTACTACGATTTTGAGGAGAAACTTTATAAAGGAAAATGTAAAGAGAATAGCCTGAAATTTGGAAATAGAAACACTAGTTTCTTTCACTCTTGTACTTTGAATAGGCGAAGAAGAAATATGATCGTGGCTGTCGCTGATTGCAATGAAGTTACTCACACTAATCACAAGGATATCTCAGATACTCTCTCCGAACATTCAAAACAATTTCAACTAAGAATCCTCCTGATAACCACTACCCGGTTATTAAACTATTTAACGTGGAAGTTGCCCTTGAGGAAAAAAACTCTAATCACTATTCCCTTTTATGCTGAAATAACCAAGGTGGTCCAGTCCATGGCCACTGGTAAATCTCCTAGCACTGACGGTTTCAATACCAAAAAAATCTCCCACCAATGGCCTATTATTGACAGAGATATAGTGGAAATGATTCAACATTTTTTTCTCTCTAAGCATTTATTGAAAAAAAAATCAATTCTACTTTTCTGGATCTCATCCCTAAAACTGAAAACCCGACTAATCCAGTTGATTTTAGACTCATTAGTTTGTGTAATACAACGTATAAGATTTTATCCAAATTCTTAGCTAACAGACTTAGGCATATTCTCTCTAGAATTATTTCGCCATTCCAATATGCTTTTATGCCAAATCAAAAAATTTCTGATAACGTTGCTATGACACATGAAGTAGTTCACACTATGAAAAAAAAATACAAAGGTAAGAATGGTCTTATGGGTATCAAACTCGATACGAGTAAGACCATCGATATAGTGAGATGGACCTGTCTTATAGAACTTATGAAGAGTTTAGGTTTTTCAGGTACGTGGTGTACTCTTATCCACCAATGCATCAGCACCCGCTCTATTGCAGTCCTTTGTAATGAATCTCATGGTAAGTTTTTCAAACCCACTCGTAGGATTTTTCAAGGGGATCTGTTATCCACCTATCTTTTCCTCTTAGCTATGGAGGCTTAAACATACTGCTTCGTCATGGGGAAGCTAATGGTAAGCTTCATGGTATTAGCGTTGGCAAAATTAATATCCCTATATCCCATATTCTCTTCGTCGATGATCGGATCATCTTTTCCAAAGCTTCCTTAGTTGATGCTAAAAATATCCTAAAAATCCGTAACTCCTCTAGTCATGCTTTGAGTCACCTGATTAATTTTGAAAAATCATGTATTTTCTTTAGCTCCAAATTCCCAAATAAATTTGGTAAAATAATTATCAAAATACTCAAAGTTCAAAAAATCAACATTTCTGATAACTACTTAGGATATCCCTTATTCATAGGTGAGTCAAAAATCAAGTGTTTTGATTCAATGATTGCTAGATTTAAGAGCAAACTCTAAACTGGAGAGGCATGATTCTTTCTCCGGATATTAGAACTGTAGTAGTTCAATATATCTTGTAAGCTCTCTCCATCTATCTGATGGGATGTTTTAATATTTTAAAAGATGCTACCAACCAACTTATTTCCCTCCAAAGAAATTTCTTCCGAGGGAAGAAGGAAGGTAAAAAAAGGTTTTATTCCAAAGCTTGGTCCTTTCTCTGCAATCCAACAAAATTAGGGGGTCTAGGTGTTTAGAGATTTGGATTCCAACAACTTGGCTCAACTAGGGAGATTATCTTGGAATATTTTGGTCTTTCCTGATATCTTATGGGTTCAAACTCAGAAAGCTAAATACTTCCCAAATAATAGACATCCAATTGACCCAAAGATCACCAAATCTTGATCTTGGATTTGGTGCTTTATTCAAAAAGGCCTGAAATCAATTCAACCTATTTGTAAATGGGAAATAGGTAATGGGGAGGCAGTATATCAAAGGAGCACTCTTAGCTCCCAGATGATTTTGGTATAAGCTCTATTCAGCTCCCTCCCATTGTCTTTTTAGTCAGCCACCTAGTGGACGCTACATATCCAATTTATGGAATATAAATCGCATAATATGTTTGACCACCATGTATCTGAGTACATACTCACAATTCCCCTTAGGTCTGGATATAAGGATACATTAGATGGAAATTAGAACCAAGTGGTAAATTTTCTACCGTTTTATTATACAATAATATAAAAAGCTTTGAAATTGTGTAATACTCTCAATGAGATATAATGTGGTCTACACACACACCACCCCTAAAATTTATCTTTATAAATGTATGAATAATATGCTACCAACTGTTTCCTCTCTTGAAAGATTCACAGATATTCCCAATGAATTTTTGCTTTGGTCACAAGCGGGAGAAACTATATACCATATTTTGTTAGATTACCTGTTTGCTAGAAGTGTATGGTTCGCTCCACTATTAACATGTATCCAACAAACGAGGTCCACTCAGTCAGTCATTCAATCAATATATGGATTCCTAGATAGAATCAACACCAATCGGTTGGTCTACATATAAAGGTCATTGGGATGCTCTATGTGCTGCAATTTCCTGACACATTTGGAAAGCTAGATGCAAACAGATATTTTAAGGAATCACACCAAATCCCAATCATACATTTGAAAGAGTTCATCACTTTTGGGAGGATAATTGCAAAGTCAAAAAGACCAAAACATAGCTGAATTACCGACAATCAACAACCACTAATGAATAATTTCTGAAAATATCCTTCAATGGGAGTGGTTAAAATAAATTTGGACACCAAATGGAATCCCTATAACTATTTTTTCTGTGATTGCACTAATTCTAAGGAATGTTTTTGGCTATTGCAGGGAAGTGAGAGTCACAACAATAAGAACTCAGACTAAGGAGATGAGTGAAATGCTAGCAGCGGTTGAGGATTGGAAGTGAGGTTGTCTCATGAAAGATTCAAACATAATCGCTGAAGCTTGAGGTGGTAACACCATCAAAATGACCACCAGACTCAAATGTAAAATGGATTGGTCGGAAAAATCTATCTGGAATAACATAGGAATTGATTTTTTGAGGCCACACCAACGACAATAGTCTTTTAGATTTAATCATGTAATTAAGAAAGCAAATCAGGTGGTAATTGCACTAGCTAACAAAATCGATGAAATTTCAACCCGTAACTATCAGGGAGATCCTCCTAGTTCTATTTTCGATTTACTAGATCATAGA
Organism: Papaver somniferum; assembly: GCF_003573695.1. NCBI lineage: Eukaryota > Viridiplantae > Streptophyta > Magnoliopsida > Ranunculales > Papaveraceae > Papaver > Papaver somniferum. Next base: position 95,531,167 of record NC_039360.1, read on the forward strand.
GACATGATCGGGAGTTTAGTCTCTCAATAAAATCATGTATTTTTTCCTTTTCATTAATTTTGTTTATTTTTTTATAAAGAAGAAATATTTTTTAAAGAAATTTATGAAATATCAACTAACATCAATATTTCAGTATCATTTTATTAAAAAAAAAAACAAAAAAAAAACTACGTATTTCAGTGTCATACCGGATAACACCTACAGCGATGCGGTTAATACCGACCCCGATACGTAATGCGGCGAACCATGGCCGATGGCCCAGAGGCTATGGGTTGTTAGTGGGCCGAGGTTCCCTAAAAGGTCCGTGCCAAATATAAGGGTGAAGTTGTAAAATGAACACTTTAGCTCCCAAACCCTAGATATTTAAGTACATAGATAAAAGCTCTGTCATAATCTTTTAGGTTTCTTTGCTGCAACTTGATCGCCCCTCAGAGGTAAGTTTTCTAGGGTTTTTAGAGAGAGCGGAGAGAAATCATCCAGCAACAATGGCAGCCGCAACTGAATCAGTTCAATGTTTCGGGCGTAAGAAAACAGCAGTGGCTGTTACTCACTGCAAGAAAGGAAGAGGTTTAATCAAGATCAATGGAGCTCCAATCGAACTTGTTGAACCAGAAATCCTTCGTTACAAGGCTTTTGAACCAGTCCTTCTTCTTGGTCGACAGAAGTTTGCTGGTGTTGATATGAGGATTAGGGTTCGTGGTGGTGGTCACACTTCACAGATCTATGCTATTCGTCAATCCATTGCTAAAGCTCTAGTCGCATACTACCAGAAATACGTTGATGAACAACAAAAGAAAGAGATCAAAGATATTCTTGTTAGGTACGATCGTACTCTTCTAGTTGCTGATCCTAGACGATGTGAACCTAAGAAGTTTGGAGGTCGTGGTGCCCGTGCTCGTTTCCAGAAGTCTTACCGTTAAGGTTTTCATTTCTCCTTTTTTGTTCTTCTCTGCCATGTGTTTGTTTCCTTGGTACTAAAGAAATTAGACATCCTTTTGAGAGAGATTTGCAGAGATTTTTAATTATAGTTTGTTCGGATAATAATGGTTTATGTTTTAATTTTGATTGCGATTTTCAATCGCTATTTCTACTGCTACTACTTGTTTCTTGGATATTGATAATGTGACTAGGGTTTTAAATTTAATAGATGTTGTTTAGTTTAATTGGGCTTGTTTCATTTCTTCAGTTAAAATGATTGATTAGGGCATAATATCTGTGTATGGCCATTGTGATAATTTTTTGGTAATTGGATACTTTTTAACCATTAAATGAGGTAGAATGTGCAGTTTTATCTAACAATTCATGTGTTGTTATGTCATTTTGATCTCATGTCATTCTGTTGGTTCACAGAGAGATAGCTATGCTAGAAATGGAATTCCATTTTCTTAGAGAGGATTCAATTTGTTGAAACTAGTAGTTGTCTAATCATATCATGCTATAGTTACAAAATACACTGTGTACATGCTTCAGTAGGAGATTGGGGATCAATTTAGAACAACTGCTTGTAGTGTTTGTTCAGATTGAAATTGGTAGTGCTATTGTTGATGTTCGTGGTATGAGCGGAGTTGAATAAATAATGCCTACTGCGTATATTTTACTGATAGCTTTTTGAGTTGTTAAAGCCATTCTGAGCTGGACCTGGTTGATCCTTGAACCAGCCATTTGACCTTCAAAGACGAATAGTAACTCATTTGACATAATGACCTATCATTGATGTAGTAGTCTCACAATGCTAGTTGGTCTGTCTAGTGTTTGAACTAGTTGTGTCTAGTGTTTGAAATTTAGTGAGGTCCACTTATGGCGTATGCAACCTAAGCGAAATGCATCTTAGGAGTTAGGATCTTCTTGGTCTTAGACTTGGACAGTTTGGTTACTACTTTGGAGATGACCTAGGTTACATGATTGTCTTTCTGTATCAGATTTTTGAACAACTGCTTGTGGTGTTGGTCGAATTGAGATTAGTAGCTTTATTGTTTCAGAGTGGGTTGAATTGATCTTCACACGGGTCTCTCACCAGATAGCTCTGTTAAAGTTTGAGCAAACACTTCACTATTCTCTCTTGGATTTAAGTTAAAACAAACTTGGTTTTAGTTTCAACTTATCTATGGTGTCTTGTCCAAAGCAAAGGATGATATCGCTATGCATGATTTCTATTTGTTTTCGTACATTTTAGCAAAAGTTTATCCCATCTAGTGCAGTGACTGTGGTTCTCAGCTGCTATATGTCAGACCATTCTAGTATTGATAGAAAAACTGCAAAATCAGTTTGCATTTACGTGAAAAACTGATGTGAAATTGTTTGTTAGAGATTGTCTCAACTGTTTCGGATAGCAAGTTGACGACAGTTTTCATGTAAGCAACATTGTTTCCTGTATATGCTTTCTTCAGAGGGTGAGACCATGAAATTGGTTCAGGAATGTAATATACAAACAGTTTTCATGCAAGCAAATTTGTTTGGTTGAATTCTGCATCAGTTGTGTTCCAGCCGATGTAAACACAAACAGGTCTTGTATTTTCTATTGCAAGGCATCATGCTAAGGAAAGAAATCAATTCTGTTGGCCGAGACATGGCAATGACAAGCTCTTTGATGATAACTTAGCATGATTCTCTCTTAGATGGATGTTTAGATAGGTGGATAGTGAGTTCAGTTTAGGTGTGAAAAGGAGAAATGAAAACAAAGGTCATGAAATTGCTGAACCCGTACGTATTTGGCTTGTAAACTACATTTGATAATCTGCAGCGGATATGTTTCACTAGCAGCTCCATCCATTTCTTAGCAAAACAATAATAGTCCATAAAAATTGACTCAAATCAATCTAGGTGACCTGCGCAATGTCAATTCCAACTCTCTCAGTGTCCACGGGGAACCAAGTGGAACAATTCCAGAGTACACAGGACAAGGCCGAGCCAAATGAAACTCTGCGAACCTTTTTACCGGCCATAAAATGCATTATGGGAGGACTGGTATGTGCTTTTGTGTGTGCGTGAAAGACGGGATGAGTGAAAACTGAAAAACTGTGTTTCATCATTTCCAGTTCATTTTATATTTTCAAGATCCAGATGGAGATCACTGGTGTTAAAAGGCGAGGATCAATATGTAAATATGTAAACTGAAAAACTGTGTTTCATCATTTCCAGTTCATTTTATATTTTCAAGATCCAGATGGAGATCACTGGTGTTAAAAGGCGAGGATCAATATGTAAATATGTAAAAGAAAGACCAATAGCCGCACACAAGCATATACTTCACTAGCAATAAATCGTGGCAGATTTAAGTTGCACAAAAGTTCCAACAAAAAAGAACCCAATGATGGAGACAAGGGGAACTTCCTGAATAAACTGATCGAACTATATGATTTCCAGTTCCACTACATCTCAACTTTACACAACCTGAAAACATGTAATATAGATGAATCAGAAATTTTTTCTCGAATACACAGATAACAATAGAATTAACTATTACGCCATTAATCCAAACACTGATAAGCAGCGTGATACATTGGGTGCAGTAGTAGTAGTAGTTAGCTCATAGTAATTGGGTGCTTTCATAATGAATAATGCATCTACTCACTAATCATAGTGGTTCATCATAAGAGGTCTTGGAGAACCAACAATGAGATTTAAAAGACTCTGGGTGGTAATTCAGAATAACGGTTCAAGTTACATCCCATTTCACCCAGATTATTTAAAAAGCAGCCATTAACGGATTCTTGCGGTAACAAGTACATGCCCCAGAAGCACGGGACCAAGCACTTATGGAAAACCATTCACATTTAGAGCCTTCATGGTATATCAAAACCTAAGCGCAAGTGGCATCATTTAGGAGCACATTTACTGGTTCACTATTGGAACAATGGAATTAATTACCTAAAATAGAAAAATGACTCTTAAAGCTGCAAATAATAAATAGTACAGCATTACAGTACAGGAAAAGATGAATCATAATCCGTACCTGAACCATGAATGAGACCTGGCAGAAACTCACTTGACCTGTCTTAACCCAGAACTCTCACACACAGCACAAAAAGGACCTAGTTCTGTTAACTTCGTAGAAGGTTCTTACCCTTCTTCAATTACATTCCGCAACTTCAGCAACTAGCTCTAGATGCTGAAAGTTCTATAATGATGTCCAACCTTCCACTATAAATTACATAGATGTAGTCAACTTGAAATATGTTAAACTAAGACAATATAAAAGACCTATGGTAGATGGAAAGCTCACTAATAATTTATCGTCTGAATTCTCATGTCAAGAAGAGTAGTTACAACAAAGTCACCACTATGGAAAAATAAATCAAGTTGAAAATGATGATATTCATGAAATGGGCAGGCGAAGACGATCCTGATAATTGAACATATCCGTCAAAGCTGCCATGCCCGTTAGCTGTAGCTGAAGGGCTTTTATTAGCTGAGGTGGTGTTCTTGCAAGAACCTACATGTTCTCCAGCCTACAAAATCCCGTAAAAGAATGGTTTCCATACATCAAAATATCATATATGCATATTGAAGGAAAGGAATAACCTCTCCATACAAAGTAGAAGTCTTAGATCATCTAAACCTGGCAGGCAGTGATAGTACTACAGCCACATAAGCTCTGCCCGTTCATTCTGTCCACAACATCAAAAGCACCTCCTCCATTACTCCTCTGTGTAATTTGTTTACTGTTAGTCATTTAGACATGAAACCTGTATATTTTTTATTTATACTTCAACTCTAAAAGTTAAATACTTTTGGTACCATGTAAAAGTTCACTCCAAGAAAGTTCGGCATCATTCCAGCTGATGCTTTGTAACAGGCACCAACCATCTCATAAAGACCAACTGAATGTTCTTTACATGCTTCGTCTTCGACTGGATAGGTAGGAAAGTAGTTCTGAAAAAACAGAGATGCCTTTCGTGAATTCAGCTGCTCTGATTCCGGTCTGTGTGGACATGTGCCTTGCACGATTCCAGGATCTCCAGCTGAGACAAATAAAAAAGCTTCAGTGGACGAAAGTAATTGCTAAAGCTATTGGTACTTAACTACTTATTCTTTTTGAACTGGTAGTCAGAACATGCACTCCGTTAACTGGACTTGAGGTGGGCTTCCATTTTACAAATTAGACTTCTCCTGTTGATTAGATAGAAACGAGAGATGAATACTCTTTGAGAAATATGTACACGAGTTGACTGGATGGTGTGCATGATGATGTAAGGAATAAGGGATGAAACTGATTTACATCAGGGTACCAGGCTTATTGTAATACATAAATTGACTTCTAGTTCAACGAAATGCCATATTTACCAAAAACTACTTATACTTACAGTCGTTTTCCACCATGTATCTCCACTGATAGGCAATTCCCTCGTCAGCCTCCTTTGAAGCAATAGAGGTGAAAACCAGAAGACGGTGATTATCGGCAACCATGTCAGTCACAGTAGGCCAATCTTCACCATTTTTTGGCATTTTTGAAACTGGAAACAAATACTTCTGTAACCCAGCTGCCGTGAACACCTTTGTCAACCCGTTAGGAGTATGAACGTAGTCCTCAATAATAATAGTCACAATCTCTGTCGGGTTCTTACTCAAGAATGCTTCCACTTCCTTCAAAGTATTAAGAGCAGGTTCCTAACCAAATCGAAGTTCTCTCGTTGCATTAATAAACCCAATTTTCACAAATTAAAAATGTAAAAATTAACAATGACAACCGATGTTTAGAAGAGTGTAGGAAACTTACGAAAGCTGTGAAGTTGAAGCACTGGCCACGCAAAGAATGACACAGCCATATATCATCTTCAAAGTCATACATGTCCAACATCAATCCCCTCACACCATTCTACACCAGACCGAAAATTTCAAACCACGAGAACCAATGAATATCAATGAAATTTCAAATAAATAACAATTAATACAGCACAGGTCATGCCCATAACATACCATTAACTGATTGGTAACAGTATCTTCTTGGTTGTAAAATGTCACTCTTTGCACACCAAGGAGTAATGGTGCATTGACAATAGAAAATGAATTATGGGTCACCAACCATGAGTACTTGTTAAAGGGTAATCCTTTCATCTGCAAATTAAAAAACCCATTTAACAAAATCTCAAATTCCTAACCTAAATGGAAGTTTAAGAAGAAAATAATGTGTGGGATCATCACCAACCATGACGAAAACTCAAAATTTTCACTAAAGTAGAAACAACCAAATAAGGAAATAATTTGTGATTCATCTCAATCACATCATGAAGTATGAAATTTCTACTTACAATTGATGTGGGCTGGACTACTTGACCTCTGATGCAAATAGGTTGAGTATTCCCAGTAGGAGGGCAGTTGCCACAGAATAAACCAGACCCACAATCAGATGCCATGGAACATGGCTCTGCAAGCTGCAAATTTTCATTTTTTACTACTTTCGGAAAAATTAAGAGCTGAAATTCTACAAAAGTAAAAATAAAAAATGGGTTAAGAAACCAAACCTGGCAACTTCCATTTAGACAAGCAGATAAACTGTTGGAGAAGAAGAGGGTTTGAAGCATGAAAAGAAAGAGAAGCACTAGGCATTTTCTTCTCTGACCCATGAAGTTGTTGGAGCCGAACATTTGAACACAGTAAAGCTGAGTTCTTGAGAGAGAGTGGGTATGTGTTGAACAGATTTGATTAGTATTTGGAGGAGAAGAGGAATACTAGATTTGGAGGAGTGACGCGGGCTTTAACTCTTTTTTCTTGTATTTTATTGCTTTTTATTTTTGTTCTTGTGTTTGCTTTCTTTACTTTTTCTTTTTCTAATCTTTTGCGTATCTTCGAAAAAAAACCACATAATATGTAGATAATTGGCATTTACATGATTTACTCCTTTTAAGTAGTCCAATCTCTTCTCTTTTTTCTTCTTGCTGCATTTTTAAGACCCAAAAACTGCTATTTTTTTCTTCTTGCTGCATTGATGGAAGTTATTGAACTCTTTTTCATTAACGGCAAATCTAAGTTTCACAAGGAAGAATAGTTTTTGGCACCTTACCCCATTTATAATGTGATTGCAGGAGGTGGGTAGGTGGAGTAATAATTTTAGGGTAAGGTAGGTAGGTCAGTCTTTTGTTGTTGAAGATCTCTTGACAAAAAAGGGGCATATATTTCACTGCTCCTAGTCCTATGTTTTGGTCATAGAAACTCTCAAATTCTTGCAGCCGCTAACGGCAATTTTTTTGGCAATCAACAGAACAAATTATTTGTTGAGCCATGTGGATGGGGAAAAGTCATTTGCACTAACGGGAAAGGCAGTGGGCGGTTGATCATCAAGCGCCAGGACAAAGATTATCGTGAGCGAGTGAAGCTTACACCATGCGGGTGAAAAAGAATCTCCAACGGTTAAAAACCCAACGTCTGGTTTCCTCAACGGTTACATTTTTGAAACCTTTAAAGTTCTTCATCTGAATTCGTTTTCACTTGCACCACTGTATTTTTTTCTTCCAAAATTCTTCTAAATAAAATCTTCTTCTTCCTAAATTCTTGTAAACAAAATTTTTCCAAAAAATGAGCGAGTTTGTAAGAAAAGTCACCAATACTTTAAGGCACAAAAGAGACCGAAAACATGAATCGATATCGAGGCCTGCCACAATTACAGATATTATACTCAGGATAGGGAACAAGAGTTTGCTTCGCCGAATATCATTGCTGCTCCATCATTAGTTGAAGATTATATGTCGGGCATCAATAGCGGTCTGAAGGTTATTATAGAATGAGTGGTGGATTTCAAGACTTCAATGTTATTTATAATGGTCTACCCCGTGCAGTCTGAGAAAGAGTTGACATATATCCCCGGCGTGCATTATATTTTGTGAAGCCCAAAAAACACAACAACAAAATTACAAAAGTATTGGTAAAAAGGTGGTGGCCAACGACGCACACGTTCCATTTCATGGATTTTGAAATTGGTAAGTTTTTTTAACTTAATTTAAATTTTATTTTTTAAATAATTATAATATATATTAAATAATCAAAAGAATTAATTACAGTTATATTATTCTTGTAATAGGAATTACTCCCCTTGATTTTTATTTCATTTGTGGGATTCCAAGTGGAGTGAGAGAGCATGTACCATTCAACAAAACAAATAGATGTCAAATAATAAATGACAGACGCTTCTTCCCTCATTTATGGATTCAAAAGCACGTGAAGATCATAAATATTTGAAAAGAGGTGGACTATTCCTTGTCTACAATAAAAACTCAGAATATGTAGATGACTATCCCGAACTCGAAAAGGTGTTTATTTTATGGTTAATGGGCCAGGCATTCTTTCCAAACTCAACTACTGTTTCTCATATTAGTTGGCTTGAAGCGTTAGAAAATCTTAACAAAGCACCACATTATGATTTGGGATCTGCAATTTTAGCAAAACTGTACCATAGGCTGGATCAAGCGTCCATAGGCATACCTAACTTCACTGGTTTCTGGAGCATCATAGAGGTAAATATCCAAAAAACTATTTTTAAATTTAAAGAATTCTTATGAACAAAATGTAGATTAAGTCAAAATACTAAATTACGAAGTAATTTGCAGTATTGTGGTATACCTACTTCTGTGTTGGTAAACCAATTCTTAAAGACAATACTCATAGATTTCCAATCATGGACATGTACCTCACGACCAAGTGGGCGAAGCACACTGGCAGCGAAGACTCTGTTTCCAGTTTTGTTCATAGGTATCAACAGATGACACGGACCCACGGGGATGTTGTTGTTCACCCTTACGTTAATTTTCCTGAGTATCGTCATGATGATGTACTATGTATTCTTGATTATTATATCCGTAGAGTTATTTTTTACACTCCAAAAATGGATAGAGGGGTTTGGTTCCCGGGAGAAAGACTGATGTACCAGTTACGAGAGATTTATGCAATTGCAATTAACCCACCACCACAGATGCAAAAGTCTGCATCAGATCTTGATCGGCTGAGAATATTGTCGCGGGCGAGGTGTGAACTAAACACCCAGGTGGATATTGATGAACCGCAGTATGTCAGCTGGTACAAGTCGATTGCGAATCCTGTAATTGGTACGTATAACATGCGCATCTATGGGTTTGATTTTCCAGGGTTATCCATTATCTAAATATAGTTCCTAGCTAGCCTCCTTCGGAAGATCCATGCTTTATGACTTACCCCAACATGGATATAAGTTCTTCATCATCTTCGACAATTTTTCCCAAAATCCTTTGAGAGATGCCAAGTATTACTTCACAAGATGAGCCAAACACGATCCCCATTGTTTCCCAAGCCATGGAACGTGATTATCCTTACTATAATGTCGATGCCAGTAATGATGAGTTGAAGATACAACTTAATGATATGCATTGGTTGATTCGGAAAATGGGGTATGCATACTTGGATGTGTATCGGAGATGGCCGACAGACACAATGATTGGATTGAGTCCATCTATAAATCCTGATGACCGTTCACAGTCTTCTAATTCTACCAGAAGCGACAAATCATGGAACGAGGATACAATGGTGGGAGATACACAAGTACGTCACCGTACTTCACCACAAACTGTGCCTATTCAACCTCCAGTATATCACTTAGATGCTAGGTGTGCTTCATCATCATCATTCGCTCCCTTCAACCCAGATGATCCTTGCTACACTGTTACACCACCACCACAACAACAAACAACTTATATGTCTGGAGGATCGAGTGCTTTCCAATCGCCTAGTGTTGTTCAACCAGCTTTTTCCCCTTATACAAATTTTACAAATATGTTTGCTGATGGGGATATCCCGGGTCTTGGAGAATGGACGACTCCAGGACCCAAAGATAAAAATGAGCGACGTTAGAGAGATTGCAACTTTTAATTTTGCTACCTTTGTAATTCTAATTTTAATCAATTAAAAGTATGACTGTTTATTTAAATCAAATTACACATGTTTAAAATTAAGTGTTACATTAGCTTCACTAATGAGAAGTACTAGGTGGAACAACAAATACAAATAATGGGTTGGGTTGAAATTGTTCAACACCTTAAGGATTTCGAAACAAAAAGCCATATTTTTCCATCTTCGCCATTCAGCTAAAGTTACCATTTCAGCATCAGTTTCACCTCTTGGTCTATATCGATTGGCTTGAATAGTTAAAGCTACAAACTCACTTACTTCTTTCTTAATGATGATAAAACGATTTTCTATGTTGCATTTAGCACGACGACTCAGGTTACGGGTGTCACTGCAGAATTCCTCGTGAATAACCGCCCATAAATTCACCTATGGATGATCATGTGTTGAAGCAAGTTGAGTTAATAAAAAAACATAATTTTTGCTAATAACTTCATTTTCTTTTGCAGTATACGGAGCTCGCCGAACTAAAAAGGATCGATACATATTTCGATAAATTTGTTTAATTGAAGATTTTTTTTGAGCTCAGAGAGAGTAAAGAGACTAGAGGTGTAGAATTTGTGAATTTGGAGTTGAAATGAGGAGTATTTATAGAACTCAAAATTATAGTCGTCGGATGATTAGATTTTTCAGCCGTCCAGATTTAGACGTTGGCGGTTTAAGACCAACCACTGGTGGTTTACAATTACCTGCTGGCGACTTTCCCGCGTCCGAGAGGTTTCTGTACACCCGCCAGCAGGTTTCCTGCGTCCGTGCGGTTATGTTTTAAACTCGCGGCTAATGTTTGCCCGCACTCAACAAACCAATAAATTTGTTGGTCGTTTTACATATTTGTTGAGTTTATGGTGGGAGCAAAATGAACAAACATTTTATTTGTCCATTCCATAGAAACCTCCCTAATGGATACCAGTTTACCAGGAAAGGTATCGAAGTTCGAATAAGGCAAAACACTTTACAAATTATATGTATCTCGGTAAACTAGTATCCCATTAACAATGTTGCAAATTTCTTACAGATATAGTGACTAATCTTTCTAAGAATATCATTAAGCTTCTTGCTGAGTCTAGTGATGTTTCGACTTCCAAGCACTTGTTTGTCTAGAACTCGAAACTAAGCTTGAAAATTCGAGAAAGCAAGAAAGCAATATGGAGATAGTATTAAAGTCATATCTATAAAAGTGCATATGTATTTTTAAGTTTTGTCACTAAAATAGACAAAGGGGGAGATTGTTAGGTGAATGATCAGTTAAACCTACATACCTTGGTCATGTATGTTTTGATATTTTAATACCAACATTATTTCTTGATTTAGCATATTAAAGTCAGTTTTACTTTGGAATATATTAGGTAGTAGAGTCTTAGTATTTTTCGAGTTACTCAAGATGGATGAAGAATTGAAAACCACACGAAGATATCAATCTGAAGAAGCTTCATCGAGGTAAGTAACGAAGATTTTTCTTTTCATTTGAACTCTTTTTCATCTATATATCTATCTGTCAATCATAGCAAATGTCTGAGACTTTACTAATCATGAAAAGATCATATCACAAATTAGCTTCTTACTAAGTCTGGTGATGTTTCGAATTCCAAGCACTTGCTTGTCCAGAACTCGAAACTAACCTTAAGATAAAATCAAGTGATATTCAATCATTTGAATTCAAACTTATGAACTAAGTTTGTGATTCAATAAGCTTGTAGAACTTAAAATATAAGGCGAACAAAATCTTTGAGTTTTCAAACCTAATAAAGTGAGTTCGTAAACCTATTCTAAATAAATTCTCTGAGAACTTTTGTATTTTGAGTTGGCAAACGTATTACGATGAGTTCGTGAACCCATTGAAGAAAAATTCTACGGAACTATATTGCATTTGAGTTAGGGATAATTGAGTTTGCGAACCTAGTACTAGAGAATTCTCCTGAGACTTGAGAGCATTTGAGTTTACGAACGTAAACAAGTGAGTTTGCGAACCTATAGGGTTTTGTTCTTTAGAGATTTTCGAACAATTGAGTTTGCAAACCTAAAGAGGTGAATTCGCGAACCTAACAAGAATAATGTTCTTCTGTAATCTTTTTGCATTTGAGTTCGCGAACCTAACAAGAATAATGTTCTCATGTAGTATTTTTGAGTTTGAGTTTGTAAACATACCCAAAAGTGCACATTCACGAACCAATAAATCAGTGCGTGAACACAAGGGAAAATTGACAAAGTGTCCAATAACACCTTTAAATTGCATAGTTCACAAAATGAAAAACTAATTCATGAACCCTTGTGCACCTTTGAGTTAAATAACATCTTGAAATTGCATAATTCACGAACTGATAGGTACAATTTAATGTTTTTAGGCTTATATTTCGTAGACATAGCTTTTTGAACAATAAAAATTTCTTTCAACCTCAAAAGTGATAGGATCTGTGAATATCCAGTGATTGAGTTCATCTTTCGAGATTAGTCAATTACAAGCTTAAAATCGAAACTTATTATTTGTAATTCATCGTATACTAAAGATACATGACATTGTCTCAGAAGATATAATGGTGTAATAATGAGTAAATAGGATAGTCAGTCTCCACAAACCTTTGTTGATGAATTTCTTGCAGATGTTTTTGTTGTTATTTAGTCTTCAATTTTTTAGGGTATTCGGTGATTTCTCGTACTCCACTATCATGCTCCACTCCTAGTCCGAGACTGAATTTACTAGGCTATAAATCAAGATACAGTTTTGATCGACTAATATTGACAACAAACTTGATATACCAATACTTGTGGGTTCAACCGAGCGATGCTCTAACAAAAACATTATGATTGGTTTGTTTTGTGCACACTCTTTAAAGGAGTGTGCATAAAACTGGACTTTTAATGCATACCGTCCTGATCCAAATGATAACATGTATCAAATTTATCTATCTTAGAATGGTTTCACTACAAAGCTGGAGTATCTAGTTAGACCAATTACACGTTGTACTAAATTTTGGGGTTTAGAAAATAAATAATTTATGATTTGTTTCGACGTTTACGTACTACATGCATGAAGTATGCATTTTGAAAATCATCCAAAGTTTTGAGCAGTAGCACCATTAATTAATACACGACATTCACTGTAAACAACTGCCCTGATAATGAGAACCGATAAAGTACTGTTGTCTGGTAGAGAAGTTAGTGATACGTGGCAAGAAGGTTTGAGGAAGGCAAAGAGAAAATAAACTAGACTATTTAGATAAAAGTATGTATAGACATTGATCTTACTTATACACAGTACCAACTTAATACTAAAAAAGTACAAGCAGATATATATTGATACAATCCACCATGATCTAAAGATTGTATTGTAAAATATGGTGTGCTAAAACCCAAACTCCCTACTCTCTCTCACTATTTAGTCTCTTAAAATATCATGCTCTCAGTATGAATCTCTTTAAAATACCCTAATTTCACTCTTTGTTCGACACCGGGCCCAAGAAACAAACCCACTTCTTTCAATATTCAAATAAACCTTATTCCGAAATTGAAAAAAATTCTTATAAAATAAATCAAATTAGTGATAGCGATTACTTAGTCTTTGCATATTTTGATAAAGTAATAAGTTTACACATTCACAAATGATTTGAATATATTGGGAAACTTTTTGAGTTCAATCAAATCAGTTGATGATCAAGGAATATAAACAAACAAAAAAAAAACAAAAAAACAAAAAGGATAAGAAATTAGTTGGGATTAAGATTAAAATAAGTGATAATATCTTGAGACATGTGAGTTTTATTGAGGGAAACAATTGTTTAGTTTTTCCAGATGGGGAATCTGATAGAGTTTTCAGCGGCTTTGGCTAGGTTTCTGGTCGACCATAATCAGAAAGTTGAAGAAAAGATAGTTTCAAATAACAATACCTTGTCTAACAGATTTTAGATAGCCAATTTGGTCACTTGCAGGAAGTAAGTAGAGATATTAAGCAACAAACGATTAACAAATTAATGGTTGATTATGAGGTTGTACAAGGAAATAATCAGGAAGTTGAAGTTATTGTTTCAAAGAAAAATATTATGTCTAAAGGGTTTCAAATAACCGATTTTTGTAATTGCAAGAAGTAAACAGAGATGTTAAGAAATAAGTGGTGACCATATTAATAGTTGATTGTGAGGGTCGTACAATAGAATATTATGTAAAGTTGATATTCCTTGGTTTTTCCTTCAACTTATATTCAGCGTTGTGTACCAAAGGTACTCAATTTATGAGCTTACTTCAGTAATTTCTTCAATCAGTATCATTATCTTCTTCTTCTTAAACTAGTCTTACATTTTTTTCCCAGTCATATTCTTTGATCACCGATTCACCATCATCATAATCGATAAAATCTTTATTATCAAGATTTATTATCATCTTATCTACCATCACCATTCTCATCATCTTCATCATCCTTTTCACCGTGATCTTTTTTCACCAAAGTACAAAGAAGTACTTTGTGGGACTAACTTATAGAATATGAACTTTTAGTTAACCCTAATGTGTATACCTGATGAGACTAAAAATGTGGTTCCACCTCATACTCTAACCCTAATAAATGCTATAGCACTCCGAAAAGATTTGTCAATTTCTTCTGAATTACAACGGTTGGATCTATAGCAAAAAAACTAGTACCCAAAATCAAAGAAGTTTTCATATCTTTGATTATTATGACAAAGTATTACGGGAAATTACAGATACTGATAGTGATCAATTTGTTGATTATTTCGTGGATAAAAATGCCTTGTTGTTAGACCTAAATAGAAATTGTGTCACTGCTGTAAGGTACTTTTTTAAAGCATAATTTATTTATTATGTCATACAATAGAGAATATTTTTGATATTTCACTCTCAGGTCCACTGTATTGGCTTTATAGCAGTAATAATATGATAGGTAACAAGAAGTAGAGGCTCTTCCATGAGATCCAGAGATAATTATGAGACATCCCTTATTTTGGGATGTCCATAAGTGTTATTCATTTATAATGGTTATTGCATCCATTGTAAATTCCATGTGGCAGATAGTTCTCCATCCCTATCAAGCCAATTTTTTTTTTTTAATATAGAACGAATAGATATAATCGATTTGCATCTAGGCTGGTCATTCAACATTAATGACAAGCACCCATTAAGTTTTTTTGAAGGAATGAGAAAAAAACAGATACGTAAGAGCAAAATATTTAGTCTTGATTTTCTCATTACTATGAGAAACTCTTACGGACATCCCAGTGAACATATCCTTGATGTTCGGGTAAAATTTTTTTTACTACTTTGTTTCTTTAAAAAAAATTTGATTTTTTTTTTTGAAGACATTAATCTTTTAATCTTATTTTGTAGGAAGGATAGGGTCTTTCCCAAAGGAATACTTCAAGTTTTTTCTACTTCGAAATGGGAAATTCTTGACTGATTTAATTTTAGTTGTTGAAGCAAAAACTAGAGGGTTCACATTTGATCGAACATACACCTTTGATTCTTATTTGTTTACACCATGTGGATATCAGGTGAGAAGAACTGATTAAAGGTATGTGAATCTTGTTTATAACTATTATCCTTTTGGGACAATAATCCCTAGTAGGTGGTGTTTAACCAAGGCAAGTATTTAGCATGTCAAGGTTGGTTTCTGCAAGTTTCTATTTTTTCAACGTCTAGGTGATGCTAACATGTGAATGCTATTTCCATTAGCTTTCGTTGTTCAATGCTTACATGTTGCTTTCATTACCTTTTATTTTTCAATGTTGCGCTTCATTTGGGCGGAACTCGGGAAGGTTTTTTCCAGTTCATATGATCTTTTCCACAACAATTTGTTCATAAGCTAAAGTTAAAAAAATAAATCAAAAGTAACGAATGAGTTAAAGAAATTCCAGACTATAATCTAAGAAGAAAATTAAGTTCAAAAGTACCATCAATATCAACAATATACGTCTTGTTCATCCAAACTCAAGTATTTGTAGACCAAGATTTTTTGGACAACAACGAAATTCTAAAACCGAAAATATTCTCAAGATATTCATTAAAGTAACGAAATTCAGTTTTCCTATTTCCAATTAATGTTGACGAATATTTCCGAAATCTCTCATAGAAAATTTCTATTATTAATATAACACATTTACTAATAAATATTTTCTAGAGTATACGCTTTAAATGCTGGAATTGAAAGCATATAAAATTTAAAATTATAATTAAATGCTTTTCAATATTTCGGTTTGGGATCACCTTGAGTATCAAGGAATATCTTTGAACAATTAATGATAAGAGTTATGTACATGTTCAAATGATGTCGACATCTAGAAGTTTCTCTTAGCAAACCCTAATTCCAAAGTCACACAAGTCATGAAGAAATATGTGAATATTGGAAACTCGGTTTTGCTTCTTGGGATCAGTTCTACCATGACTCACAATGTAAGTATGACCGGTTATACCATGCTCCCCAAAATAGGTTGTGACCCAGTTACACCATGCTTCCTAAAGGTAGCTTGTGATTGGTTACACCTTACTTCCTAAATTAGCTTGTGATCAGTTACACCTTGATTAAAACTAACTTCCTAATGTAGCTTGTGACCGGTTACATCTTGCTTCACAAAGTAACTTGTAACCAATTACAACTTGCTACACACTATAGGATATGATCGGTTATACCTCAAATCTCAACATGAGTTAAGATAGGTTCTACCTTGTCATCTTGTATTGGTCACCTGACCAATCATGATTTCCTTACGATTATGAAACAAGTTCGTATATGTACTTCCTTTAAACAAATGTTACAAAACATTGTTTCCTAGGATGAAATCAACACCTATAGCTTACACATAATCATGTAACTAAATACAAAGATTACGTCGATGTCGTATTTACGAAGTTCCAAAATATAAGCGTTTATACTTCGTAATTCAATAGATTCCTTGACACTTTGATCATAATGATATCACCAAGTCTAATCACTAGAGTGTTATATATATACAGCTTCGCATGTTATGTTTTCAATATAATACGACTTGAAAGATACATTAAGAGTGAAAATAAGTCAAGTCAGTATTACTAACCTCAAGTGGAAGGATGATGTGTTCGTTGTAGTGGTTACTTCTTCTCATTCTTCAGATCTTCGGAGTAATACTTGTACGTATCAACATTCCTAGACTTTCTAGTCTAACCTAAACGAAGTTGACTCTAGTATTTAATCAAGCGACTCTAGATGAGTTTTGATACTAAAATATGACAACCAAACTTGACATACCAACGCTTGGTGAGCTCAACCGAGCTATGCTCTAACACATATGCTTAGAGAATCCGAAAAATTTTGAAAAATTTATTTCTCGAGTAGCTCATCGAGAAGTTAGAGTGTGCCAAGCGGGTCGTAACCCGACCGGTTGGGAGCAAAATTTTCTTCATCCGTCGCAGATCCTAAATTGAGAAATATCAGTTGGCACTTTCATAAGAGATAAATGTGAAATTGATACATCCCAGTTCGGAAAACTTCTACAATATTTGGGATATTATAATTCATACCTTTTGACATTTTGTGGGTCATTTGGACCGAAAGGACTGAAATATTGTTTCATGGGAAATATAAATCAAGAGATGAAGTCATTGGTGGGGTTAACATCCTTATCTCCTATTGGACAATGAAATCATATATATTCGCAATGGCATTGCATTACAAACAATCTTGTATAACTTGAATGTTATATATGAATATGTGATGATTCTCTCATCACTCTGCCATAATTGAGTTCACCTGTTTTGTATCTTTATTCAGCTTTACTGCAAATTTATGGCGAAACTAACACACATCTTTTTCCAATAAAATTTTGTGTTTTTCGTCTAAAAAAGAACAATCGACTTATGACATTCTTAGGCCAAATTGAAAAAGCTATGGGGTCCCTTAAGTAGGAAAGGATTTTTATTTTATTTCTTGATAGAATAACAGGTAATTTTGTTGGGCTGCTAACAAAAGTTGACGCTTTGGCCGAGTGGTTAAGGCGTGTGCCTGCTAAGTACATGGGGTTTCCCCGCGAGAGTTCGAATCTCTCAGGCGTCGATTTCTTTTTTTTTTTTGCCGCGAGAGTTCGAATCTCTGAGGCGTCGATTTTTTTTCTTTTTTGGGCGTGTTTCAAAGTATAAAACTTTCCCTGTAATTCTCTATTTCCTCCGGAAACCCTACGCTTATATCAAATTTTCTACCGGAACTCCGACGTTTGTTTATCTTCTTCTTTCTTCAAGTTGTAGTCATGGCAAAGTCAAAGAAGCATAATTTTCAAAAACCTAAAGCCGGAAAACAGCCTCAGGTAATTAACAAGTTCCCTTCTCTCTATTTTCTATCCTGTATCTAAATTCATTAAAGCAATCGCTGTTTTCTCTATTCAATGATTATGTTTTCCTGTTTAAGATTACAGATAATGAATTATATATAATACACATATATTATCTCACAATATGTTTCAAGAATTACTGAACAAACAAAACACTTTCAGATTGCAATTAGGGTATTTTTGTTCGTTTGTTCGTTGATGAAGTTTCTTTGATTTGGATTAAATTGGACAGGCTAAAAAGCATGGAAAGACATACAATATAGCAGAATTCAGTCCTTATCTTGATCCGCTGGGCTTAAAAATTGTTCAAGTCACTGCAGATGGTAACTGTTTTTTTAGGTTAGTGCATTGTGTATTGTGTTTTGCAGTTTGATTTTTTTTTTTTTTCCTTTTCTTTCGAGGTTAGTGATGATGTTAATAAGTTGTTGTGCAGAGTAATTGCTGATCAGTTGGAAGGTAATGAAAAGGAGCACAATAAGTATCGCCTCATGGTGGTTAAGTATATGAAGGTTTATAACTACCCTGAACTGTAGCCATTGCTGTAGTTTATATAATCTTGTTGAGTTTCCTTCTAATGATAAACTTTGTATGTTTTGGCATGACACTATTGTAGTATTAATGTGCGTTCTATATATGAGAGTAAGTTTAAAAGCTTATGTGTTAGAGAGAAGGATTTGGTAGGACGTGGCTTACCTGCCTGATTAATGCCTAACCATTTGCAACTCTATCCTGAACAGCACAGCCTTTGCAATTTATATCTCTTCTATTATGAACAACCACTTAAGGTTTTGCTCTTATAGTGTTTTTCTTAATCTCCTCAAGAAGTAATCAAAACGTGCTCTATCTAACAGGATCACCGGCCGGAGTTTGAACCTTTTATGGAGGATAATATCCCGTTTGATAAACACTGTGATTCAATGGAAAAAGAAGGTACATGGGCAGGCAATGTGGAATTACAAGTATGTTCTCTTGTTACACGATGTAACATTTGCATCCATAAGGTAATACTTCTTTTATTCCTTCTCATGGCACTTGACCATTTCACAGTGTTGAAATCACTCATCCAAAGGATCTATTATTTTATTTTATTTAAATTCAGACCCTTGCTTCACTAATGAATTTGTCTGCGGAAGATACTTCTGGAATTCATTCTCTGGAAAATATTGTTTTTTTTTAATATATCTTTGCATATCTGGTTATTTGCAGTTGATGTCACCACGCTGGTACATAAGAAACTTTGAGGACCATGGAACTCGTGTTATCCACTTGTAAGTTCATGGTGTCTTGGATTTGTACTATTATACATCTTTCATGCATTTCTGTCATGGTTTATTTGGGACTTTGTTAATTAATAATTTGTGATAGAAGTCAATTTGAGAGAACAACAGCATGATACATTTGAGTAGTGGAACTGAGCCTGCTTCAAAATTCGGTTTCTTTACTATTTGGTAAATGGAACTTGTACATGTTATGTCAGGTCATATCACAGCGAGGAGCATTACAATAGTGTGCGGTCAAAGGAAGATCCAGGCAGTGGACCAGCTAGACCAGTAGTGATTAAGGTTTCTATTTCAGTGCAAATGCAGTATTTTAGGTTTTTCTTTTAAATGTTTACTTGAGTGTTATATGTTTCACAAAACCTGAGTGCTTTTCATGAAATCCTTTTGAAAGGCAGATGCTGATCTTTCAGCTATGTCAAATAAAGGTAAAGCTGCTGCAGCCACACTCAAAGGGTTTTCTGGTAAGAATGTTGATAAAAGATCGATTCAAATGGTTATGTCTGAAGGTGGATGTGAAAGCTTCGAAAGAGCTCAAGAGGTCAGATTTCCTCACTGAAATTGTAATTTTTGTTCTCTTTGGAAACGGCTGGAATTACAGGTTTAAAAGCTTGCTACCCAGTCTTTCATAAGTGGCTGTTATTCTTAACATCCTTTCTATTGAATGCTATTTAGATTCTACAACAAGTATGTGGTGATGTTGACGCTGCAATAGAGTTTTTTATAGCAGAGCAAATATCGGGTAGTGATTTAGTTGAAGGGGTTGATCTTCCATCCAAAAGTGATGCACCAGGTAATTTATTTTTCAACTTTTGCTTTGTACTTTTGTAGATGGTGATGATGGATGTTTGAAATAAAATTTAACTTGTCCACTATCCAATTCCTGTCATATTTTGAAGAACAAATATTTCTTGTTTGTCGTTTTTTAGTGAGATTTTATTTTTGATCCCCTTTGTGATTTATGAAGATGGTGACTGTGGAGCTTCAGTGGTACCTCAAAAGAACACCTCCGAATCTGGACAAACTGAAAATAAGAATGATGAAAAGCTAACTCATGGCAGTAACAGCTCTCAACAAAGTGTTAAGGTTAGATTTGGGACTTGTATTTACATCTTCTTTCCTACTAACCAAATGAGTATATTTGTTTAAATGTACTAACACATTTCTTATGGTTCCTTCAGAATTTACCAGCTGGCGGTTCAAAAAAGAAGCACAAGGATTATTCAGTCAAATTGAAATCTCCCACCGCATCTGTAACGTATATATTTAAATCTCTTCTTAGCTCACTCTTACTAGTTTTTTTTAAGCTTTTGATGCTTTCTTTGAGACTCAGCGTACTTTCTTTTTGTATTCTTGTTCGTTGGATTTCAAATACCAGAAATCATAAATCTGGTGCTCGTATGAGTAAAAAGGAAAGGAAACATGCCAAGAAAGGTGGACCAATGAAAGTTGCCCCGTCCAGTGGATCTGATGGCGGACTTCGACCTGACGTTGGGGCACTTTGTATCTGAGCAACGGTGAGAAGGTGCCACTTCAAACATTGTCAGTTATCGGTTACACAGGTGTGTAGTTTATTGGTCTATGGGGTGGCCCAATTTACAGTGTGCGGCACATATAACCATCCCAAGGCCAGCCTTCTAAAAATATTACACAAAAGAAGAGGGACATCACATCATGGGGGCTGTAAAACTCATAGAGATAGTCAGATAGGTAGGAGAACAGGAAAATTTTGGTTTGAGCTTTGCCATTTACAATTGTACAGAAGTTATAGAGAAAATAGTGAATACTGAAGTATAACAACAGGTGCGGTGCAGTTTGAATATTTTTTTGGTATCAAATAAAGTTTCAATTATATGTTTATGTTCTCACACAATTTGCTGTCCAAGGAAGATAATAATGTTAAAATGAGAGAAGAGAATTTGTAGGTCCGTTGACTATGTTGGATTGTTTGGGAAATTTTGATCTTATT